>NW_015090808.1:1944364-2168362 GCF_001431845.1 Calidris pugnax | reverse complement strand
TTGTGTTTTGGCGAGAGGCGGAGGCGCTAATCCCGGCGCAGCTGATGCCGGCTCCCGGGCGAGCCTGTGCGGGCTGTGCGAGCCGTGTGCGGGGTGTGAGTGTGCGCCCTGTGTCTGTGCGTGCCGTGCGGGTGTGTGTGCCGTGCGGGTGTGAGTGTGCGCCCTGGTCTGTGCGTGCCGTGCGGGTGTGTGTCCGTGCGTGCCGTGCGGGTGTGTGTCTGTGTCCGTGCGTGCCGTGCGGGTCCGTGTGAGTGCGATCCCGACGCCCGGGCTGGTCTCCGCATCCAATCGCACCGCCCTCCCGCCCGGCCCCGGCTGCGAGCAGGAGGGAGGCAAAGCCAGGGGAAACCACCCGAAGGGAAGCAAACACACACTCACAGACACACACATACACACACACACACACACACACACACACAGAGGCAGAGGGAGACCTGGCTCTGGAAATGCAATCACCCGCACTGACTGCGTCCCCGAGGGCAGCTGGGGAGCGGGGCGGTGGGATGTTCCCCTTCCCGCTGCCACCCAGCCTCGTCCAAAGGCAGGAAAGTAACGGGATTGCAATAAAACAAAAATCACGAGTCAAACCACACTCAGCCCTCTCCCCTGGAAAATCGCATGGCCGGGCTGGACGCGGAGCACAGCCCGTGTGGGCAGGTGAAGGGATGCTGGTGGGGCTGCGCTGGGGTTCGTCCCACCTCAGCGGCACTCTGCTCCTCCTGTCCCCCTCCAACCCGGCCAGGGCTGGCAGCGGTGGCCCCAGCAGCCAAAGCCCCTGGGACAGGACACGCACCATGCCCCGGAGAAAGGAGAAGTCCCCCTTCAAGCACATAATGACTCTCTTGTGAGCTTTGTGAGAGCAGGCAGGGAAATCCCACACGTCCCTGCTCTCCCACCACAGCTGGGCATGGGGAAGTGTTCTCTGCTGTGCTGAAAGCATTTCACACACCTCCTTTGCCTTTGCTGCTTTTCACCATCAGAAGGACAGAAAGGTCTCAGCCCCCCTGCCAGTGCCACAGCATCAGACGTGACCCCATCGGACACGTAACGCTGTCCCCACGGAAATACACTTTGCAATACGAAAGGTGCCTTACCTCACACATCTGGGGAGGAAACACGGGAGGTGGAAGAGAAGCCTCCTTGCATTTTCACGGTTCATAAGTACTTTGGGCCACAATAATGACTTTGTTTCTAACCTGAAGAAAGGAAATAAGCAAATTACCTTACAAGTAGTATATGGGGCTTAGCACACATTATTTGCAACATGAGGCATTCCTGTTTTCAATGGGATACAGAAAGTGTATCATTATCAAGCACTAAATAGAACACTAAAATACATCATGTATCAGAGGGTGAACTTGCCTTTCCAATTCCACTGAATTTGGGATTGGTAACAGATACTGTTTTGCAATTTTAAAGAGCCCATCTATAACAACAAGAGGCAAGTGCTTACTGGCAGGCAGGAAGGAAAGAGAAAATTTTCAAAAGCAGAGTAACGATTTTTATATGCTTCCATATTTGAGTGCTCAAATACAACCCACGACAGTGTCTCACTTTCAGACAGTTTTGAAGCATTGAATTTGCCAAATACATCTAAAGATATTATCCATATATGTACAAACACACACAATTTAAGCATTAATTGCCAATAGTAAGATTAATTATACCTTTCAATTCTCTATGTAAGAAACTTACGTTAGTGCAATATAACACCAGTACAAGTGAATACACATAATTAAAACATTAAGGTGTTATGAAGTTTTGCGACACAAACAATAAAACCAATGCCAATCTCTGTAGAAAGATAACAAAATGATTCGGACTGAGAGCTAAAAAATTCATCACAAGCAGCAATCTGTGGCCTATATCCATAGCAGAACTGTCAATCCCAAAGAAGAATCTTTAGGCAACTGAAATATTGGAATTGCCATTTCAACTTCAGTCATGTTATTTTCTACTGGTGAGAGATGTGATTTTTGTAAAACAAAACCAACACCACACCACAACTCTTTAAATAAAACAAGCATAACTGAATCCTCTTTTAAACCTACAGCACCAAATAACTGGCCATAAGAATGTGATGTTTTACATATCCAATACATCTTCCAAACTGCAGCCTGACTCTTGAGATCAGACCACCGTAAATCAAGAATGACTTCAGTAAAAAACCCCCAGAAACTCAGAGACAGCACGTATCTAACACCATACTCAAGCAAAGGAGCATTAGACAAGAACTGCCTTAAGTTCAGCATGGAAGCTCAAGCACCCTATTGCTGAGTTTTTATTTAAAATCTTTTAAGTGTTAGCAGAAAGCTCTGTTTATGCAAAAATAATTCAGAATTTGGCTTCCAGTGCCTTGCCCCACCACTTGACTGCGGTTGTTTAAGTTAAGTGTCTAAAATAGAAAGTTAGCCCTATACAATCCTATTGCAGCCAGCGAGGAGAGAGAGAGGACATTTGGAGTGAGGCAGAAAAGAAAAAGTGACTTCTCAGAGCATTAGCTGCCTTCTCTGAATGCTTCTTTTTAGACAGCTGTTGCAGGTTTTTGAGAGCGCTGCAGAACAGCACATGGGGTTTGAAATACCCTTTGCTGTACAGATCCTCCCTGTGACATGGTGGGACGCTCATTACACACAGTCCTGTTGCTCCCAAAGTTAAAAAATATCCCTAGCTCAAACCGGGCACGAGATTTTTAAATGCCAGAGCACTGTGACTGCACAAACCAAACTAAACCAGTACACATTAGGAGTTACTCCTCATTAGTAAATATCAGCCAGCAAACTCTCAGACCTGACTTCAGAGATAACAGCACTTTTCCAATTCTCCATTCTTTCTTTTTCATTTCTTCTGCAAATCGCTAGCAAGTTCAGCATTGTTCAGAGAACAAAACTTTGACTGTGTCCCACAGAGCTTACAGTTTAATCCCACCGGTTCCAGGAGAGTCACACTGATTTCCAAGAGAAGAAAGAGGCCCCCTGAAGCCGTAAATGTACCTGTATTGGTAGCGTGGGCAATGGCAAAGCTGCGTTCCTGGCCTTGGGAGAGGGGCATGGGGCTTCCACTATAAATATCACGGAGGTAGAGGCACTCACAGCCTCACCCTCAAAACCATGGTTCCGACTGAGCCTTTTTAACTGCAAGGATCAGTGAGTGCCACTGAAACCACCCCTTCCTCTTACAGATGCAGCATTTCCAACCAGGAGGCACGCTCTGCTTATTGGCTTTTGGTTAAAGAATCCGAAATATCAAATTCAATGGGTTATTTAGATAATGGCCAGACTCCAGCCGCTTCTACAACCCTATAATAATGTGTTTGCAAATAGCATTTATGGGACAGGAAGGGAAGTGGAAGGAAGTAATTCCCAAGTGGACAGGGACAGCTATGTAGCAGTAAGAGGAGATGCTCATCCAGTGCAGATTGTCTGAACACCCAAGTGAAAGGACCGTGACACCAGTATTGCCACACACAGTGAATTATGCTGCTGCCTGAAAAATCTCAGTGGGAAAAAGAGGGAAAAGTACCCAGAACCAGTTAAAATAGATCAAGAACGTTAAGAATGAGACATTGATTTCCATTTAATCTTTCTCTGAATTCTCCATTAATGAGTGACAGCTCAATGACTTGTTATCACTGCACTTTTTTGCGTGGGGATACCCAAATACACATGACCTCGCTTTGCATCCTTCACTGATGGACCACTCCTATCTTATGGCAAGACAGGCCCCAAGTCAGGATTAGCTTGCTGGGGGGCTCTGGTAGGAGGGAAGGGGGCTTCCCACATCCATCCCCAAGCAGGATGCAGGCAGCAGGTACCTTTGGGTACCTCCCAAAGCAGACAGGAGCTCCCCTCCCTGTGGGTCATCCTCCAACTCTTCACGTTGCTCTCATGGGGCAACAAGGGGCAGATGACACTAAAGAATCTGCCCTTGTTCTGGTCTTCAGTGACTGCACAGCAGATGAGATATTCCTGTCCCCATGAAACCCAGCAGGATGGTTTAACACTCATATCACTACGAGCAGAGTCCAAGCTTGCAATTCCATCCTGCTTCCTCATGCATGCTAAAATTACTCCATAATTCCACTGATAATAAGTATCAGGCTTACCATGCAGCACTTCTGCAATGTACTATGCAAAATCAGAACTTACCTGGAACTGGAAGGACTATCTCTCATTTGGGGATGGTCTAATCTTCATGACCCCTCTTTTCTGAAAGCTTTCTGCTGCAACTGACCAACAAGAAACCAGCTAATCCCAGCTGTCACAGTCATTTTTCTGGAATGGCTGCCTCAGAACTGGGAACTGTCCCAGTATTACTGATGGAGAAAGCTTTACTGGTTCTGGCAGGACAATGCACACCCAGTAAGTGTGCTACAGACACAAGCTTGGACAGTGAAGCTGCACTGAAAAGACCCAGCCTACTTCCACACCCTCAGCTCTCACTATTCCCTGAAGTGACTGTGAAACGTGCAGTCTACCAGTCCTGATCTAGCAAGTGAACCAAGTTTTGGCAGGAAAAAGCTGTGTTTAATTGAAACTAAGCAGCTCAAAATCCATGAGGGTGAAGCACATATTGAATGCATGCTCAGCACTCTGCAGAAAATATTCCTGCACATGGGAAATACACAAGTACCACCAGTTTTCAGTGCAAGTCAAGGCACTACTTAAGCAGAGTAAGTTTTTTTCCCAGAGCTCCTCTGGACTACTACAGCAGAAGAGCAAGGAGTCAGTGGACCTGCTACTGTCAACCACTTTAGGTGCTTCTGGAATTCAAACAGGGGACCACCACAAGCACCCGCTATTATTAATGGTGCTTCTTTGTGGAGATTAAAGCTCTAGGTGTCTCTTTTCCAGCTGGGTGTCCACAAAGCCCTTCTCATCAATGCAGGGAGAAGGATCTAAAGACCTTTTCACCTCACTCAACAGTAGGCTTTCAGTCAGCCAGTTTGCTGTCCCTGCAACTGCAAAGATGCTTTCAAAGTTGCACCACTGTGACTTCCAGCTTCAAAGGTTGGAACAATGTTCCTGAGTTAGACCGTGAGCCCCCAGGATGATTCTGTAGCCTTCCTCTTCAGGAGCAGCCAGGTGAATTCAGGGAAAAGAGGCTCTAGAGATTAATGGCCACTTTTGAAAATGCACATTTTCGCAAACAAACAGCAGTCTTTGCATCTGGAAGAAGTATTTGAATTTGCTGATTGTGGGAAGAAAAATCTTTCATCAATTGATGAACATTCATTACGACTATTCATGCTTAAGGCCTTTGATGAGTTGGCAGAAGCAACTCTGCTATCCTGTCAGCCATGGCTTGTTTTCTATCTATCTATCAATGTTTTTTGCTAAAGTATGGATGTATTAAAACACTGGGAAGTAGGCAAGAGGATCTGGCAAAGTGAGAAAATGGTTTCATTTAAAATGAAATATTTTGGTTGAAATAAATTGTGGTTGGTTAGTTTGGATTCTGACTATGTCCCCATCTGAAATTCTCCACTGTCATCTTTTCAGCTCAGTTTCTTTAACATTTTACAAACAGCAATGAGGGCTACGGAAAGAACCTGTGGTTTCGTTTCCAGTAGATATTTTGACACTGGCGCTACTTCCAGAATGGAAATGTAGTTCTGCAGTTTTTCTTAATATACTTTGTGGCCTGAGTTCTGCTCCAAGTGAAGCTTTAGCCTGGTTGCACTGATTGGCCAAGTTTCATAGGGCCAATATACTTAATAATACAATGAAGCCAGCATTTACTGATAAATTTTACTACTGCACTTTGTTCTATGACAAAATTAATATTAATTTTAATCGAAGCAGCAATTTCATTTGCTTCCAGTTTAGTTATTGGTTAAAAAAAAAGTTAAACATCTTTCAAAAAGCAAGTGGTGATCTCCTTGAAAGAGGTTCTGCTAGCTCAGTTTTGGAAAGAATGAAGAAACAGGATGGCCATGGTGCTGCTGTGACATTTTAGTCTTTTCTAACAAAATGGTCAAATGAAAAGGTCAGATCTGAATCTCTTCCCAGAATAACATGAAGTCCAATACGACCCCAATACCCAATACGACCTCAGTCTACACAACAGATGACCAAGCATCAGAAACTAATCACTGTCTCCCATCAGTGCAAAGCAGCTCCCTGACAGCTAAACTGTGCCCTTGTGTAGGAAAGACAAGGATTGTGGGGGCACAGGATGAAAAAAGTCTCCTCCACGGATCTGTTGGAGTTACACGGTGAAGACGAGATGCACCAACACCTGAGTGCCAGACAGTCTCACTTCAGTCTCTGGGAAATTATGGACCATGTCCTCTTGGGACACATTTCTGGGCATGTGAGGGAGAAGAAAGTGACTGGGAACAGTCAGCATGGATTTGCCAAGGGCAAATCATGTCCGACCCACTTGATAGCTTTTTGCGATACATTTGGGGGTTGAGACTCTTAACAAGATACTTACTCGCTAATCAAACTAGTATTACTACACTGATTTAAGTAGTAATTATTTTCCTCATGTAAGCTTTTGACCTAGGAAGTGCAAAAACTGTTAATAAGTGTTCTTAAATTTAACATCTCAGCTTTTCTGCTGTCAGCAGAGCTGATCCCAATTATGCCTAAAGAGAAACTCAGGGGAAGGAAACACCTGAACTTGTCCCAGAACGTGGGTCCATCTGGTTACAGCTGATGTGCACCCTGATCAGATTTTTGAGTCTTCTATTGATAAAGGCAAAACAAGTCATTTAGAAGGCTAAGAAGGGTTAAAGAATGTGTTGAGCCCTAATGTTGATGCAACAGCAGTAAAAATGATTTGTGCAGAATGAGATCTAGTCTGAACTTGGTGCAGAAGCACTCTACATATTTTGCATTTTTAATGGAGATGACTAAATGCGGTGTTAATTTCTTATTTTTCCACCCTCCCCCTTCTTTCTGTCTTGGTTTGCCAAACATAGCAGCTCAATGGCATAATCATCAAAGCAAGTGCAGAATAAAAGTTTGCCTACCTTTCCCGTGTTTATAAAAACAAGGCAAACATTTCAGTATGATATACTGACACACTCCACATCTCAAAACACTGTTCAACTTCCTAAATCACTTCTTTGGAATATCCATATATAAACTCATCTGCCTTTCTGCACAGCATACAAATCATTTTGGTACAAATGTACAAATCAGGTCTTAGTCAGTCTAGAGGGCAGGTCTCTACATAAAACAGCTGCAGGGGCACGAACAGCTACAAAACATGCAGACAGACAAAAAGAATAACCATCACCACATGTGACAAATTCTGTGTACGCACTGGTGTGATTATGGAGTGTCTCTATCCTATCCAGTACAGTCACTCTAGATTTCCATCTGTGGAGCTGAGATAATGATTTGGACTGCTACAGATAATCTGGTTTAGGTTGGTTTTTTTTCTTCCTGGCTTCCCCTTCTATTAAGAAATAGGAAAAATGCAAAGAGGTAAAATAATGTTGATCTAGAAGTAGGCACCACACTCTAGCTGGTGTGTGCATGTGCTCTTGTGCATGTGTACAGATGAACTTGCAGGCAGATATTTGAGGCAAAATCAAATAGGAACTAACTGAAATTCTGGCTACGTGTTAGACAGCCCAGCTGTCTCTCTCCCCTTCAGTAATACAAAAGTTACTTCCCTTACAATCAGGCAGGACTGGACTTTCTAAGATGAGCACCCACCTATACTCAATTCTACCATGGTACTACAGAACGAGAGGGTCAGTGGGTGCTTCCCATTCTTGCCCGTGTGGGTAAGGATCTGACAATCCACAAACATCATCCTTCTGAGCCTCAGCCAGTGCAGCTCCAGCCGGGTCTGCAGATCCCGCTCCCTCCTTGCTGAGCCCCAGCAGCTCCATCCCAACCCACCAAGGAGTCTCCAGTTTGTGAAGCAACCTACCCTTTTTATTCCTTAGCCCCCAGCACACTGTAGACTTCAATCTTAATTAAGTTTATTTAAATGATGAGCAACTCCTGTGCCATTGCCAGGCCTGGCCTCACCATGCTCCATCAGCCCCTTGATTTAAAAGTGTTATTTAAAACCTCCATCAAAAACTTCCAGGTTTCCGCTTTTTCAGAGCTTGCCATGTACTGCACGTACCTGGTAACTTCACAGTTATTTGTTCCCTCCACACAAGCATTCGGAAGTCCCGGGGAAGAGGAAACCACAAATACTCCTTCTGGGGGAAATGAAATAATTACATTATTTGCATAACAAAGTGATATTAGCAAAATCTGTTCTGCATGTGAAGGCCAATCCTACACTTACGCTTATTAGTTGCTTGGCTTTCAGGCTTTCAGGAATTTACTTACAAAAGCAATCTCTGCTGCTGTGGCTCCTACATCCATCTCTCCTCACTGCCATCAGATGAAACCCCCTCTGCAGCTCCAGCCTCTGCCCCCTCTCGCCTCTCTCAGATGGGCTTCCCTGTATCCTGCTCCAGCAGGTCTCCTGCCACCAGGTGTTTGGCTCAGTAACACCAGCCCTGCTCCCAGCAGCACATCTCCAGCCCCACAAAGTCACCCCTACTCTTACTAGACCCACAATCTCTGGTTAAGGTGTGTCCCACCCCCCAGAAAACATCAATGCAAGGAAACCTTGTCTCTTCTCAAGGGGTTTGGTCTGGTGACATGACACTGTCAGCAGGATCCTCCACAGTCAGCTCTGAACGACTCACTTATCCAAAGCCACATCCCCTACATCCCTCATAGACACACATTCCCATGTACGAGACCGTGAAGTTCACAACCAGTGCAGGAGAACACCAAACAGCACGTCAGCCAGTACTGCATGCAATCGCACTACACCAATTGTAATGGCTTGGGGAACAAAGCGGCGCTTGCTCTTTGAATCTCCTTGCTCTTGGTCTTAAGAGATGTGCACAGAAACCAGCCTTTTGCTAGGTGAGAAACCTGTACCTTCTCTGTACAGCCATTACATATATATACATATATATATGCTTGCCTTTTTACTCTGGCTGCAGTGGGTGTTTGCTCAGGTGGCACCATCAGCTTCCTGCTGGAGGTGCCTTCCCAGCATAATTCCTTCTCTAGGGCCCAGAGATCACATGTTTCCCTCATCACAGAGAACTTCTGCTGTGGGATCTGTAATAACTCCGCTTGGAGTTCAGCTGAAATAAAACATGCCTCAAGCGAACAATAGCCAAATAACAAGAGTGATGTTTTTTCTCCTTGTAAAGAGTGTGTACTGCACACAGGGCTAATCTGCACGGCTTCAGTACATTCAGCACCTGTGTTTTTATTTTCTTTGCAGTGGGAATGGTGGCTTGGCCTGCACTGCTTGTCCCTGCCTGCCGTGCAGAGAATTGCCCAAAGGTTTTATTCATTTTTAATCTGATTTTTTTTTTCTGTATGCAGGGAGTTGAAGTTAACGGAGGATTTTCCCCTACAACTTCTTTCGCTGATGGCCAAAAGGAGAACATCTAATGACCAAGTTGTATGCTGCTTGGACATCTTCTTGCTCTTTACATGAGGCAGTGGTCAGCTACTGAGATGGTGCTGCTGTCCCCCTTTTTCCTTCTTTCAACTTTGAAGATGCAGCTCAATTGGCAAGGCTGCTGCTAGAATCCCAAACCCAGAGCTCATGAAGTGCTGCTGTGTTTCCTGAGCCGATACCTTACTCTACAGCTACCAAATTCAGAAGTGGGGCTTTTTTATTGCCATTGCTTGGGTTCCTCAGACCGCTGGCCTTCCACAAAACCACTTTTGGTCAGAGAACGTGAAGCTGATGATGCCTCTGCATAAAAATCACACTGAGCCCACCGGAATGTCATTTCACGTAATATGAAAAGTTTCTAACTACGTCAAAGCATCCTGCTGTGGCAGTTGAAGAACAAAAAACTTCAGATTTTGGTGTAAAATTACTTTTCTTTTCAAAGCATTGTATCTTGCACTAAATAACAACTCTTCTGTGATTCTGCTTGTGGCTCAGGATGGAGCTGTTCACCACCAATCTTGTGCTACTTTTCAGCTTCACATCAACACCAACACCACCACTTCCGAACATTGTTGCAAGACCAAAGATCCAGACTCCACATAAAAAGAATAAAACTATGATTTTGGCAGGGGAGGTAAAGAAATGTAAAAGAATCCAAAACATAACACAGGCTAGTAAAATCTAGACTGTAACTCCTGTACACAGTTTAGACATGCTTGGAAAAAAACACACAACCCCCTGAACTGGTATAAAAGGTAGCGTTGTGGGGATCCTTTGCAAGGATGCACTTTCCTATCAATGCCTAAAATCAGTTATCTTACGGCAGTGGGCAAACTCTCTACCAGCAGCCAGTAAATATCATGATCAGCACTTAGTTGCTTTTAGGCACTATCCTGTTTGTCTAAGAAAATTAACCTTTCCTTTAAAATGCAAGCCAGATTACAGGAGTGTTTGGGGACAGATTTTCACTTACAGCAGAGGCTGGAATTTCTTCCCATTAGGATTCGCAAAGGACTACAACATCTAACTCAGGAGCTTTCATTTATAACATTCTCAGGTCCTGGGTTTTGAATGTCAGAAGAGACAGAACACTGGGAGATTAGCTCATAGGCAAGGATGAGTGGGAAGCAATCAAATGAGGTTGCTGAGCAGCCAACGATTCTGAGAATTACTCTGTGAATACCATTCTTTCATTGCAGATACTACAGTTTACTTCTTGTTGCAAATGAGTTTTATCGCCGAAGCCAGAAATAGCATGAAATTACAATTCTGTAGGAGGTCAGCACCAACTGCAAAAAATGATGCTTCCTACATCATTACAGCTTTTCAGTTACCTATTTTTAGAGATACACCGTGCACTGGTGTTCTCGCTGACCTGAAAACACATAAAGCCCAGTTAGATCCAAATTTCATTCCATTTTCCACAGGATTCTCCTAGACTTCCTGCTCTTCTTTCAATTCAAGAGCATTCATTAATAAGATGAAAACAATTTATGGAAATAAATTTCTAAGTTGAAAATTTACTTCTATTAAGTTCTACTTCATGTTATTTATTTATTATGATTTTAAGAGAACGTTCTCTAAGCTGCAGGGACCAACTTTCCAACTTAGGATTTTTTAACATTACTTGAAAATCCAATTAGATTGAGAAAGAAAAATGACAATTCATTTATTGAGAGCAATGAAAAATATAATTCATACCCTTCCCACCTACTGATCCTTCTACCACTCTTCATAATGAGGATTTCTCCCTCACCAGTGCTTGACAGGCAAAACCTAATATTTTCAAAATGGGCTCAGGAGTTCTGATTTTTTTTTTCTTTAAGAAAATACATCCCAAATGCTGAGCTGTACTATAAAGGCAATTTTGCTTTAAAGCTACAAAAATATTTGTAACTCAATATCTAGCCCTTTCTTGATATGCCTCAAGACACAGGGGCAATAAAGCGAAGCTGAGTCAATGACAGAAGCCTGGTTTTCAGGTGACATGCAAGGAATGATCAAAATCTTTATGTTTGGTAGAGCTAAATGAGGGAAACACCTAGAAGCACCAAGGTCAGAAGGCTGCCCTAACAGTGCAAGGTCTTCTCTCTGGAGACGTAGTTTCCAACACACGCCCCTCTGCAAAATCAGAGTTCCTGCAGTCCTGAGCTTTTCTCCCTTCCATTAATTGCCCTGGGAAGAGGCGCCATTTGCCTTTGCCTGTTTGCTCTCCAAGCAGGCTTTTACCTCAGAATTTCCACCTGCTTTGCGGGTGGAAGGACCCACAGCAGGTCGGATCTCCTGCCGGCCCACATCTGCTGGGTCTACAGCAGGGGGCTCTGCCGGCCCGACCACGGAGGAGGCCATGGAGGCTCGGCAGAGGAAGGAGAGGAGGCCCAAAACCTTCCCCGGCCTTGCCATGTGTTGGGCACTTCTCTCCACCCTGGCTGCAGATCAGGGACCAGCAAACTAACCTTCAGTTCGCTGCAAAAACTTCAGGGTGCTCTGGGATGAAGTGCTCTATGTAAAAGCAAGATGTTACAGTAAAAGATTTTACGATATTTTGGAAATGGCAGAACTTCATAACATTGAAAGTTTTATGGGAATGAAAACAAGGCTTCTAAGTCTCTCCCAAATTACTGCAGCTTTGAAGTACCAACTTTCACTTTGTAATTGTTGGAACACTCCTTCTCCTTGCAGTAAAAGGATTTTTAATGCGCCAACTGCTAAGACCGAGGCTCTCGGCCTTTTCCAAAGGGAACACGCTTGTGATGAGGCCGACAGATAAACCTCACCCTAT
Organism: Calidris pugnax; assembly: GCF_001431845.1. Taxonomy (NCBI): domain Eukaryota; kingdom Metazoa; phylum Chordata; class Aves; order Charadriiformes; family Scolopacidae; genus Calidris; species Calidris pugnax. Next base: position 2,156,130 of record NW_015090808.1, on the reverse strand, counting down.
GGTAAGCCCAGCAGCGCTGCTACCATCTTTTTTCTTGTCTGAGTTGCCTCACTTGTCCTTTTCACAAATACACAGTATGGAGGCCAGGAAAGATCCTTAAAATCATCCAGTCCCTTAAAGACCAAGGTTCAGGGAATTTTACCCAGGCACTTTCTGCCTTTGTTTCCTCTGCCTTCAACTCCACATCCTTTTCCTTTTCTATGTAATTATTGTTTTTGTTTCCTGCTAGTTCTTCTGCTGTTTAACTTTGTGCTGTTTCCCAGTTCTCTAGTAAGCAGACAGCGACGTTGGTGGTTATACCAGCTGGGTCATGTAAGTACGGGCAACTTCCCCAGGTGCCCTGGGAATGGAAGAGAGTCCCTTGGGCCATCGCGTTGCTGCCTGAATTTCTGGCAAGTTGCTACTGGAACAGCAGCAAGAGCAGGAATGGATGAAAAGTGGCCTTCGAAGAACCACTAATGTAATCAAAAATGCTGCAGATTTCTTTACATTTACTGGTCTATTTGGTAAAACTTCTCTCTGCTACCTTGGTCCATATTACATGTGTTAGCTGCTCAAGAGAGGTCCAGGACTACCTGAAAAATTCTCCCAGGAGAAATTTAAAACATCCCATTACTGGGGAACTATGGGACAGTAGTTTCTTTCCTTTACTCCAGGAAAGAATGCAGCACCTCTGTCCCAGCTGCCCTGCTACATTAGAAGCAGTGGGAAAAGTTGAGTGCAAACTTTGTCTTCCCTTTAGGTGCTTTTGCAATTCACATACCCCATGGACTTCACAAACAAGGGGCCCAGATACATGGACTCTACAGCTAGTATTGGGTCTTCCTTTGACTTCCCTCAAGGAACAAGGCTCAAAACAACTCTAAATCAGTATAAAAATCCCCCTTTCTGGCCCTGAACACAAGGTAAAGGTCTTTCAACTGTTTATTTTTCTTCCAGATGACTTTAAAATGGCTGAACCAATCACTGGGAGAAGAGCCACACAGATGGGACTTAGGTCCCTCTTCTGACGATGTGGTCATAGATAACAACGTGGAGATAGAGATCTGTTTCAACAGGTGTCCGCGTTGTGCTGTCTCCTGGGTGGGCCTGAAACAGAGAATATTATAGACACTCAGAAGAGAGAAAAGACATGGATTTTAATGTAATGAATTATCTTCTTCTTCCCTCGGAACATAAAGTTTGATAAATAAAAGTAGCTCTGAGGGTGAGGATCTCTCAGTGAAGATTAATGTTCTGGGACTGAGCAGTTTGTTTCTCCTGCAATGCTTTTAGCAGATGCAAAGACAGTGACAGAGCCCTTTAAGCTAACTACAACTAGGAACGAGTGGACCTTCGACCGGTCAAAGAAAAGGCCTGCTTGTGAAGACCAGGCAGCTGGTACTAAGTCTGTTCAAGCTGAACCCCACCAGAAAGAACTCATGCTGATTTCAGTCTGGCCTACAGCAAGCACTTCTCAAAAGCTGTTCTCCGTCAGTGAGTGTTACAGAGACACCAAAGCCTGACAGACCCATGGTGACCACAGGCCTGTGCCCTGCAACCTGTAGGGGGACACAATGTACACGCACAAATGCTTCGTAGTGTGACCCTTGGCACGCAAGGATCTTTCACATAGACACTGAAGAGCTGGTTATTTGTTACAGATGTTCTGCAGCTGCAGGAAGTTGGATTGGTGGCCCACTTTCAATGCAACCAAACACATTTTTAGGGATGCATTTTTGAATTTCTAACAAACCAATGCACTTATTTTGAAATGCATATAATTTGATATTTTGTACTGTTACTATTCATACGCGACCATCTTTCATGGGAAGCACATCAAAGAAACCATCATCCTAGATCAGTTCTGTAGAAACCCAAACAAATTATTGCCCAGCTCAGTTCATGTTGGTTTGGAGAGTAACTAAAACCTGGGTGTGTTTGTCACATCCAATCTATAGTCCAGGGACTTCAGCTGTAAAGTTAAAAAAAGTGTGGTTGGCACCAGAGGAACATAGTTGGCTTCTTACAGAGGGAAGCTGTCTATAATATTATAACCCATTCAGCTCTCAACATGGAAGATAAAATACCCATGGCAATTTAATCAGTCCGGGTACTATTCAAGCATTTGCTTTGTTTGGATTCAGCTGCTATGTAAATAAATGGTAGAGACCAATCAACTTCAGCAATAATAGGATCAGAGCCATTTTTAGGTGAAAACAAAGCATATGTTTCTGCTGTCAATCATATGTAAGAGACATAGAGGCCACAACGTTCATCCAGTTTCTAGCACTACTGAGGCACAAGTATTTTCCGCTCTTCTATTCAGTTGCAAATCCTCTGAACCATTTACTATGTGCTGGAGAAATACAGCTCTCCACAAGAATATGTGCCAAATTTCTCTTTTGTGAGGGATAGGGTTTAAAATCCAAGTTTGACCCTTATGCCAGTGACAGTCTCAATCTGCTACAAGAACTAAATGACCTTAAGGGGTCTGTTTTCCTTAGGGATTCTCAAAACTCTTGCATTAAGGAGGAAGAATTCTGCCAGTTTCAGTTCACCACTGCAGAAGTGCCAGGGCAGAAGACAGCCCACTCCTCAGATGCAGGAACTGATTCTGCTTTCTGGATTCGCTGGTGTTCAGCAGGCCCTGCCAGCATCGGGGTATTGCAGTTCTCACAAGTTGCAGCTTTGTTTCAAAGTAGCCTAACGTTTATCTATTTTTATCCAACATTTAATTATTTTTATCCACCTGCAGGCCTGTTTCATAACAGAGATTTGATTGCTAAGAGGAGGGACCACCAGCCCATTTTTCACCAACATTTTAGCAATTTTTCCTTACACAGCATGTAAGAGAAACTCTGCCTAGGAAACCTTTCAGTTTTATGAGTCAGTTCAACTTCTCATTTTTGTCATCTTAAGGGCAAGGCCAAGACAGGCTTGGTCATAAACAAGGTGGGCTAAGTTTATTATGACAGGGACCAGAGAAGCTGTTTTAACAAGGGGAATAGCGTGTCTAAGCCTGAAATATTAGATGTGCATTGATAAACACACTGTTTGAAATTGGACTCAACAGTTAGCAGCCAAACTCCATTGCATAAAGGCAATTTAGAATATTGGGGGGAAAAAAAGGAAGACATTTACCTTGGGATCCACATTTATTATTTTCCTATCGCTTTTGTTCTTGAAGAGTAGTCCACAGGCATTTTCTGCAATCACTTGGTAATTTGGGCTGGAATGTGAAGTGCTGACATTTCTATCCCAGTTGTAAAAGCTGTGAAAATGTGAAACAGAAATGCTGTACTTTTAATGGATGTCATTCTTCCAGCTTAAAGGGCAGATTCTGATCTCCTTATTCATGCTGAGTAGTTCCCATTTCCACAATAGACCCGCTGAAAGCCAGACAGATGCACTGAGGAGCAGGTCTACTAAGTGTCAGAAAACCTGCCCAGATATGGCCCTACCTCTCTGATCCCTGGCAAACCAGAACGGAGGCCCCAAGCTGCCTCCTCATCCACTCACTGCTAGTGCTACGGAAAGACTCGGAGACCGGGTTGTAACTGGTGGGAAGTAGCTGTGCTTGAGAACTACTACTGTGACGGAAACAGCTCTGGAGACCACCTGAAAGTGATTCCTGGACCACCACAGATCTGCAAACCAGATGGGAACTGATGTTTTCCCCTTAGGATTGCACTGGAACCCTCTTGCTGCCTCACTGTTTTCCTTTCTCTTGTTTTTAATATAATTCTGGTAGTAAGGAGTTTTTGGAAATCTCCTTGTGGGCCAGACACGGCAGGAGGGGCTGAACTCCATCTCCCCACAGAAAATGCCACTTCCCCAGAGCTACAAGTGTCAGCCTGGAGTTGATTCTGAGCAAACCCTTCCATCAGGTGGATGGTGCTAGCTCATTTCCACAATGCCTGGCACTGAACAGAACTCAAAAGGAATTGGCTGGCTATGTCAAATACAAAATGGGCAAGGGAGGTTCCAGCAGTTTATCAGTCTTTCTCCCCAGGGTCAGAGGCGCTGGAATTCCCCGAGACTTCACACACTTTTGGTTTTTGACTTCTCAAACTTCTTATCACCTGAGCTCAGCCCTTCTGGGCTTTGTACTTGACACACCGCCAACGACCAGGTGGTCATTTGCATGCTCACTGTTAGTATTTGTTTAGAATACAATGTCACAATGTGATGGTGCTGCTACGTGAGCCTTGCTGGGATGCTCATTTGATCACTGAAGTGGCACGTTGAATTTCTGTGGCTGAACAGATGAGTGTATCTTTTAGCAAAAGGCAGAGGAGATGGGAGGAAGTCAGGAAATCATTCTGTGTGTATGGAGGATTCAAGAAATTTACAAAATACCTTTTAATTTTCCTACCTTCTGCAAAGATACTCTATTCCAACTAGATACATTGTTCTGTTCTTTAAAGTGCCTTGATTTCTTCCTCACTTGGACGGCGTGCAAAGCAACAGGCCTCGCTCTGTGTACACTAAAGCTTTTTCCATCCTGAACACCTCTGGTAGGAATAGAGCAATCTATAATGACATGGAGATGAATTTACAATGCCCTTAACAGAATCACCATAAGGTATCACTGAAATCAGCAGGTGATTTGCCACTGAAGTCGACAGCCTTGGATTACAGCCAGATAATGGGAAATGGTGTGCTCAGCACAAAGTTACAGAATCGTCATGGTTGGAAAGGACCTCTGAGATCACTGAGTCCTTGAGCAAGTGAATTAGAAGAGTAGAAGCTGCCGTCTGGAACTCTGCGCAGCCCAAAGCTTAGATAACTGCAGAAAATGAGTGATATGTTAATTGGTCACATTAATTTGTCATCTGTATTATTTAATGCTCTGGAGTACTCACATTAAGTGGTAAACTGAAGATTATTTCATTCACTGTTTAAATCTAGGAATAAGAATGTGTACAGATGATCTTTAAGGTCCCTTCCAATCTAGACGATTCTATGATTATATGAAATGTCAAAGTTCAGTGTCCATTTTTTCTATTATTATTTTGTTTGATTAGCATGTGTTGTGGAAGAAAGGTAGCATTTTTCACCACAGTACTTAAGTGTATGGAGTACGGGAGACTTAGGAGTGCTCATAGTCCAGATGTAAGAAGAATGCATCTTGGGGGGTGTTTATTTTTTTTTTTTAAGACCTTGACTACTTGGTGCACTTGTCTATAACGAGAAGCACACTTTGTTTGGAAATACAGACTAAAATATGTGAGGTGTTTTTTTTTTTTCATTCATCAGCTAATTCTGGTCTGAGCAGATTTTCATTCTGCAGGCTGGCAGATGCCCTCCCAGAACACATGAGCCTGAATACAGGTTTTTGTATCCTTACAGTTATCCTTTGGGTACCAAGATGGCAGCACATCAAACCACATGGTGCTTATAGAATGTCTTTCATCACAAAATCTCTGGGTCCTTTTGTAAACATGCATTAAACCACTTGACAATCTTGTGAGATGTAAGGCAGGTTTTATTACAGCTCATCAGTGGATGGGGGAGCCAGGGCACAAAAAAATGTTGGCTATTTTTCCCTAGGATATGTGGGCCAATGGCAGAGCAGCCAAGAGTCCCAATTGCCAGCCCCAGGAGATGGGGTGCTCTGGTTGGAGCCCTGTGGCTGTTCAGTCAGAGAGCTGGACAACCCTTTTCCTGAAGGCAAATCCTTGGCAAGGTTACAAACAGGATTTTGATGCGTCAGTGTGTGATCGTCTCCTTTATTCCCTTATTCTGTGGTGGGAAAGGAGCTGTGATGGAAGAACTTCTTACACAGCTTATTCCAGGGGTTGGGATGCCACGGTAGAGCGGAGAGAACTTCAGGCACCAAGCAAACCAAGGGTTGCCAATCACCCTCTGACCAAACGTACAGGAGGTGTGCATACGCAGGGCAAGAGCTTTGTTGTCCCAACTTACTATTTAATATTTAAATCAGCAAAATCAGGGAGACAGAACATAGTGTAAAGGTGTTTATGTCTGTGTTGGCCCCACCTTTGATCCCATGGGGTTAGATTATACTACCCTATTCTTTCTTCCCCTCAGGATAAGGATTGGTTCCTTGATTCAGTTCTCTACTTTTCTCTTCCCACCCACGCATACACAAAGATAAAACCATTCCCTATAGCAAACTGGGACTTCAGTCAAAAACTAATTATAAACAATGATGGCTCAACAGCTTTTTTCAGTTTGTGGTTCTATGAATTTGCGATGCAAACTATCTGGCTTCAGACCCCCTCCCGGTAATTTACAGACCAGCTTGCTTTAGTTGGGCAGCAGCAGAAGGGTGCAGACAAGGGAGATAGAGGGATGCAGGACAACAAAGGAGACTGGAACCAGGAATAAAAAGAAGCTGCAACTCCTTTATCCTGGCGTTCTCATCCTTTCTGCCCTCTGGTAGGAGTGCACCAGTAATCACTCTAATGGGGAGAAACTGGCATTCTTCATACGCTTGCCAAATATGACAAAGTACCAACATAGTTGGATGGGATTCGGCCCGCCAGTCCTTCCACAGCTTTCTGGTGCAAACGAGGTCAGTGCCTCGATGGGACACGACACCATGTAATACAGCACATATGCCTGAGTCGATGCCAACTGCTATTTCATAATAAAATGCACATAACAGACCTCTGTTAAACATGAACAAGCTACTTTTTCCACCTAAGAAATTTAAAGATGCTGAGTTTTGCTTTTCTTTTTCATCTTGAAGCAGCTTTGACTGAAATAATTATGTTTATCAAATGATTGCCTGTGTAGGGTGAGATATGTCACAGTACTTTGGAAAACCAAGGCAGTTTGATTTGTTCACAGCTACAGTGCACAGCAGCTATTTTGGTGATTTTTTCCTGCTTACTGAATTAAAACCCTGTAGCATTTATCTACACTCACATGGCTGGTTATCTCGCAAACTAATTGTAAATCAGGAGTAACTCCAATGAACTCTGGTACAGAATGGGTAGAAATGAGCACCTGGGCCACAGAAACCCATTCATCCCTGGTTTCTTAGAGGTGTGGAAAATTTGAGCTGCTCCCTCTTGCTCAAACCTGGCCAGCGCCAGCACCTTCTCCCTGCAGCTCCCCAGTGCAGCCCATCCTTCCCATCTCCCCACAAGCAACAGCAGGAACCCTGGAATTTGGCTCAGCCGAGAGCAGTGGCAGAGCTGCCACTGGTCTCAGGAGGGCTGATGCTCACCCAGCATGTTCAACAGGCAGAGGACAAGAACTAACACATCACTGCTAGTCATTGGGGCTACAACTTCTCCATGGCAATGAAGCTAATGAATAGCAAGAGTTTGAAAATGTCTCCCTGTGCCGCTGACTCCCCTCTTTTGGTATGGCTTTAAAAAACAAGTAATTTTTTTCCTTTTCCCTTCCTTCACTCAGCAATAAGACCTCCAAAAGGAGCACATCCATGCCAATTCCCATTCACATGTGATTCCATAGGGTGATGAACTCAACACTCCACGGGAGGGCTGAGATCCTGCTCCAACAGCACAAAAGTAGCACTGTGAGGAAGCATAGAGAGCCAAGCCCTCTGCACAGGAGACCCTGCCATGAAGCCTGACAATGAATGCTACACACAGTGATGGCAGGGAAGCGTCCATGGGGCACGGAGAGTGGCTTTCATTTAACGTCATCAGAGTGCTGGAGTGACTCTGAGATCAAAGGGCTTGCAGAGCTCCTTTTGGCACTGTAAGCCTTTGATCTTACCCTCTCCTTCTGATAACCCCCCAAGACACATGGTTGCTCCACCTCCCGCCTGGGATCTGCCTCTGAGATTGCCCATTTTTCCCCGACATGAAGGAGGAAAAGGGAGTGTGATATGCAAAAATGATGAGCACCTGCAGCTTCCATTAACCTGATGTGAAACTCTATGCCTGCTCAGCAAGCCTCTAAGTCTGCTCTCATGAGTTTGTGGGCATACCATGAAGGGCAACGCACTGAAAAGAGGTAAAGTTAAATGCAAGCTACACTGCACCAAGCTCCACTGAACTACAAATCCACACTGCCTAGGAAATGTGCATCTAGACTGGACAAGAACATAACACAAATCACAATTCTATGATGTAGGCCAGAAGTACCTCAGGGATGCCGGATGTCTGAAGCTTTCCTACTGTACGCAGCTCTTACTGATGCATTAACTAAATGGTGCCTTTTGAGCTTGTCACGGCCTCGCAGTCAGAACAGCAGCAACACAAAGAGGGCTTGGAAAGGAATTCTGTTACACAAGAGAGTTGGAATTCCCACAACCAAAAGATGCTATCACAGAATCGTCATGGTTGGAAGGGACCTCTGAGACCACTGAGTCCACCCATACGCACTCAAAAACCACTCCCTACAATCTCGGGCACTAGAGCATGCCCTGAAGAGCCACGTCTACACATTTCTTAAATCCCTCCAGGGATGGTGACTCCACCACCTCCCTGGGCAGGCTGTTCCAGTGCCTGACCACCTTCTCAGTAAAGTACTTCTTCCCAATATCTAATCTAAACCTCCCCTGCCCCAACTTCAGACCATTTCCTCTGCTCCTGTCGTTATTCCCGTGGGAGAAGAGGCCAACCCCCACCTCTCTACACCCTCCTTTCAGGGAGTTGAAGAGGGCAGTGAGGTCTCCCCTCAGCCTTCTATTCTCCAAACTAAACATGCCCAGCTCCCTCAGCCTCTCCTCGTATGACTTGTTCTCTAGACCCCTCCCCAGCTTGGTGGCTCTCCTCTGGACACGCTCCAGCACTTCAATGTCCTTCCTGTAGTGAGGGGCCCAGAACTGAACACACTACTCGATGTGAGGCCTCACCAGTGCCCAGTACAGGGGCACAATGACTTCCCTGCTCCTGCTGGCCATGCTATTCCTGATACAGGCCAGGATGCTGTTGGCCTTCTTGGCCACCTGGGCACACTGCTGGCTCATGTGCAGCCAGCTGTCCACCAACACCCCCAGGTCCTTTTCTGCCAGGCAGCTCTCCAGCCACGCTTCCCCAAGCCTGTAGCGTTGCCCGGGGTTGTTGTGACCGAAATGCAGGACCCGGCACTTGGCCTTATTAAACCTCATCCCATTGGCCTTTGCCCATTGATCCAGTCTGTCCAGATCCCTCTGTAGAGCCTTCTGACCCTCAAGCAAATCAACACTCCCACCTAGTTTGCTGTCATCTGCGAACTTACTGAGGGTGCACTCAATCCCCTTATCTAGATCATCAATACAGATATTAAACAAGACTGGCTCCGAAACTGAGCCCTGAGGGACACCACTGGTGACCGGTCACCAATCGGATTTCACCCTAATAATCACAACTCGCTGGGCACAGCCATCCCTGCAGTTTTCTGTCCAGTGCAGGGTACACTTGTCTATGCCATGACTCGCCTGTGATATCATCCTGTGATTCTGTTTTTCAGACTTTTTCTTGACAATATAATAAGAACCTCTAATCTTCATATAAAATAGTCATTTTTATATTGGAAAACACAGTTCGATCTATGTTCTCAGCTACTGCCAAGTCCACACCTCTCCTGCCAGTGTCCATTAACAGTTCTGCATAGTTCATCTTGTTGGTCTGTCTACCAGCATCTAAAACTGTTAGATTTTCCTCCTCCATTTCACATGCACACAAAACTGTTGAACAATTTGTTGCACAGAGCTCACTCAGTTAATTTTGCTCTGGTCATGAATTATCTCCAAATCAAAGATGATTTCAAATATGCGTAACACTATGAGCACATGATACATATACTCCATCTAACTGCACACCTTGCCATGGGTATTCTACATGCAGCAATGGGACCCAGATGATCACCCTGTGCATCTCTGTGCTCTCTTACCAACTGCCCGCTCTCCTGTCTTGTCATCCTCTTATGTCAAGCCATCGCACTTCACCATCCATCTAAGCCAAAGGACTTCAATTGGGCCATGTATTTCAGTCTTAATAACCTTGCGTGTGCCTCGTTTGCTCCCTCAGGAGGATGCCATTAAAGCCAGCAAACCCTTAATTGCTACATTAAGTTATCCTTTTCATTTCCAAAGTTTAGGATTCACCCTTCCTCCCTAATTCTCCTCTCTTCCTGGCAGAACAGTTTTCTGTGGGACCTTAACAATTGCAAAGAAACATTTAAAAAATCAGCAGGGAAAGGAAGGACACTTTGTTTCCAGGACAACGTAACATCATTGATATGACATGGAGTATCGTTGACTGAATGTACCTTTGAGTGCAAAAGATTTCCTTTCCTTTCCCGAGTTTGGACTGAGAACTACAAATGGTAAATTAAACAAGAGAATTGCTACATATTTTTCAAATACACTGAACCCACAAAATCCCTCTGCAGACTATCATTATGGAGAGAATATGTTACTGTCTGTCTGGGATGAGCCGTACAATTCAGGTGGTTTCAGAATTTGGGAACAGCGCAGTTTCCTCAAACTGTGGCAGAGCTTTCTGCGCTAATGCTGCTGTGCACACCCACTCTGTCCCCAGACACGGGCTGGGTCCATCTCCCACAGCGCCCACAGGAAGGGAAGGAGCTGGGGGCGGCAGCACCGTCCCAGCTGGACCCAGGCTGGGGACATCCCTCCTGCATTCCGCTCTGGCTCTCCACCTTGGACCAGGAGCTCCAGCTTGCAGGTCCATCTGCTTTTGCAGACTCCCTCAGCACTGGAGCATTTAAACATGTTTCTCATAGTCAAGGTGGTTTTTGTGTAATCTGCTCAGTACTCCCAGCACCGTTTGAACTTCAGCTGGATACACCTTTTGCATTTCAGGATGATGGCAAAGATTAATAAGAAAAAGAGAAGAAATAAAAGCAATAAAAAGAAAATAAATTAAAGTCCTTGGGGCTATAGGCCTGATCCCAAGAAATTATAAAACTGCTGTCAGGCTCCAGAAGTTGTGCAGTAATCACTCAGAATATATTATCTTATTAGCTTTCTCCATCTTTAAAGAATTAAACCACCCAATACATTAGGATTTATGGCCAATGAAAAGAAAAAGTTTTATCTTGAAGCTACAACAAAGAAGATAAAAGAGAGACATGTAATTGTCGAAGGAACAACAGGATTAATACCTTATACATATTGTGCAATTAATAATCACTGAAGGCCTCTTGGAAGTTGCATATAGAGGAACATACAAAACTGCAGTCCCTGTTCTTTTGCTTATCAGTATATGGCGACTGCACGTTAGCCAGCTAACCAAGTAATTTCTTTTTTAACTTCTCGAAGTGCCTTCAGGAGCAAAAAAACAACCTTAGAGAAGTAAAAAATCTCAGTCATGAAAGTTTCCTTCCTAGCCAGGCCTTAGCTGTTTAAACAAAACAAAACAAAACCAACCAACCAACCACAGCAAGCGCTGTTTAGAAGTTGTGTCCCTGTTCCTCTGAACAACCATCTCTGGAGAACAGGGGACCTCAAATTCATTCACTATGGATTTACCAAAACCAGTTCCTCACCACGGCAGACAAGAGAGTATATAATGATCAGCAGTGAGACAGGAGAAGAGATGACTGAATCTTCCTCAGAAAAGAATCAAATCTTAGGGAAAGATTTATTATCTGAGGGGAATTTCTAGCAAAGGCTGACCTAGAAATGAAGAAAGGCATCACAGGAGAGAATTTGTCTGGTTGCCACATAGGTTCAGTTATTAGCTTTCCTCTTCCATTAATGAAAAGCCAGGACATGATGGAAGAGATGGAGCCCTATGCTATCACTCAGTGAGCTGCTTCAGGGGCCAAAGGTGCAGGTTATTGCCAAGACAGATCTCCAAAGGCTGACGGTTTCTGGCAGGAGGCAGGGTGCATGGCAGGCAGCTTCCAGGAGTTTTTCAAAACCCCCCTGGGCACCTGCCTACACCTTTAACACTTTTAAAGATGTGACCTTCAGATGTGTGCTGAAGCTGCACTGACAACAATGCCTGGGTGCTTTGTTGGGTCAGAGTCATAAGTTGACACAATGAGCAGGAAGATCTGGAGGAACTAAACGGCAACTAGAGAGGTAGGCGAGATAGTAAAGGAAACATCGAAGTGTTGTCGCATGTTGATTTGGATATGCACATTTGTGGAGCTGGGCCAGCTTCTCCAACGTCCTCCCTTCTGAAGGAAGCAGAGTGAACATCCATGAATAAATTAACCTCTTGATCAAAGTTTGATTAAGCATCTGAGATGAAATGATGGATTTTTCTGAAGGCATGTATTCAAAGCATGCTTAAGGTATGTACGTATCTCTCTCTCTTCCTGTGGTTTCTTTCAAAAGGCCTTCTTCCCTTCCAACCGTAATCTCCTTAGGCAAAGAGTTGAATCCAGAAAGAATTCATCTAAAAAACCATGTGCTAAAACTAATTATCAGCTGAACTAATGAAAAATAATACTTTTATGAAAAAAGAACACTTCTTTTTCCTAGTATTTTACTGTAGTGGTGTGAGGTAAAGCCAGGGGAGACAGCCAATCTTCAATGCTTGGAAAGGATTCTTTCCTCCTTCCCAGACCTAACTAATACAAATCCTTTGAAATCCTAACAGCTTGGGCACTGAGGGAATCGTCAGAGCCACCAGCCTGTTGCACTAGTAAGGCTGCAATTTCCAAACGACCCAGGGCCATTCATGGAATCACGGAATTGTCAGAGCTGGAAGGGACCTCTAGAGCCCATCCAGTCCAACTCCCCGGCCAAAGCAGGGCTGCCCAGAGCACATCACTCAGGATACATCCAGGCGGGTCTTGAAAATCTCCAGAGAAGGGGACTCCACACCCTCCCTGGGCAGCCTCTGCCAGGGCTCTGCCACCCTCAGCATAACGAAGTTTTTCCTTGTATTTGAATGGAACTTCCCATGTTCCAGCTTGTGCCCGTTGCCCCTCGTCCTATCGCTGGAAACCACTGAAAAGAGTCCAGCTCCATCCTCCTACCACCCACCCTGTAGATACTTGTAAACATAGATAAGATCTCCCCTCAGCCTTCTCTTCTCCAGGCTAAAGATGCACCTTTCCCACTGGAACAGGAAAATGGCATGTGGAGAATCTCATCCTGCGAGAAAAGCTCCGTTCCCCTCGCACCTTTGTCTGGAAGACATTGAAACTGCTGGGCACTACCTCGGGCACCATGGAGGTGGGGCACTGGCCTGCCTGGCTGCTTTCTGCAAGATGCGGTGTATCCTCCAAAATTTGCCAATTATACAAACATTTACAAGACCAATCATAAATATTTAGGTATGTTTTCAAAATATTGCTCTATAACTTCTATCCTGCCTCCCCCCCATCTCCATTTCTGCAATACACTCAGGATTTTATCTGTATCACAGTGACCTCAAGCTTTTAAATACACAGGAACAATAAGAACGCATCAGGAGTTTCCATCTTGAGCAACTTAATCTCCTTTCAAGTGGCAAAACCACCAGCTTTTCAGGAAAGCACTACCTTGTCTTGAGGAAAAAGGTCTTTCTTTGGCAGAGTAACTCCTAAGCTGATTAGACCCCAAGGGCTATTGTAAAACACATCCTCAGAAAACCTCTGGAGAAAAACTCTGGGTTTGGGATGTAAGAATTCCTGCAAAATGGGCTTTGCGGTGTACAGCTTGCCAGTACTAGTTAAGAAAAAGATGTGTTTTGCTAGGATTTGGTGGGACCAGAGCACCCAAGAGACTGCTAATTCTGGGGAGAATTATGAACAGCTATTAGTATAAAAATAAAATCTTAAAACATAGCTTGCTTAGTTACTTAAAAAATAGTAGGTTTAATTTCAGGCAGCACATTTTGCCAACACTGGCCTTGGTATGATCCATTAGTTTCTTCTGGTTGAATGTTTGGTACAGGAAAAGGCACTGCCTGTTTTCTTTGCTGCTAAAAAGCTGATATAACCTATTACCACACAGATTTCCATTACTGCTGTGAAGCACAGCAAAATATAGCTTGAATAGCTCAAATCAACATAACTATTGAAAACATTCGGCTTTTTAATGCTTTCAAATCCCAAACATTCTATCAGTATGGAAGACTGACATATCTAATTTAAATGTACGTTTAGCAACAGAGCAGAGAGATGACAGGACATCAGGCAGGCAACTTTTCTATTTCAATCCCAACAAGGCAGCAGAGCTGTGATATTAATGAAGCAAAATGGCATACAGAGCGTCTGCATTCCTTATCTCCTCTCTACAATAGATTCATAGCTTGTAATCTGGCTGCAAAGCTTATGCACATGAGACGCACATATGTAGAACTAGATCGTCAAACTCTGTTGTTTACTTGCACATTAAAATGAGAAACAGTCTATAACCAGAAACCCTTTGAAATCTGGAGGGATGAAAAGGATGGAGGCCCCATGAAACACATTGAAAACAACAGCACTACGCAGTGCACTGAAAGCTCCGCACATGCTTGGGTCAGAAAAACCATTCCTAGAGGAGTCTATGAAGCGGAAGAGGCTGTACATGTTAAGTAGGAAAGAGACAGAATTTGAAGGTGAGCTTCGTGTGGTTGAAGGGGCACCATGTAGGTGAGGGCACAGGGAGAGCAATTTGGAAGTGCTTGCTGGGTCTTGCAGGCGAGGACACAGATCACGGATCTGATGTGATGGAGAGAGGATGCCCATAAAGTGTCACAAAGGGAGTCAGTTGCCCATGGTAATTCTTACTCACTTGAGCTGCAAACCATGTTATTAGAATCACAGGAAGGAAACAAAGAAAGCAGATGTCCTCATGCAGAATGAGAGAATCTGTTCAAAACAGGACAAACAGATGTGTAGGACTACTGGGGCTGTAGTTACTACAACTATTCCAAAAAAAGACTATTTAGATAAACAGCTGACAATGGGAATGTTACACTTTTCTGTCAGATTTCAGTAATCAGATATACAGGAGGTGTATACACTTAATATGGCTGCATAATCTGTAGCCCTATAAAGAAAAACCAAATATAGCCCTATATGGAACAAGCCAAATCAGCAGTACATTTTTTAAGAAAAATCACTCTCCCTGTTTGTCTTCAATACGCAGATGTAAAGAAGATATTCCTGCCTACTACAGATAAAAACAACTGCAACAACCTCCTCAGCAAGCTACAACTTAGAAGCCATTTCTCCTAGCTTACATTGATCAACCTTTTCTGCTTACTACTCGCAGAGCGCAACAGGGGTGCGCTTTACTCTTTCTGCATATACGTACACCAAAATATATGAACGCGTAGCATCAAAGGTACAACAACACTGAAAATACAGGGGTGCGCTTTACTCTTTCTGCATATATGGACACCAAAATGTATGAACACTGAAAACGTGAAACTACTTTAAACACCCCATCCAAAAGAGGAACAGTGGCACGATGGCTGAGATGCCCTAATCCTACAGTTTTAATTGGATGTCCCTGTGTGACTTGCAGAATTTTGCACTAATTAATTTCACTAACATTCTGACAGAGTTGGCTTCAGCTTGGAAGCTTGAAAATTCCCATCTTTTCCATGAGATATTCACCCAAGGGCACAACATGAGAAGATTATCACAAATAATACCAAATAAATAGATTTTGTGATCCCCTTCAAAACCTGTCAAGTCCAACACCACCAGTGCGGCTCTTGTTGAAGCTGTTGAAGCTGTAAATTTAGACCCACTGGAATGAAAGGGGAAATCTTCTCCCAAGGCTGCTGCGCTCCCCATTAAGGTCTGGCACGGTTTCAAAAGATGATGAAAAGGTCTTTCCCAGTCTATAGTCTTTCACATGCTGCTGGGATGTTTACAGCTACTCAAACCAGAAAAGTTTAAGACTGTTTGTTAAAAAATAAACTAGAAATCTTTGGCATAGATGGTAAGGAATGCTCAGGAAAACAGCCAAACCATTTTAACTGGTGGGTATGGGAAATAGAACCAGAGAACTGCATTAATGCTACGACAATGGCAAATTGGGTCTGAGGCATCTGGCGGAGACACTGCTCAGCGTCAAACATCAGTGTTGTCAGGAAAAGAGACCTGACAGAATTTAGATGCAAGCGCAATGATCAAAAGCCAGAGATGGAAAAAAAATACAAAAATAATAATCCCAGCTCTTCACTAACATATAAATGATTTTTGCAAGTCAAAATATCATTTTTAGTGTTAATTCCAAATGAAAGCATTTGAAGTGTGGAGTATCAAGCCAATGGTTTGAACTTGTCTGAACCATAGCAAGAAAAAAGATGCAGAATAATTATTAAGAAAACATTAGGACAGTAATAAAGGGAAGTAGAGGATGGCTTCCTGGAAACAGGTTTACTGTGCTCATCAGTTTGATAGCACAATAAACCCGTGGTTTTGAACTTTTGTCCTACTTCTTGCTTTAGATGCTTTAAGAAATACTCTAAAGAGCAGAGCGGGTTTTGCAGTGTTCAGAGAATAGGAGTGGATCCCATCTCCCGTGCATCCTCCTAGACCAGGATGCTTTAATGTGTGAAAAAGACTGTAATTCTAAGAGAAAGAACAGAAAAAAGTCTAAATAGCCTTGATCTCAGTCAGGTCCAGGACAAAGCTGCAGTGAAAGCAGCCTTGTGTGCCTTTTACATATGTGCTTCTTTTTGAAAAGAAGAATATTCAGAATCATCACTTGCAAATCCTAAGAACTTATCTCTCATTTAGAAGCAATAAAAGAACAACTCTCATTTAATTATGTGTAGTGTTTCACAGTGTAAAAGTAGAGACAGCAAAGTCTTTTACATAGTTTGCAAAAGAACTTATCCATAAAGTTTCCTGAGAGCTACAGTAAGATTATTCTGATTTTAACGAACAGGTAGGTAACAACAGTTGTAAGACTGCAAGAAAACGCAGTAATCATCATCTAACATGGAAAGGGGGAAAATACTGGACATCTAACATGACGGGGGGGGGGGAAAGCAAAACCGTGACAATGACAAGGAATGTCTCCCTACCAGGCAGCAGAGACAGCAACATTACAAACTGCGACGGACACAAGATAGAGACCAGAACTTAGCAAAACAATTACAAAAAGAATTTTCAAGAAACTTCTGTCTTTGAAGACAGTATATGTGGGGTGTACACAAGAAAAAAATGAAGATTAATTGCTTTCCAAAACACTGGAATAGCACAATGGCTTAACAATGGGAAAATCTGACTTATAGCAGATTAATAGCTTTCTAGCAGCTTTAAATTAAAAAACATAGATAAGTTGTTCCCCTCCCTAATGTTTAGAGCTGTATTCTCAAATATTATGATTTATAACTGATGTAATCATTGTTTTTCCACATCTGCCTAATGCAGTTGAATGTTTTAGCGTACTGGAAAGATGATATACGTGTTGTATAAAGAACAAAATATTGCCATATCCAACAATAAGAAAAAGAGATATTCTCAACCAAAAGTTGAGAAAACTTTCCAGTTCCTATGCACCCAACTAGAGCTATACACTACACAGCTCCTGCCTCTTGAGCATTTGTTTTAAAACCTGTCCCCGTCTTCATCAAGACAGAATTTCACAAGTACAGAACACAACATAATTCACATTATACTTCAGGTTTTTTACACTAAGTTAAAATTTTTCAAGAAATACATACATCAAAAGGTATTTTCAGGCGTGTAAGTGTTTAAGTGGAAATGTGAGTGTAGAGGAAGATTACTGCAGAATGAAAGAAGGAAGCGTATCAACACCCATCTATCACTCTCATGCAGGCTGCATCTCTTCCACTGACAGGTAGGTCTGAAGCCACACAGGAATTTCTAGATCAGAACTAGCACTCTCATTCTCTATCCTGCCTTTGGTGGTCAGCGTAGCAATATTTAAACAAATAACAGCGCTTCCATTATCAAAACATTTTCCACTTTCTTGTTTACTTTAGCAGGTGTGAGAGGTCTGATTAATCAGGTGTGGGTTTTTCATTAAAAGTGTCAAATGTGAAAATTCTGACTTCTGTATCAGTTTGGGGCTGAAAAGGTTGGGTTTATATGTTGTAGCATTATATGATATATGCAGGATTATATGATGTGAGAATTAATTTGAATTTTTTTTTTTTTTTGCCAAAAAAAAAAAAAAAGTCTCTCATTACCTCACTAACTCTAGTAAGTGCCTTAAATGGTACCATTAGCTCCAAAAGAGCTGCTAAGAACAGCAGAATTACCTCTCCTTCCCCACCTTAAATGTGAGCCCATGCTTCTCCTACCCTCTCTCCTGCTGTTCTTCAGGAAATATTTTCAGTGTGGTTACAACATGTGTGATCTGCCTGTGCACAGAAGGCCATAAATCCACATTACCAAATGTTTATCCCAGCTTTTGAACACCTTGGAAAGCGCAGTATCAGTATCCCACAGACCTCAGGGTGTACCAGTGCCATGGAGGGAGCCAGCCAGGTACCACATCGTTACAGAGACCGTGCCAATCCGGGATGTAATGAGAAGCAGGACCAAAGAAAGGTTCCTTGGTGGCAGCTCCAGTGTTTAGGTGCAGGTGCACTGCCCGGACACAGCACAGAAACAATGCAATTCTGGCAAAACGAGGACTCCGGCTTGGCTCAACATGTGCAGCTCTAACATCCAAACCGTGTTACTAGATCAGCCTGGAATGTCATTCTAAATCCGCGGTCTCCAGGCATTAATCAAGAAAGGGGGCCAGCAGGAGGGGGGATAGACTATTTAAAACTCATAGCAGAGGAAAAACATACCCTCCAAAAATGCCCTATCAGTGAAAGGATTTAAGTCACTTTCCTAGCTTGTGGTCATTTTCGAGACATAATAAAAATAACCTGTGGGACCCACTGAGTACCTGCAGTTAAGTTGTCATCACGTGCAGATGTATAGTATCTTTACTATTGCACTGCATTACATTATTTCCTTAAATTGGTCTCATACTTCAGCCCCTGGAAAAGCACCAGAAGAATTTACTGGGGCTGTGAGACTCGGATTGCACTGAACAAGCCCCACTGGGCTTGCTTGGAAAAGCACGGGAACTCCCTGCCACTCAACCATTAAGCCTGGGATAAAAGGGAAAATGAAAAGCTCTGCGACCCAAGCTGGAAGGTCTGAAACCAGGGAGGGATGCTCCAGCGCTGCCCAAATGGCACCGCGGGCAAGAGATGTGTCACTGTCACACCACAGCCCAGCACCAGAGAGGACGGCGACGGGGCTTCAGCTGCCAGAGATTCTTGTTTCCATGAAAAACACAGACACAAGGAGCTGTTACGAGGCTTCCCAGAGGAATGTCCTATTTTGTGAGCTCCCCATAAGCATCTGTGAGCGAGAGGGGAAAAGGAAGCAGGGGGAAGTAAGGAAATCCAGAGACCAAGAGAACCAGGAAAAAATTTGAAACAACAGTGAAGACAAGGAAAATGAAGTAATACACTTAGTACATGGAGGAAGAGAAGGGAGGTATATGTTGGATAACAGGAAAAAGAAACACCCAACAAGAAGGACACAACAGAGTATTTAACACTGACAGTATGTTACATCTGAGACACATTACTCCCGCCCGGCGTACCCCCTGTTGGCATTCAGCAAGCTGCCCAGCCAGGCCGAAATGCATCCCTCAGGCTTTCTCCTGAAGACTGACTAACTCACCAACCAGACTCCCATCTGCTCCCCATAAGCATGGGTGCCTTCAGGATATTTTGAAAATAAAATCACTATTATGTATCATATAAAGATTTTCACAAACATAAATACAAACTCTGTAGTGCAAACAAACAAAAAAGGATCCTGTGTCCACCCTGCCCCCCTCCCCACAAGGATGATGTTGAAAAACTGAAGTTAATTCAGCCACCAAGATGCTTCCTCCCTCTTTTCTCCCTGCCCCCCCCCCTTTTTTTTTTTTTTTAAAGTAATCAAGAGAAGCTCAGAGAAATAGATCACTTATCCAAGCAGATCTCCACAAGAGGCCAGGATTTGGGTTTCTTTACCTTCCTAGTACCCCTCAAAAGATGCATATTTAAAGCTTGTAAGTACTGCGATATGGTGGCACAAAGAAGCGATACAGTCACTGTACATTGCTTATGAAGTGTGTGTTCCTTTTTAAGAATACCTGTAGAAGCAAACTGAAAATGACTGCAATTAAACTAACTTGGTTTTGATGAAGTATCTCTGACATGATCATTGTGGACAGATCCTATAAAACACTGTTGATTTTTACTTTTCACTGACAGGCTCTAAGGGTGAGCAGTGAAACGACCAGAAGCATAAGACATTTCCATGCAAAGAAAGATAAACTGGCATCATGCAAGAGAAAAGACAAATACGTGGCATCACAATAATCCAAAAATAAGGGAAAACACAGTGATACTGAACAATTTTGAATGATTTTGTACACTGCAGCACAGGAGATTCTTCTGCTGCAGCACAAGAGATTAGTAAATTCATTTTGGGGTACTGAGGAATTTTTCAACCAAATGTTTATTTCAAGACCCTGATTGCTCAGACTTCACCAAGGATGTGCAAAATCCAGTGGCATATCCATCCTTCATCGGATCTTTAATTATTGACATAGCTCAGACAGGGGATCTTGAAAATTGCACCAGAAAAGCCAGTAATCGCTGAATTATCCTGAGCTCATTAGGGGTTTCTCTCTGTCTCTCCCTGCTCCTTTTCCCCCCTGAACATTTCAAAGATACTAGGTCTTTCCCAAATAAGAGTTTTGGAAATTTTAAGGAAGTTTGGAAGTTTTAGCTTTTCCAAGGAGTTGGAACAGATCCTTCCTTTGGTGGTAATTCTGCTTCCTGGAAGTTCATCACCAAGAAACAACCTCCGGTCTCTTGGGCCGGACACAGGTGTGGGCTATTTATCACAGGGGCTGGGGCGTCACCCTGCCAAGCATTAGGCAGAAACTCTGTTTATGACAAGATGCAGTGATTCCCCAGTTCAACTGATACACTGTCTGTCACAAATCCACAGCTTTAGCTTTACCTACAGCAGCTGGCACCCAAAGCAGCACCATCACTTATCAACACAGCACAGGAGAGTTTTGCCATCATTTTTTACGAGGATATAGCTGGCAATCGAAGAAAGTACTAGTTATTCCACGCAACCACTCATTAAAAAAATCTGGACATACTGACTTCAGCCACAGCAATTTCCTGGTCTAACTAGAAGGAAAATGTGGTTTCTCAGGCACCGGTGTGTGGCAGGAACCACGCGGTGCCTGAGGATCACCACGCAGTGCCCCAGCTGGTGCTTGTACCTCAGACAACAAAACCAAGGAGCAAAGCAGACAGAAAAGCTCTTGCAAAACTACAGGACAACGCCGCCTCATCACGAACATGGAAGCCCATTCCTAATGAGCAACATCCAGATCAGCCAGCACAGCACAAATTAAAGATGTGCTTGCAGAGCGAGAGCAGAGCTGTTCAGCTCTACCCTCAGCTCTCACCCTCCTCACTTCACACACTCATTCTTTCTAACATGGATTTTTAAATAAACAACGCAACTAATCATGCTGCTTCTTAACATTTTATGTGCAAACACGTTCAGTATAAAGCCCCAGTCTAGGATCCTTGTTCAGTTTTCTTGCTTGCAAAAGCACGCGAACACATGCTTTAAGTGTTTCTCTAAATTGGGAAGCAGTTAAATGAATGCTTAATTAGGTCCTATGTATGGGACCTCACCCATTTCTAATATTATTAATTACCCTGCACCCATGCCAGAAAGCCCATTCTGGCGGGCTTCTTAAAGGGGCCTTGAAAAAAGCAGCTT
Organism: Calidris pugnax; assembly: GCF_001431845.1. Taxonomy (NCBI): domain Eukaryota; kingdom Metazoa; phylum Chordata; class Aves; order Charadriiformes; family Scolopacidae; genus Calidris; species Calidris pugnax. Next base: position 2,134,521 of record NW_015090808.1, on the reverse strand, counting down.
GAGAGGGTTTGGCACATTCTCCTTGTGTAAGACAGCGTGTAAACCCTCGTGGGTTTGCGGCGTGTTGACTGGCAGATCTTACCCAAACAACAGGGCTATTTAGAAGAGCTTGATAAAACCCAGACTGACAGCATCAGCACACATCTACTGTCAGCATTGCAAAGGTTAATTCATTTCTGGTCCACATTATGACACCAAGTTAAGCAGGGGTGTTGATTCCCAGGAGGATAGGGAAGCCCTACAGAGGGACCTAGATAGATTGGATCACTGGGCCAATAACAATGGTATGAGTTTCAACAAGGGCAAGTGCCAGGTCCTGCACTTGGGCCACAACAACCCCCTGCAGCGCTACAGGCTGGGGGAAGTGTGGCTGGAGCTGCCTGGAGGAAAGAGACCTGGGTTCTAGTTGACAAGCGGCTGAATATGAGCCGGCCTGTGCCCAGGGGGGCAAGAAAGCCAATGGCATCCTGGCTTGGATTAGAAATACCGTGACCAGCAGAAGTAGGGAGGTGATTGTCCCCCTGTACTCAGCACTGGTGAGGCCACACCTCGAGTGTTGTGTCCAGTTTTGGGCACCTCAATACAAGAGAGATCTGGAGGTGCTGGAGCGAGTGCAGAGGAGGGCAACGAAGCTGGTGAAGGGCCTGGAAGACAAATCATATGAAGAACGGCTGAAGGAGCTGAGACTGTTTAGTATGAGGAAGAGGAGGCTGAGGGGAGACCTCATCCCTCTCTACAACTACTTGAAAGGACACTGTAGAGAGGTTGGTGCAGGTCTCTTCTCACAGGTAATTAACGACAGAACAAGAGGGAACGGCTTCAAGCTCCAACGGGGTAGGTTTAGATTGAACATTAGGAAGGAATTTTTCACAGAAAGAGTGGTCAGGCATTGGAACAGGCTGCCCAGGGAGGTGGTTGAGTCACCATCCCTGGATGTGTTTATGGGATATTTAGATGCAGCACTGAGGGATATGGTGTAGGGGAGGACTTTGTAGAGTAGGGGAGATGGTTGGACTCGATGATCCCAAGAGTCTCTTCCAACCTGAATGATTCTATGATTAGGAGAGACCTGAGGCTGGTGGGAAGGTACCACAGCTCCCTGATGAGGTGAGGATTTCATCTCGTGACCTGCAGAGTCCCTTGGAAAAACCACTCCCTTTATTTTCAGGGAATCGGAGAGAGGAGAAAGAGCGATCATGTCTAGGTCCGAGTGCCTAATGCATCTGTCTGTGCATCATAACACTGTCTTCACGCGTAAACAGCCGTGAATCATCTCTGATTCTCAAATTGCACACAGAAGCTTCAGCTCAAATCCCAGTCCAGAAAAAGCGCTTGGCCAATTTCTTTTTTATAAGAGGTTTTTCCTGCCGTTCTGTTCTTTCCAGTGACAGTATGATTGCACTGACAAGAAGGGCAAGATAGTTTTTCCCCTGCATTACCATTTTTTCTATCCTAAGAGTTTAGTGATTTTTAGTTTCCATTCCCTATTTCAAATGTATACAGTTAGTTTGTTCAAAGCTGTAAAAAGCCAATCTTTGCTCTTAAAAGACTATCTTTCTTACGAGATTGAACTCTGAATTGAAAAAAAGAGAAATTAAAAGTGAAAAGTAATATTTGCTGTATTTAAATACAAGCCAGATGTGGAAGCATACATCTCCAAATGAAACATTTACTGACTTGGCAGTAATGGAATTTTCTTCTCACACATGCAAACGTCAAGTCTGAATGCTCTCTCCTCTCTCCCTACACGTCCATGTGCCACTTGCTCTCCGCTGCCTTCCATACTTACACGGCCCTTAAGAATTGTCCCCTGGACGCTCCTCTTTGGGAACTGTGTCATCACTTCATCTCCAAAAGATCTGAAGACTATGACTAAAAATCCTAGATGCCAAACACGAGACAGCAACAAGCATAAGTAGGAACCTAACGGGTGAGTGATTAAGCCATAAATAACTGCTGAAAGCAACAACACCATAAGTACTGAAAATCTTCAAAAATCAGGCCAGGCTACCCATGAGTTAGGACACTAAGTGTCATATGCAGTGAATACCATTGTACAAGGACAGCACTCTGGAGTTACAGATAAACATCGAGAAGAACACTTTCCTCCCACGAGGCTGGAGAAGGGGAGACAAGCCTGGAGCGACTCCAGCCTTCCCCGGCTCTGTTCTCACCCTTTGCCAACCATTTCACCAAAGACTCAACAGCAACTGCCTTGGTATTATTGCGATATTGGTCAACAAACACAGAACACGGTTGTAACCAAAGACCCAGATAATTTTGTAAACATTAAGTATGATGACAAAACACTGAAATAAACCATATCTACTTTTTGTGAACTATAAATGAAGTATTGCCCTTGTCAAACTGTTTGAGATCAGTATCTCTTTTTTAAGAGATCCAATGGCAACACATCAGTCGTGACAAAATCCCTACGAAACTGGGATGTTGAAGAAAAGTATTTTTTTCTCAACCCTGAATTCTTCACACTGTAATATTACTAGCAGTATGGTAATCTCTGTAAATTAGGGGGGTGGAATCTGTTAATCCTCTCCATGATTGGAGACTGCACATTTTGGAAACTCGGGAACCTTTATTCTGAAATGAAGTTTGAATTTAACTTGTGGTCTATATCCATAGCATCTGATCATGAGAGACACTAATGTGCTTCTGATCTGCAGGTATTCAGCACTACTGAGAAGCTGTCCTCTCCTGCCTTAGCTGGGGTGGCTGGAGGGTGACACATCAGAGGGATGATGAGTGGCTTCCGCATATCGGCATCAAGAGTGAGTTACCAAAGGGCTTCCTTCTCAGACCACACTGAAGGAAACACACCACCAGGGCAGCCGGATCCTTCAACACAAGAACAACCTCCTGTTATACTTCAAAAAATATCTGTTATATGTGAAAAAATTCCCTGCACATCTTCTGCCTGGCACAGCAGGACTGCCCACATCACAAAGCGTGAAAACGCAACTTTTTCCCTCTCAGCCCTCACCAGGGTAAGTGGGGTAGCAGCAGAACTCTTTATAAATTGCTCTCCAATCTGCAGGGTACGGGGTACAGCAGGGAAGTGAGACATTGCCTCATGCCCCATGCTTGAGAACATATTGCTGGCCATGATTTGGCCTACAGGTCTTTACAGATTAACAGATGGTATCTAGAACATACCTGACAATAAAACGGGAGGGAATTCCAACCCCAGTTAATGAGTGACTGCCAAATGCTGCGCCCACTTGCAGCCAAACAGACCACAGCCCAGCTACAAGAGAAGGAGGGCAGAATCAGATGGGAGGTTCTTGCCAGTAACGAACAACACACTGTGTCTGAGAGCACCCTGTGTCTCCTGATGCACTTCATTGCAGATGAGGCCCATCACCACAAAGCCCCGAACGCCGGACCTCCCACGCTCAGACTGATGCGTGCTGGGGCCAAAACCAACAAGTTTCACTGCTGATGAGATAAGTAAGTGATTTCATACCATTAGTTCAGGGGGAAATCTATGACCCATGGTCTACAGTATGTGGCTCCTTACCTGGCTCTGTTTTAGAAAAGAATGTGCGCACCAGTGGGAAGAAGTGAAAACACTGCAACCACAAGCCAAGTGTGAGGATGAAATACTACAGTGTACAGTCTCAAAATTACCATATCTAGCACGCTGCCACAGAAAACTAATGAAGAACCAGGGCAGGAGTTCACACAAAATTGAAATAGGACAATTCTACTGCAAGACATTAGTTTCATCCTCCTTCACTAGGAGAGACACTCAAAGTATGGCTGGTCAGACAGAAAGTGGCCCAAGCTTCATCTTTTGCTGTGCTGCTTCATTCAGAGAGAACATTTTTGGTATGGTTCCATAGAGTGAACGTTCTCCATTTTCTTTGAACAAATTGTATTACACTTGTTTCTCATCAGATTACATAAATTAGTTGAAGAGGGAATGGATTCAATTACAGTCCAGATTCCAGACCTCTTAAGAACTGACTGCCTAACACATTCCTTTCATTTAATAAACTGGAACCAAATGAGGATTATATCATATAAATAATACTCCCTCGATAGGGCAATGCAATAAAATGGCAAAAATACTCAGAGGAACCACGTAGATCAAATACAAAAGCCTCTGATATTACCCACCGGATTTAAAGTATGAATATCACATAAACTTCATTGTTCAGTATTGTGAATTAGAATCTGATTCAGAGGGTACTTAGGACCAAGTTTAATATCTTCTGAGAGCCTCAGGCAGCTAAGGAAAAAATGTGCTGCAGCAAAGTATGGATTTCCATATTTAAATGATAATTTGATAGCTCTGCACAAGATACCAACCTGTCCTGCAAAACCCAAGATTTGCAGATCTCCCAAGTGACTAAAAGTAAGTATGACCACGAGTAAGGTCTTTGCAAAGCTCCAGCGAGGCAGTTTCTCAGATGGACTTGTTCTTTAAGAAGGCAGTATTTTGGAACTACTGAAACTGATACGACATCGAGGAACAACCATTTTTGACAAAAATACCCAGCCTGACAAGTAGATATGCTGTCTATAGTCAGACATTTTTATAACTGCCTAAATGCGTAAGTATTCAGGGGAGAAAAATGCAATAAAAAGACTTAGATTTGGAGCTCAACAAGGGATTCAAAGCTGAAGGCAAAAAAAGGCAAAAAATTATACATATAGTCAAATTATCCCCACTCACAAGCAGCATTCTCGAGAGATTACTGAAGAATGGCTGAAGACCATTTTGATGACAGTCTATGTAATTACAACTTGTCTAATCTTAAAGTTTTAACCTGGCTTGCAACTACAAACACAGGATCCAGCAGGTGAAATTCAAATTTAAGACTCCAACCAAGAAACAGGATGTTTCTATCTACTCAATAAAAAGGTTTTCAGAGGACACAGTAAGTTCTCTGCCAACGAGAATCCTTAAATCAGTACTAGCCAAGCCTTTTTTCCTGGGCTTCTTCATAGCTGCCCTCCATCTGTCCAGTAACATTCTCAACATTGGCTGTGAGGGACGCGCTGGACACCCAACTGATGCAAAATGGGGTGCTCGACAGCTCCAGTGGACCACGGGGTATGTAAATGTGGTGAGACATTTTCTGTGATGTGACGGGCCTTTTACGAAAAGACAGTTTGTATACGTGATGCACCAAGAACCACATCATTTAACCATAAAGGGAAGGTTTTCCCTGTAGCCAGTGCATACATTCATACATATAAATAAATAAAACAAACTAGCCTTCCCAGCATTGCGTATGCTCTATCTCAACTTCTCTTTACCCTCAGCTGGAAAGTTCAAATGCAGTTTTGAATAGCTTACATTCTAGTTATAGGTAATGCTTTACCTACCCACACCCCCCTTTTTTTTCTTTAACAAAGAGGTTAAATGAAAAATCACCCGAAGCTATAATTCTACTACTGGAAGGAAGGAACACACTGAGCTCTCCATGAGGTTTGCAGTGTATCCTAGTTATGACACACGGGAATGAAAAAGAGGTTAAAGCATACATTAAATGAGACTTTTTGAACTGGTTACAACAGTAACCTTTCTTACTGGATATGACAACAAGGATTTAAAAAGGCTTACTTATGAGTCACTAATAAAATCCTGATATGTAGAAAGGACATAATATGCAAAGCAGACACAATGTTATGTTCACTCCTGTTCTTAACTCAATCATAAAACGGCAACTGTCTGTTCATCCCTGTGGCTTAAAAGCATAAAATCAGAATTTTTGCTTCCCACCTCAGCTAGTGCTGAGATTTCAGCCTCTGCCTCATTAGCGACATCTGCTGTCCCGTGAGCGAATGACACACAGCCCTCACCGGCCCCCGTGTCCCCTCCAGCAGCCATCCCTGCTCTCTGGCTCTGTTACACACACAACAGTTTGGCTGAACAGTATTTGCGGCGATTTGCATGAGGGAACACCACTCTTAGAAAATAGAGAAATGCATTAACTCCTCTGTACCGGACACCTTCTCACCAGGAGACATTAGCTGCCCATGGTGTTGCAGTTCGTTGTTGGCAGTTCTTACCTTTTCACGTGAGGGAAGAGGAGACTCCAGCCCACTGTAAGGTTCACCATCTCTTCCCCATGTCCAACAGCACCCACCTGCCGTGTCACAGACTGCTTCAGCGCTAAGGACTGTCCCCAGGCCCCACCTGGACTGCAAGCTTTGCTGCTCCCTGCCTCTTCAACTTGGCCTTCATCAACGCAAGTGCACAAAACATCTCTCATACATGTATCTCAGGCGCTCAGGGACAGCATGTATTTTAAGGAAAACATGTTCTTCAGTGCAAAAGCTCATTGACGATGTTTCTCATTAGTCACAGGTGACACACCATCTTATTTGCCACCAGAAGATGTCTGCAGGTGGCCTACTTTCAAAGCAAAGCATCCTTCCATCGACTCTGTGGACCTCTGGCAAAGCTGGAGATGTTGTGGCAATGACTGATTGCAGCTGTGTGGCCTGTGGCTCTTACTGATCAAAGCAGGTTGCTATTTACAGACTCCTCAGGGCAATGAGAGATGCAGAGACAGGTGATGGTTGTAAAGTCCTAGTTAAGTTTTATGCTCTGGACTAAATAAATTTGATAGGGACCTTTCTTAAAGCCCTTCTCCGCAACTAATTCTGATGAATCCAAGGTGTTTGCCTTTCAATGAAAAACACTTCCATAAGCTATCTTCCTACTCAAAAACCTTTAAATCTTTCTCTACATATTGCCTAAATGCAAATAAATAAAAACAAAGTCAAGATAAATACCTCAGATCAGAGTTCCGAGGGAAAAGCTTTTTCTTCCCGCTGAAGTAGGCCTCAAAGTCATCTGTTGTCAGCCTGTGTGCATAGTCAATGTACGCAGACACCTCCTGGCGACGAGAATTTCGGTCACGAATGAAGATTATGGACTGTAAAACACAAAGGTGGCCACAAATGAAGAACAGAAACACAGATATGTGCACAGATTTCCATATAACAACATATTTAGAGAGCATATAAACGTTTTCAACTTCACCTGGGCCATGCTTCAGTTAGAACTCAAGACACTTGAATTATGGCATTTTAGGGCATATTCTTAACACAAGCTTGGCAGCTTTACAGTGCAAATAAATATAAACTCAGTGTCACACAACATGTCCTCCCGTATTCCCCACGTCTCCTGCTGCCACTTCGGAAGGGTTTTCCCACAGGTCCCGGACCATGTCTGCCAGCCCCATGCACACAGTCCTAAAGCAGCCCAATGCCACTGGACACCTATTTTTAAGCAATAGTGGGTTTTTTTGGCCATTATATAACACTGCTGTCCATACATTAATTACTGGGCCAAAAAGGAGAATGTTATTTTATTTGGGATGCAGCTCTACAGCCAAAGCAAAACTTAATTTAACCTAATACTCGGATTTTTAGCTTTTCAGAAAGACGATGGACTAGAAACTGGTTACCATACACCCCTCTATTCTGTGCTACGCCCAGAGAACAGCGTAGAGTTCACCAGCCCTCTCTCTCGCAAGACAACCCTTGTATTATTTTATTCCTAACAGCTAATGAGTTCCAGAGCAAAAATCTGATAATTCAAATACAAGCAAACAAACAACAAAACAAAATCCATGCCTACAAATAAAGCTGACTCAAGCAGGGTGGCTACAAGGACAACACCTCCATGTGTGGGAACTGAATGGAAGGTGAGGGACACAGAGGATGGCGACATGCTGGTTCTGGCTGAGAGAGATGGCTTTCTGCCTTAGGGTTTAACACGTCTAAGAGCATATCTGTTGCTGCCAAGACACATGTCATGGGCACGGTGCTGATGAGATGGCTTTCTGTACCACTTGTTGCTGAGAAACGTTGTTTCCCATTTACTCTCTACTCCTTCTCTGCTCCTTTACCTTTTATTTGCTGTATTTTCCAAGTGAATAGAGAACAGGTTCGAAGAAGGCAATTCTTTTTCACACACTACCACAGCACACAAAGCAAAAAGAACGGGTAGGATGAGTGTCGACTTGTAAGACAGAAGGTTCTTGCATCCTGAGATTCACATAAGAAAAACTAAATGCTGAGTGTAGAGGCTATTTGGTAGGTGAGATAGAACAATATTTGTTAGCTGTACACGTTTGTTTTTACTCAGCTGATATCAAGTGATATTTCTTTTTTGAATGCAGGGGAAATGGAAGCCATACCACATGGAACCCTTTCAAAAAACATTTTTTATTTTAACAGCAGCACATTTCTAGAGTCTAACGGTTTATTTGGCAAGCCTTTGTTATACTTGGGACATGTTTCCTTTTCCAATTTCATATTTAATTCCACCAAAACACGTGTTACTCATTTTCCAATTTTGTACCATCAACATTGTCGACAGGAAGAGCCAGAGGAATCTCCTGCAATACATCTGACCATCCTGAAATACATCTCTCCTCCCCATCCCCTCCTGTGTCGAACAGCCAACCTGTGTGTCTGCAGAGCCAGGTAAGGACAGGCACCAGGCAATGAGAGCAGGATGACTGTCCCCAGCACACAAGAAGCTGCACCCACACTTAGACACAAGAGTAGGTGTACGCCATGCATCTGAAACAGGGATTCATCCTCCTTCAGAAAAAGCCAGTCTTAAATGAATGTCTCGTCTTGCCCAGTATGATCCAATCATTTAAAAAAGCTGGCAGACATTAAAGTGCTATTTGCAATGTTAATCAGAGGGCTACCTTTCAAGGCTCTGCTGATTATAAAATTCATCTCCTAAAAAACTGTTCATATATTACCAGTTATAAATCAGCACAGAACTACAGGCAAGCATAGAGACTGCCACTAAAATTGCTTTATGAACTCTAAGAGAGCACCAGAATATCTAAACAAAAATGTTGTATGTTAAAGGTACACTTTTGAGGCCTCCTCCTCAAAACTAAAAACCTTTGAACCTTCTCATGTCAGCACAATTTCTCTTCTTTTCTCATCTGTGATTCATTTCTAACCACTATAAGCATTCATTCATTAAAATATGAGTCAGCTTGAATTTCCTTAAGTTATTCTGAACTTTTTAATTGTGTCACACCTTTTTGCCCCTGAAAAGACTTGTACACTCTTTCCTCCCAAAATGATAAAGCACTTGACTGAAAAGCTACTGCAAGAGAGATTAAAAATCCATAAAACCCACAAACTGGAAAATCTCCTCCTAAAAGTCTCTTCAATACACTTCTGATTTGTCTTTAACACAACAAATCCTATCAAGCACAGACTTTGTGCTTTACATCCACCTCTGAGTTTTCAGGAACTCGCATGGCAAAAGGTGAAAAAGCTTTAATTTAAGATGGGGTTTGAAAGGTATGCTTCCTTATAGCTATGTAGGGCCTAACAACTGAACCTACTGACTTATAATTACAATCTAGAGCAAAGTGGAATAGAATAGAACAGTCCAGTGGGAAGGGACCTACAACGACCATCTAACAACATGGCGTTCCTTCCCCACTGCTCTGATCGAATGCTACAGGCCCGCAGCAGTGGGGTTTCACCAAGGACCATGGAGTTCTTGTAGTTTCCATGGAGTCAATACCAGCAGCATTGCTAGCATTGCTCTGCAGGGGTGTGAGCTTGCTAAAAGCCATGGAGCTGTGCCTAATTCTTCAGCCATAAAATTGGCCCACAAAAGCCAGCATATCCCTCACAGCAAACCACCAGCGGCACCGGTGCTTCTGAGAGCCCCACAGGGAACTCCTCTCTCTTGCTGGAGATGAAACCCATATTTTTCCAGTCAGGAAATGCATAGGAGGAGATGTTCCCTAGCTATGTGCAACAGGGACACAAACTGATGGATGCAGAAAGCCTTAGCTGTGTACAAGGACTGTGACTCACCCAAGAAACAAGCAATACAAGACTTCTTCTGAAGTTCAGACATGTCTCAAACACGTGGCCACTGCACTTGGAGTGAGGTCAGATGTTATCCTCCTTCCAATACTGATGTTGGAGGTGGCAGCGGGAGAGAGCTGCGTAAGGCCAGTGGTCCAAGGAGTGTTAGGAGGTGAGAGGACGGCTACTGGAAATGCTCTGAGAGCTGCCTCTTATCAGCTAGGGGTTCACCGAATTCACATCCCTCACATCCAAGTTCAAGGAGGTTACACAAAAAAAGCTATAACTCTTCACAGGTGGCACAAAGGGAGGTTTAAACCCACAGAGAAGTGAGATGTAGTATTTGTAGAGGATAAATACAAATCTCCATACATTTACATGTATTTATTTATTTGTTATATATTTGTATTTATATAAATATAAATCTGTCCATGGGGGAGAGGCTCAGGCAGTGGATAAAGATCAGCAAACCATCACTGGGAACAGAATAGGACCTTGCATTTCCCTGCTTATCTTTTTTGCTCCCATCTCCAGCCATATGTTCTTACAGCAGACTAGATGCCAATGCTCTGAACATTCTGAAACCATCTGCAGCTGCTGCTTCCTACAGACAAAAGCAGAACATTTATAAGGAGCTGCACTTGCCTATGCTAAATACAGGGGCACTTTCTTCAGGAGCGTTTGTGATCCTTGGAAAAGACTTAATACCAATCTGTCATACTTCAAACCAGACTAAAGAAACCCAACAAACCACTGTGAATAACCAATTCATCCAGACACGTATCGATCTTCTTAACTACATGGACTATTTGTACAGTTCTATTGCCATCACTGTTTGCCTTTTAATGTGCAGCCCTACCAGACATTGCAATAAGTGCATTTCTCCCACCCAGAGATCCTCAAAATCAAGTAAAATTTGCATTGGCTCCAGCCAGCCAAAAATCAGGTCCTACACTGTCAGTTAGAAACACTGGAAGTAGAACAGTTGGATGGGTACAAACCTTTCACTCTCCGGAAACTCTTGCCTTTCCTCTATCCTTAGAGCAGAACGTTCCTGCTCTGAAAGAAAAGATTTTAATACAGGGTTTTCTTTCAGCACCTCCTCAGCACAGTTTGTGGGCACATCTTACACACAAATTACAGCTGGCTTTTAACTGTGTCCAAGGGCTTTGCTGGACAGGGACCTACAAGATAGCAAACGAACTGGAGCGCACCATGATTCAGCTTTCTTGGAAATTATTGCAATGTAGATGTGTTCAAGTGCAGTGTAGCTGAGAAGAGAGAATATATGGGAATATAAAGAGACCAGCCCTGCTGTCTGGTGAAATAGTCTCGTAATGCGAGTCCTTTAATAGCATGCCAAACTGAAGGTAGATGACGGGAAAGTAAAGACAGACAATATTTAGGAGTCAATTACTAATTCACTGAGGAAGCTCTTTTCATGTGGACAATATCACAGGTGGGGACCCAAGGGAACGAGCACAATTAGGCTGAAAGGGACAGGCGTAAAATGCATTACCAGTTGAAATATATTTTTAATGAGTAGCAATTTATTTTTGTTGCATAGTGTTTGGCCTTATTTGCCACCTGCAGATCACATTACATCTAATAGAAATACCAGTGGGCAACAGTAGTCGGAGAAAAGACCTCACCCCTGTATCTTTAAACCAGATGTTATTACCATTTCTGCTTTGCAAGTAGGAATAAATTGCTGACCTATTCTTTTGTTTAGCTGGGAGTGAAAATAGCATAAAACAGGCTTACAGGTTGGGATTTACCTTCTGCACAATTTCATTTTGGATGAAAGGGGCGGGGTACAGCAGAAATATGTTGACTTTTAGGAGAGCAACTGAACCACCACTAAAGCAAGCCTAGAACATGCTTCTGCACACACTCCCCTATTTTCATCTGGGAATACTGTTCTCTTACTTATGCTAACTTTTGAAACATTTCTAAAAATTGTAATATGTCTGAAAGTACTTCAGTTTCCTTCTCCTATGCTCAAAAAAGCCAAGCGGGCTTTTGGAAAACAGGCATCTTTTACCTGTACAAAAGAAGAAAAACCAGGGACTTTGAGAGTAAGCGCAGGATCACAGCAGCCTTTAGTCTGCTTCCTTCTCATCCATCCAAAATAAGCAGGATGTGGTGTAAAGGTAAATGCAAATTTAAGAGAAAAAAAAAAAAAGCAAAGAAGATAACCTTACACACACTCACACAAATATAAAATTTATATTTGCCCTGTTTTTTTTCCTTACTTAAAGTATCTTCAAGCTCTGACCACAGGAGTTAGATGGCATCTCTGTTCAGCAGGAAAATGCTGGATTCCAGCCCCAGAGAGCACTGCCTGGTGCTAATCTGGGACACCAGAGCACGCAGAAGTACTCTTAGATATTTTATTTAGTTAGCAGAATACAGAGACAAAAACTGTGCTGCAATATAAAGCAATACGTGCTGTACCTAGTACAAAGGATAAAACTCTTCTGTGGTTCACAGAGACCTAGTTCACACTGCTCTTGCAGGAATAACAGCAAGAGCAGGCCCCACAGCTGCTAAAACAATTACTCGAGGCCAACACCTCAGTTCTCAGACAAGGCACGGCTTCCACTGGGGTGAGCAAAAGACTGATGTGCTGAAGGACCTCGGGATTTGGCTAGCGACTGTCTGCATTCTGTGAGGTTATGTGCCAGGCAAAGGGCAGACACAGCATTCAGGGGACATTTTTGAGGCAAAGCACCTCCAAAAGACGCTAAGAGCAGGGCTGCTCTCACCTGCACCTCTCACCAGGTACTCAAGACGAGATCCCACCCCAGCTCCACTGCACACAGCCTGTACCCAGGTTTAACAGCTCCCTCTGTTCCCCTGCTGCGGTTTGGGGCATATTTCAGAAACACAGGCACCCAGACACATACACACACAATAACCTAACCAAGCTTTTTTGAACCTGGGAAGCAGCATTTGTGGGAAAGAATGGCTAGCCAAGAAGCAGATGTTCTAGCTTTCAACTCTTCAAAAATAAAAAAAAAAAAAAAAGGAAAAAGAAAAAAAAAGTCTGGTTACCCTTCAGAAGAAGAAATGTTTGCTATGTATGTGAAACATGTGCTTCCCAGTCCCTTACTGTTCAGTGCTCAGCAGCTGGTCGGACTGGAAGAAGCTCTGTGGACTGTGAATTAGCTTATCTGTGTAAACAGGGTGTTGTCTCAGTTTGAAAACAATATTCTGGCTGAGAACAGCCTGCTGAGAGTGTGAGTTTAGATTAATTCTGTTAGCATTAAAATAAAGGAGCTTATTAAAAGCAGAAAGGCACACAGAACAGAACCTAAAATTTGCTCAGACAGACACAAGAAGCCAGTGTGAGCATCAAGAAGGTGGCCACAGCCTTTGGGTTCAGCTGATGTGGAACAAAGCACATTCTCCTGGCAGAGGAGAATCATAGAATTGCCTAGGTTGGAGGGACCTTTCAGATCCCCTAGTCCAACCATCAACCCAACACTAACAAAAAACATTACTTAACCATATGTCTAAGCATCACGTCTACCCATCTTTTAAATACCGCCCGGGATGGTGACTCCACCACTTCCCCAGGCAGCCTCTTCCACTGCTTAATTGGAGAGTGAGAACTGCTCTCCAGCTGAAGGAGGGATAGTTACGGCAGGTGATGCTCTGAGCGGAATGGAGAGACGCGAGGAGGAAAGAAGCAGAAGTATGAAGGCAGTTGTCTATATGTTAGGAAAGCTAGGGGGGAGAAGAAAAGGAAAACAAACAACAAGAAACAAGAAAGAAAAGAAAAATCCCAAAGAAAACCCAGTGCAGGATCCCCCACCCCAGCTCAATTTAAGTGTAGGACCGGGGAGAGGGGGTTGCTATTTAATTAAGACCTGTCAAAAAAGAGAACTGCAGATGCTTCCTGAAACATTTTTGGGAAGCAAGCTTTTCTTTAAAGCTACTGAAGAACTACAAGCCTTTCAGTAAATTCAGAAGCACAAAGCCAAAGCCAAAACCCAATTCAGTACATGAAGAGAGAAAACCAAGGGAAGAACACTCAAGAACGACCAGAAGAGCTGCTATCTAAACCCATTTACACTCTCTTGAATGAACAAAGTCTGTTTGAATGACATTCTCTGGGAAGGTGCTGGCTGAGAGCGCGACTGCACTGAGCTGGGCTCTGCCCCACAGCAGACACTGACTATCAGCAGACTGTGATCCCTCAGGAGGCAAAATGAAATGTAGGGCAAAGATGTAGCCCCATTGGTGAGCTCTGTTTTGAGCTCTGCTTGTATTAAACTTTCACCAGTTCTTGTTTTCCTCATCTAAATGCCTTTTTTTGGGGGGGGGGAGTGAGGGCATTTAAGCGCCAACATTAGTTTAGCACTGAAACAAAACAGAAGGAAAAAAGCACCACTAGATTCTCCTCTCATTTTACTTCAAATACATCAGCTCAAGAGTGTGCTTGATAGCTCCACATTTTACTGTCAGTAGCAAGCCAGTGGTTCTTGCATGTCAACAAATATATATATTTTTTTTTTTTTTTTCTGAATCATCATTACAGCTGATGCTCTATCGTAATAGTAACTTTGATGTGAAACCTCAAGCATCCCCAACAGAAAGAAATAGCCTCAGCTCACCAATCACTGGAAGGAAAGCTGACTGACTCATCTCTCCCAAGTTTTCTTGAAGATGTGTGAGAAAGTGTCCTTATTCCTGTGCCCAAAAGCAGCCCAGACAGAAATCCCCCCAGGCAGCCACTAAAGCCCACCAGCCTGGAGTGCTCCAGCCCCCTCTGCGCTGCGGGGGCCGAGGGGCAGGAGATGTTATCAGGGCACAAGGCTGTGCAGGAGCCCAGCAAAAGCCACAAGCGAGAGATGGAGAGGCTGAGACAACCCCGTTACACATGGGCAACAGGTCTGGAAGGGCCCTGAGCTCCTCGTTGTTGACAGCACACCCAATCTCTGCAGCTTTTAAGTGAACAGCAACCCCAAATCTGGCTGAAGGAGGCAGGAAAGGCATCTTTCCTGGATCGAGACTACCATGGCCACACGACACGTTCTCTTACACCAGAGAAATCATCTTGTTCTGTACGCTATCTATATAAAATCCCAGAGAACTGTACACTAATAGTAAGGGCATCCTATCAAGTCTTTCCCAGTTCCCAGTTCCATTTCTGTAATAAGGGCATCCTATCAAGTCTTTCCCAGTTCCATTTCTATGGTCCATCTGTAATAAGGACGCATGAAGGCAAAACACCACTCATTAAAGGGAATTTGCTGGCTGACGGTAAAGGCACTGGTCTGACCCTGGGAAAGCTCTGTCCTCAGGTCACAAAACCATAAAACCAGCAGATTATAGTCCACCAAAATCTGTTCCTGTCCCTGAGGGACCAGAATAGATGTCTGGGAAACTACAGGACAACAGGGCAGGTGTGTAATGCCACTTCCCACACACAGTATTCTAAACCCCACCAACCTGCAGCTCCAGCATTTCCTGAACCAGGAGTTTTTCAAACTAAGCTAGTAGGTTTCCCGTGGTACCACAGGCAATGAAGGCGCAGAAAGAAACATAGAAATTCAAGAATCACTTTCCTATCTGATTAACTCAAAACATACACTTCTATTTGTCCTGCTAAAACATATAAACGCTGTCAAATTATTAGACAGGTAAACCATTAGATAAACCAGCAAAATATTTCAGCCTGAAAAGTATATGAGAAGAAATGCAGCCTTTTTTTCCCCAAGAAGCTCAGCTTTCAAAAGTCCATACTGCTTAAAGGGTTTGGGGTGGGATTATTTTTTTTTCAGCTCACTCTCCTATACCTGCTCCATCAGAAGGGCATCAAAGTATTTTCCCTGGCAAACACCTAATTTATGAATAAATAAGTAGTGAGGCATGAGAAACTAGAATAATAAGGGTATGCCTTTAAAGTCAGAAAAAGGGACTGGTCAAAGCCTGCCCAAATACTGTACCAACTGGACTTGCACAGACAAGCCTGCCCTGAGACAACAGCATGCTGCACAGAGGGCTCCTGTGCTCACACCTCGGTCATCCCCGTTACTCTGATGAGGAGGGAAAAAAATAAATCATGTATTTTCTATTAAATGGCCAAGAAACCTCTCTGGGCCCCAGCGTGTCCCGCTGGCTGTCTCTGGGCCGGGGCGGGCGCTGGGGAGGAACAATCCCGCAGTGTTGGGAGCCGCAGGTGTCCGGGGGCACGGGGTGCTGTGCCCAGCACGGCCCGCGCCAGCGGCTCCGCGCACACGCCTTGGGAAAGGAAAATACAGCCTGTGTGGCGGGAGCCTCTCGGGGCCGGGGTTTTGCTGGCAAGGCCCGGCCTCGCTCCTCTTTAGGTGCTACTTACAAACGGCCACTTGTTTGACTTGGAAGCGACTTCAGAGGGCCGGGGCCGGGCGAGATGCGCGTGGAGGGAGAGCAGCTGCAGGCAGGTGTGCCGCCGCCTCATTTCAAGTCGTACCAGAGGAACACTTCCTCTGCCTGGCTCTGAGGGGTTTGCTTTTTAGAAGTCTGTTTATATAATTTGTTTTCCAGTGGATAAAAAATTACTGTGAAAATAGTAAAGGATTCATTTGCATGCCTTTGAACTTGGGGGGGGGGTGTGTGTGTTTTGTTTTTCTGTTTTCGTTTTCTTTTGACAGGGGAGGAAAAAAAAAAAAAGAAGAAAAGACCTCTTACAATTACATGGAAATATATAAGCAAGTAACTTTCCAAATTCCAAATGTTTTCCTATTTTCCACTGACTTAAAGCACAATCCGTGTCGCCCCTTCAGGGCTGATAATGGCTGCAGAACCTCTTGCAGTTACATTTTTTCCTGGGGGGATTATAAAGCGGCGCTCACATGTAGCTTCGGGAGTAGATGAATAGCTCAGCCTCAGCAAACCAGATGTCCCCAAAGCCGCCGTTTCGGAGGTGGCCGAGGGAGCTGGTTGCAGGCCTGGGGACCACAGCCCAGGGAAGGTCACACAGACGGGCTGTTGGAAACAGGCTGGGACATTAAATGACTTAAAGACATCTCCCAGCTCAGCCCGGGCGCACAGGGCCCCGCGGAGCGACCCGAGCATCCACCCCAGTCAGGGCTTGGTCTCCAAGACATGGGGTCCCTCTTGGCCAGCAAATCCACAGTGCTCAGCATTATTTTATTCTCAATAGACATAACCTGTGCTCGCCCCAGGATGTCCCACTGCCTTGGCACAGATGGTGTTTTGACAACCTACAGCTCCAGTCACTGAGGCGAACCACAGGGCCAGGGCCATGTTGGACTCCGACAACAACCCCCCAGAGGGATTCACGCTGAGAGACTCTGTTATCTAGATAAACACTCCCCTATGGAGACGCACACACAATTCACTATGATAACAAAATGCCCTTACTTTGTACCAGACTACCTTGCTACGCAGAAATCAACAACCACCTTAAGAAAAGCAACAAATTGCGTAGAATCTAACAGCCTTCCTCTTCCTTATCCATTGCAATGACTGCAATGAATCCACCTCCCCACCCACCCCACGCTCCAGGGTCTTTACTTCCATAACAACAACTTCAAGGTGGTGATCCTGCTGACACAAGCAAGCGTTTGTTTTTCTGAAGCCTCCCCTCGCTCCCCCTCGGCCTTTTGGACAGCTAGAAGACTGAGCTGTGTTTGGTAGGTGCTAACATCTACAGCCGCTTCCTTCTCCAAAAAGAGCAGAATGAGCCCTTCCCTGAATCTATTCACACCAAGGCACAAACGGGCACATTTAGTAAAACTAATAAAATGCCACTTCTCTTGATGCCAGTTCCAGTGAAACCCAGGAGAAACCCAAAGGCAAAAGAGAGACTACATAGAAATCAAAACCCACAGGAGGAACATACACCAACACAAAACCCAGGAAGTCTGAACTCCAGGTACGATGACAGTGGCTTCTAGCAGCCGCTGAGGGGTCTGCAAAAATTCACTATGTGATCACATGCACACTTCAACTCGACTTAAGTTATGAGACCTGAAGGAACACTGCAAAAATTCCTGCCATATAGAAAACGCACTCACTGATGGCTCAAGTTTTATACCTTACGGTTGAAAACCAGATTTACTGAGGTCAGTCAAAACAAAACTAAGATCTCTGGCCCTAGAGAGCTGCACAAAACTTAAATAGCAGCTCTAACATCCACCAAAGTCCTCAAAGCCTCGTCAAAGGGGAAAAAATCCCCAAAATTAATTAAAAGGAGAAAGACAGGAAAGGAAATAAAATCAAAGGAAAGCAAAAGCGTCTCACTTTTAACATATGAAAGTTTAGATGCTTTTGATCATACAAAAGCATTCTCTTTTTTTTCCTGTCACTAGGCACAGAGTCAATTGGCCTGTTGATTTTGAAATCCTAATGAAATATAGGGTTTAATGTGCCTAACTCTGCACGATCTGCTCAGGGTGTCAGACTTCTCACAGCCACCTCTCTGAATCCACCACATTTTCCCCGGCTCCAAGCCCACCCTGCTCACCCTCCCTTCCAACCAGCTGCTTTTCCCAGCAAGGGAAGCACTCGCAATTCCTAACCAATTTCTCCTTCCCCTCCTCCCTTTTTTTTTTTTTTTTTTTTTTTTTTTATTGTTTCTTTTCCCCCCCGAGCCAGCCGGCTGGAGGAGACGCATTTCACCAGCAGAGCAAGCAAAAAAAGTATTGTCCCACCCTGCAGGCCACTGTGCCCCCCCTCCCTCCCAAACTGCGATTCCTCCCCAGTGCTTTGGCTTTACTCTCTTTTTTATTATTATTATTTTTCCTTTTTTCTTTTTTCTTTTTTTTTTTTTTTTTTTTTTTTTTTTGGTAAGAGTGACCTTTTAAAACAACCCACCTGTCTAAAGAACACTCTTTCCTGGTATTTGTCAAGGATATTTGAACAGATTTGACCGTAATGAATGTCATGCATCCAACCGTTGAACTGAACGATCCGTTCCCAGACTTCCTTTTCTTTTTTTTCTTTTTTAAAATGCTGTTTACTGAAACATTCATAAAATCCGCTTGGCAGCCTCAGGGCTTGAACCTCAGCTGTATACCCTCTGTGTACTTAACACCGGCACTGCTGGAAGAGACCGGGGAGTGTTCTTCACTTTTTCATAGGATGGGTGACAGCTTCATTACCCACCTTCACGGGAGGGGACAGGCTGGGGTCCACCAGCTCGGGGCTCTGCACAGGTGCGGGGCAGTGGTACGCTCTGAAAGGACTCCAAAGTTTGCAAACTCTTTGGGGTAGGGAGCTTTTCTAACACCTACTGGTAAGTTGCAGAAGTTGTCAATTAATTTTTATAAATAAATACCAAATCTTATGCCCAGAGAAATGGTACACTGAGCATCTGGCATATTTTCCCTGCTGCTTCTCTTGGGTAGAACACTCCAATTTACCTCTGCCATATTCCAAGAAAGGTATCTGCAAACAAAGCTGCCTTTCAGGGAAGTTAATTTCTCTTAGCACTCTTGCTAATAAGAGTTTTAGCTATATAAAGCCTGTATTTTAAAAATACACTTCAATTACTTTCAACACCACTGAAATTCACCTGCTTCTGTCATGGGAAGAGAGAAACCAATTCATCAGTCCAAACAAGCACTGGGAACTGGCATTAAAACTGCACAAGACATGTAAAAGTCTCTCAGCTTAGCACTTAGGTTAAGTCTTCACTTTAAGGTTGAACTGTTCCTCATCCACTCACCTGTGCTATCTGTAAGTACTACATACCATGAAAATCATACCACAAGCAAGACCTCACACCCCAACCTTCTCTGGTTTGATGTGAGGCTTGTGAAAATCATCAGAAAGATTCCTCTCTGCTGCAGAAGTCAGGCCGAACTCAGACACTCACAGCTCTTCTAGAAAAGTGCAGAAATGGCACCTCAGGATCTCCATTTTTACCCAGCCTTGTGTTTTACACCTGTGGTTTTTTGACAGAGGACTTAATTACTGTAGGAACAACTCACACAGTGAAGCAAAACAGGCTTCCTCACCTAAACCTTCTGACTGCTGCAGGGTGATACTGCCAGTTTAAACACACGCTTCACTGCCGCCAGCGCGTGGCAAACCCATGTTCCTGGTTAACGATGCCATGCAAGGCAGACAGGATCCATCAAGGTGATAAATCCTCGGGAAATCTAAAGCATCAAACAGCAGCAGAGATTGGATCGATGCCTACACACTGGAAATCTGGGTTAACTTAGGGCAGGAGTGAAGTGGATGCCATTTACAACAGCAACAGTTAATTTAAAAAAATGTCTTTGCAGCAAAAGATCTGACAGGGCTGGCTAGCACAGCCCCACTTTCAGAGGCTTCAGGGGCCAGGGAATGCTCTCCTTTGAGCAGCCCTTCCCCACAGCCAGCATCCCCCGTTTCTCAGCCTGTGGATTTGTTTCACCCCGCTCCCAACTCCAGCCCTGGCTGGTACCAACGCTGGGTCCCTCCGAGGGTATCAACCAACAACATCACAAGACGGAGATCCCTTCCCATGTAATTACAGGGTGGTGCCACTGTGCAGATGTCTTCATGCAAGGCTTCGGCAGCCCGCAGTTAACCAGAAGAATACTGCAGCAAATGTGGTTGGAAGGGGGAAAAAAAAAAACAAAACGAAAAGACATGTTTACCCTAAACTTGACAGAACTGCCTATAAATAGTTATAGGGCCTTTTCAAGCACATCTTTGCCGTAATTTCTCCTAAAATATCATGTCAGTGGGATTTAGTCCCACATGCATATTTTCTATCAGAAAATAGACTCACTAATACATCTTAAACATGTCATACTGCTCTCTGCCTAGCATCTGGAAGGTATGCACGTGGATTTATAAGGCTTATGTGAAGCATAAGTCAGTGGTTAATCCATTTGATTGTAAATCATGTGACTATGCACTGTGACCACATTAAAACTCTGCCATCAGTAAAAAAGGGAAAACTACAGCTAACCTATAATTTTGGTTGACTGAATCAAGCCTATTCCATGGACTCACACGCATTTGATCCCAGATCTGTGATACAAAGGAGATGCTTGACAGTCACATCTTTAATGACTTACATGTGCAGCTCATGGGGCTGACAGGCTGGAGACTTTTCTCTCCTCAATAGTTATTTACTTGACAAAAGACAAACAGAGAAAACTGAACACTGGCATCACGAAGGGTGCCAAAGTGAGAGAGGCGACTTTCATCACCGTTGCAGACTTAGGCTAAAGGTGGAGCACTGGAAATAAGAGTAAGGCTTAAACATCTTTGGCAAGGCTTTTGGTGACTCCATGCCCTGAAGGAGGACAAATGTCAAGCAGACCCTTTGGCCCCCTGTATGCCCATACCCATGTGCCTGCCACATCTGAAGAGGTAAAGAGGCAATGATCTGCTTACCATTTTTCCTAGTGTTGTAAGCATCTATTCCATCCACCTGCCAACTGACCAAGTGGTGCAAGGTGGCCCTTAGACACAGGCCTCCCAGCCCTCACATGAATGATGGCGGCTCCCTGACCACCCAGGAGAGGAGTGCTCACTGGGACTATTCCCATGCACACGCCAGCTATCCTGACAGGCACAGCCCACTGCTGGCGTGCCGTGGCCTTTGTGAGGCAGTACCCACTCTCCTAGAGACCACAAAGCACCCAGGACTTGCATGAGACTCAGGAGACCAAAGTTTTGCCTTCCACCTGAAGGCTCCAGCTGGGCTTTCTCTCCTGTTGCAGTCCAGCCACCTCCCAAGTCTTGCCACGGGGCCAGGGCAGCAACGCAGACCCAAAGCTGCTGAGAGCAGAATTGCACCTTGCACCCTTGGAACAGAAAATGAGGTTTTCCTCAGAAACACGTGCACCACAACTCGCCGCTGGCTTCAGGCAAGGCCTTGTGACCAGCACCGCTGGACTGTCCCCTCGCACAGCCTGAACTGAAACACGCCAGAGACAAAATCTGTCACATCTACCTCACAGTGTTATAATTATTTACTTTCAAATATCTCCCACAACTATTTCCTGCCCCACTCCAAATCTCAGCATTCCACCTCCCCAGAACTTGTACTTCTAGGCAAGCGATGACCAGAAACTGCAGTGTTTTGTGCTGCCAATGGGCTTCACAGCAGAAATGGAAAGCAAATTCCTCCCTGGAAGGGGAGCAAGGGAGGCAGTGACAAGTCCTCTCTGGAGGACTTGGTTCTGAGGGTTCCCCTTCACATCTCCATGATTTCCTCAGAGGTTCTTCCAAAGACAGCAGCACTCCAACATCAAAGCTGGAGGAAACCACACTGCTGTGCTTCTGTTTGGCTCCTTTATCAGAGCCATAGAGTGCTGCGGAACACAGAGCCTCACGCTAATTAAACATCAGTGTCACTAGCACAGAAACCATTACCTAAGACTCTATTTATGGGAACACCGTTGTTTGTCCACAGAAAAGACGCATGACTGGGGAGGGAAGAAAGAAGTGAAAAAGAAGAGATAGACATTACTTTATATCAGTCGTTTAAATACATGGAAATAAATCTTAAATTGGTTAAGTCTTCCCATCAAGCGTCTAACCTCTATTAGCTGCAGAGAGACAGGCTTCTTGGGGGCAAACAGGCTTTCAAGTGCACAAAGAGACAGACTCATACTTCACCCTCTTACAAATTACACTACAGCCTTCCTTTCTAATCACTTGTATGATTCAGTCAAATATGTCATGATTTTTCAGACACGGTTAATAGTCGTCATACTAACGTCTGCACTGCCTCGGTGCCAACCAAGGATGGGGACAGGCACAGCAGCAGAAAAGTGCTGCCCTCCTGGGATTTCTGCCACGACAATTTACAGATCTGTGTCTCTCTTCCATCCCTCTGCCTCATGTGAAAACCCTTCACTCCTCTGCCACGCTCTGCCTCCCCTTCTCTGCTGGTAACTTTTATTTGCATTTCCTAGTTACCCACTTCATCTAGAGTACAGGAAATTGGATTGTGGCCCAACAGTGATATTTGCGTAGAATTGTTCCCATTTTCTGACCTCTTCTTTAATTTTATGAGTTTTCTAGGCTCTTCTGACAGTCCACTGGAGATCTGAAAGGAGATACCATGACACCAGACTTGACAGCTTTGTGGTGAGGTCTGCAGCACTTTGTGTTGCCCCAAGACCTACAGCACTGATTAATAAACCCCTCAGATTTCATGCAAAGCAGCCAATAACCTTCAGGCCTGGAAAGGACAGCTTAGGAAGTCGAACTAATGTCAGGGGCTCCATGTTCAACATCTAAATTATGATTCCAAACCTGCCCTGACCAAGCTTCATCAATGTGCCTCATCCCTGTACTGTTCACATGAAACAATGCAGCTTCATCAATGTGCCTCATCCCTGTACTGGGATGAAACAATGACTCAGCCTGCATGAACACCACACATTTGACATGTCCCTGAGTTGTCTTGTGTGGTCTACCCTTTGTATGGGAAAAAAAGCGTAAGTAGACCAGAAATTTTATTGATAAAATTATCTATTTGCATTTCTAATGAAATCCACCTGGTAACTCCACTTAAGTCTCCCTGCCAGCAGGATTGCCAAGGCATGCCCTTGCTTATATCGGTGAAACTCCTCAGTCAATCACTTCAGCATGAAATACAACTTAAAATAAAAACTATACACCCAAAAAGACCAGCTGACAAAAGATATCCTAAACTCCAGTTTAAAAAGTAGCTGATTTAATCAGAAATGTTTTCAAATGTTCAATAACTTATAGAAACGCATCTGAAACAATATAGTTCACTTTCCACATGTCCCTTTCCCCTCGTGCCACCAACACCATTGGTTCCTGATGGATTATTTTGACTTTGCTTTTATTTATCATCTGAAATCATAACCCACTTATTGATTGGTGCAGGCTATTATTTCATACGAGAAAGAGAGTGTTTGAAGTCTTATCTGAAGAATCAGTAGTAGCATAAAAAGCAGTAAAAAAATTAGGAGCTGCTTTTTATTCAGGAATCCCACAGAACAAACAAAGACACAGGAGAGATTATAAAATGGCCGAACTAGGACAAAGTGGAAACGGGGCATATATTGCCTGATATTGAGCCTGATATTTTTCAGAAGAGCAGTTAGTCCATGAAAAAAAAATAAATTTTTAAAATTTTTTGTGGCTCAAGTTGCCTGATACTTAAGTATAAATATCCACAAGGGATGCTGAAATAGCCAGATGGGTCAGAAACATGTTTGGTTCAAGCAGGTCGGGGCTCACCCTGCCCCATTAGTCCCAAGACACTGCTGGCTGCTGCAGAAGGCATGGGTGTCCCAGGGTGTCCCCCGAGGGACACTGGGCAGCGTGGCCCAGCCCCTCAACTCTCCACTCTTCACATCCACCTGGCACAGGAGGCTCAACAGGGCAAATGCAGTAATGGGGAGATAAGATACCCTGGAGGGTAAATGAGCCAGGCAGGGGTGGGCACCGCAGGGAACGGGAGGTACCTCTGTCTTCATGGGAGGGAGTTCCTCAGATTTGCCATAAATGAGAAGAGTCCGCCTGGGTAGCTGCTGCAGAGTTGTCATTGGACTGCAAATAATCTTCCTTTCTGATGTTTTTTTATGCACTCATAACCAGGTTTGGACTGTTATGGTGCTTCACACCAAGCACGAGCGCACGTTCAGGCACCGAAGAGTGTTGGGTCCAGCGTAAAGGGCAGTTTGCAAAACCAAGCAGCCGTCACAAGTACTGCAGGGAGTGCAGGAAGCATCAAAATAAATGGCTGGACTGAAGTCAAAAGATACCAAAACAGCACTACCAGATCCTGAGCACTTCTCAAAAAACATCTCATTTAGGTAAAAGCTAGGTTTTTTGCTAGTTTGCCCCACACTGATCCTAACAGCGAACCTACCTGATCCTAGCTTCCTTTCTTGTAAGGGCCTCTTTAGCTCTTTGAAAAGTTCCTTTACTGCTGTACCTGGAGAGGCATCCCAGCAGCACAATGGGCAAGGAGCAGCAGGAAATGCCTACTGTGGAATTACACATCGGGATGTTCTTGATGATGTTCTCTGATAGCGCCCTGGCACCTTCTGAATAGATTTTCACATCAAAGAATTGCTGATATAAACATACTTTGTTTACATTGCTCACCAAAAATCGTTGTTCAACATCATATAAATGCCTGTAAATCACTGATCATGCCAGCTTCTACAGCTTCTAACCCATCTAGATTCCAAGTTCTCCGACTCTAGTTAAATCGCTGCCTCTTAAATCAATGTAATGCTCCAGCTGACACAGTATTGAAGTTTTTAAAAAGAGTACTGTGATAACATTAAAAGCATTTTGGTGAGGAAAATGCTCGGCAGTTCACAGCTCCTATAAATAACAACTAGGGTAGGCACGCATAACTTTCTGAAACACAACCACAAAAATTAGGAAATTAAGCTAATACCTGTGCTTCCACCGCTCCACAATAACTCCTATACATTATAGCCCACATATTTTGGCCCAACATTGCCTTCTACTTATAGCTGGAGCCAGGGTGCCTCAAAGCAAAAGCAAACTTGTTGATGGAAACCATTTTACCTGAATAAATTGCTGTCCCTGATGATGTTGCTGTAGTAAGGTGCAACATGGCTATGGAGAGAGAAGACACTACATACGCTTCTTTCTTGGCCAGGAGTGCCAGCGTGGTGCCCCCAGCCCACCACACAAATGTGTGCCCCCTCAGCTCGGTGAAGAGTGTTACGACTCTGGAAATCAGGCTATTTTGCAAAAAAAGTTACCATTATAACATGAACTATGGTTAGAAAGGACCCCTTGTCCAAAACCAAGAACCCATCAAACCAAGATTCCATCAAACTCACCTAACTTGAGGGGTTCTTGTTAAGCTCCCCCTTCAGACAAAGCACACAGATCAAACGCCTCAGCAGCGCCATCAAACTCACCTAACTTGAGGGGTTCTTCTTAAGCTCCCCCTTCAGACAAAGCAAATGCACACAGATCAAACGCCTCATCAGCAGCTCAGCTGCCCTCTAGCTCTCTTACCTACCCATTTTAGACAAACATACATATGTATTTTGAACTCATTCTTACTCCAAATCTAAACATGGCATCTTCACCAGGCCCATCCATACTACAAATTCCATATTTCTGTTGTAATAAATCATATATTATTTTCTGCATAAGATGCATAATAGATAAGCGAAGTGCCATATATAATTGAGCTCTTGCCCTCAAATTCACGGAAGTATAAACACTGACAAACAGATTACTTTTTCCTCCCTCATCATTTTACTTTGAAGTGAAATGTGGCTCTTAAGCAAGAAAGTGCTTGTACACCTGAGGAGACGCACAGCCCCACAGGAAACGTTAAACACAGCTCACGTAGAAATGTGGGGATTTCCTCTCTGCTAACTCTACTAGCCATGCCCACTTTTTTCAAGACTGATTTTCCAGAGGTTGTCACCGAGCATCAAAGCCACTGGTCATGCAGAAAATTTAAAACAACCCTCTCTACAAAAAATTACGCTTCAAGTCACAGCCAAAAAGCACTTTAAAAATAAATGCAAGCTGAAAAAAGAGACAGCATAAGCCAAGAGAACTGTAGGAATGCCTGATGGTGCCAGCACCCTTCCTGGGAGAGCAAACCTGCTGAATCCTGGACATGTCTTTCCATGGTGGAGCTGCCAGAGGAGGTGCAGCAAGGTTCCTGCTCGGGAAGGTCAGCTGAAGTCAGCCGAGAGGACTATTTTGAGGGGTAGAAAAACACCTGCAAAGCATTTCCCGCAGCTATAGTGACAACACTCAGGATGCAGCCCAGGCAGCACCTTGCTTCAGACTGACCCATGCGAGCGACGTTAGAAGAAAAAGATCATTTTTACCATCCAAGTGGAGTTTTCTTGCATATTAAGAGACTCCATAAACTACAGATAAGGACATTCCCTAAACTTTGACACAAGAGCAATCAGGTTGAACTGAAAGTATTCCAGTTAAAAAAACCAGAGGTAGCGTTTGCTGGTTTTATTTTGCTTTAGGTTTTTATTCAAGGGAGAAAAAGCCTGATCACATACAGTTGATCTGTTACTTTCACTAGTATGGAGATTATCCAGTTCATTTCTCCACACGTGCCGCAGCAGCACTGGGGGCTGGGCTGTGAGCAGATGGGTACAGGGTCCAGCCCTGGAGGCCCCTTGCTCTGCGCTGACAGCACCCCAGTTGCATCACCTTCACTGTCACATCCCACTCGTGTCCCACACGAGCTCCCCCGTAAACCCTGGTGTGTCTCAGACTGCTGTGGTGAGCGATGCACAGACCAAATCATGGAGCTATGGGCCACCTCAAGGGAAATTTGAACATTTTCCACTTCTTTGCCTGGCTTCTCTTACTGGAACCATATAATGCTTTTTAGGGTGAAACTAGAAACAAATGCATCATTTCTATATGAAGCTGGCAAATGGGAATCAAAGCGAGGTGCGCACAGGCTAAATTGAGAGTGTAGGTCCAAGTATCTGATGACTGACTGAAGCCTGGCTTCTAATAGACAGTTACAAAGCTGTAAAACCTATGCTGAAATACTTCTCTTGAAAACTGAAATACTTCTCTTAAATTTCATTTGATCTCTGAGATTGATTTCAGTCAGCTGAAACCAAACTAGTTACCTAAACAAGCATGTGCTAATACTTGTATGTTCTATATTTGGATACAGAGTGAAGCTCTAAATGTAACCTGAGCTGGCCCTTTTTTCAACGTACTAGTTAGATGTTGCGTATACAAGTCTGTTAAAAAAAAAATTCCATAAGAATATTCTGTCATATACAAAAGACTTTGAAATGTCAGTTAAAAATCCGTTCACAGAATGAATTTCTTCCATGAAACCTGAAAATATTAATGCACAATCACCAAAAATTCTGTCATACATCCATCCCCAAACAATTAAGGACTGGAAAAACCCAAACCCCTAAATCAGGGTGATATCTGCAGCACTTTGCACAGGTATGATGCTTGGGGAGGGGGGCACATGTTGCTCCTGTCGTCACCCACGCTCCTGCTCACATCACATTGAATCAGTCACGTTTCCCTCAACACCTGAGGTAATCACAGAGCATCGTGGATGTGGAAAAAAGAGAGAGGACACATTTCCCACCCCCAGGGCCACAAGCTGCTTCTTTGGGTGGGCTTTCCTGGCCTGCGTTCTGTTTCCACAACACAGCATCACCCCCAAACCCGGGTACCTCTACTGCCTCTGCCAGGAGCAGTGTGAAAGCTGGTACACAAGTGTCATCCACCTTCATAGCATTGCCCAGCATCAGCTGAAAGTTCCCTCATGAAAACCTCATTAGATCTTTGAAGCCTCGTCAGCTGCAGTACTCAGTCGTTTGCACCAATATGACAGAGAGGTGTAATCTCTGAAACACCAGCAGCAAGTGCCGACTGTCGAATTAAACGCGATAATTGACTTTGATGATACCCTGCCACACCACGGGATGCATTTTCACATCAAAGACTTCATGCTTGTTCCTCCTGTACTGACTCCTCGGGCAGACGAGCCCCGAGTCCCATTTGCAAGACACAATTCTCCACCTTGAAAGCAAGTGCTCATCACAAGGACAGATGGGGCCAAATTGCTTACTCAAAGTGAGAAGCAGGTTCCTCAGTCCCTGCTAAGCAGTGTGGTAATCCTAATTAGCAGTGTTTCCCAAGTAATTATACTCCTGCAATAATGATGTTAATAAAAATAACAAGTAAGAGGGCAGCTGGGATAGTTCTATCGTGTCTCTGTTGGAATTCTAGTAAAAGCTTCTGGAATTCATACCAGTGCACAGTTTTGGTGTTGGTTTTTTTTCAAAAAAAAGTTATCTTGGACATACTTAACAATTCAGCTAAATCAAAGCAAATCTTATTCCCCTGAAGTCTGATTCAATGTCAGTTGATGCAAATGAGCATTAGCTGAATGAGTGAATACCTAAGTGCATTCAGCCTTGGTGCCAAAATCACACATGGTGTAACTTGTTGATGAATTTGCCGATAAGGGTCATCTAGAAAATATTTTCTGCTTCTTTGTAAGAATAAAACAGGTTACTCATCTCCCAGGAAAAGTTACCTATTAAACAATGATAGCTACTATACAGAATTTAATTCGTTCCAATTTTCCTTATCCAGAGACATGTCACCGCTAGACAAAAGATCTGGCACCAAAGATTTTCTGGGAAATGCTGCAACTTATTAAGATGAAAATTACATCCACCGTTTGCAGCTGCATTGTCAGAAACATATTTTACTCCTTTTGAACTGAAGTCCTCAGCTGGATCAACCTTTTGTTTTGGCAGCCCTCTAAAGAAAGGTGATTTTTGGCTACCTTGATAGACTCCAATTTTCCTTTAACCTTCCTTCAGGAAACCTTGTTTCTTTTCCATATTCTCCCAAAACTGTTGAATAAGCAAATGTTCCAAGATGCCCAAAGTATGGACTGCCATCTCAATGTGAAGGACAGAACACATGATTTCTTTCTTTCCCTTTCCCCTGCTTTTTGTTCCTCTCTCTCTCCTTTTCTTTTTTTTTTCCCCTAAGAGTCAAAAACATGCCTCTCCAGCATGGACATCAAGCACCATTCGCCCCGTGATTCCCCAAGAAACCAAAGCCACGTGCTTTCCTCACTGGGAACAATTACAGAGCTCTGTTTAACGAATGTATACAGGGTTCTTTAATATTCCAGAAATTCACCTTATCTTTCAACTAGTCTAAAGCTGCACCTCAGATTATAACAAGTTGCCCTGGTATCACTCCATAGATAAAGCAATAGTGGTCCTGATGGA
Organism: Calidris pugnax; assembly: GCF_001431845.1. Lineage (NCBI taxonomy): Eukaryota > Metazoa > Chordata > Aves > Charadriiformes > Scolopacidae > Calidris > Calidris pugnax. The sequence continues at coordinate 2,104,957 of NW_015090808.1, read as the reverse complement.
TCCTGCTCTCTCCACAGCCCTGATTCATCGGCTGACCCCGTGCCGGCCGCAGCCTCCCATTCCCACCACTTCCCCAGAGAAAACATACAAGAACCAGCAAGTGGGACACCTCCATCGCACGGAGCCCTGCCCAAAAGAGAAGGCAAGGAGACTGAGGCATCCCTCTGGAATGCTTTGGCTCCCTGTGCTGCTGACAGAGAGAAAGAGCCCGTCCAGTGATTGTGCATATGTATGGGCATAGCTACGGAAGGAAGGAAGGGGTTAAGGATGGATTTTGTTCACTAATTGCCCCATCTGCCATGAGCCTATTGACCATAAGTATAACAATGAACCTACCATGCCAAATCTTTAAAATTAGAAACATCTGAAAAGCCTCTCACTCCTGAATATTTTTGGAGTTTCTCTATGTGCCAACTAATGGTGCAGTTTGATCCTTTACAACTCCAGCAAAGCTTCTGAAAATAGCTTAGAAGCTCAGTTAAGAGGAGAATATGCTATTAACCATCGATACAACCCTGGCCCAACCAAACGCACCAGTCCTTTTGTCTTTGCCGGCTACATGACAGCTACAAATTCTGCATTAGCCCATTTTAAGCAATTCAAAACATTTTTGTGAGGGTCTTGACAATCTTCCAGCAAAAAGCAGCTGTCAAAATGTATCGTACAATATACTAGCAGACCTCCTCCACACTGCTGCTATAATTAGGTGGGGTGGGTTTTTTTTTTTCACTTTGACTTAAAAGCAGCTTGCAGAGAATATAATTTTCAGTTTGACTAAATCAAACGTTCAGAGCACATCAGGTCCATAATTACATTTCAATTTGAGAAGAATGTGCTCAGTTTAAAAGAAAGCAAGCAGCAGAGTTGGTGGTAATTTATTTTACCGTTCACAGCTTCTGAAAGCCAAACCCTCAGAGTAACTACAGTTCACAAAGTATGCAGGAATTTGGGACCTCCTTCTGAAGTGAGCTCAGCATCCACATGGCCCTTTCAGGGCAGCACTTTATAGGCAGAAGCTCTGAGGCTTTTACCCTCCAACTCTCTTCCGACACTGTCTTGACTTCAGTGAAATAGAGAATTCAGCTCCCCCCCTCAATGGCCATGACAAATGACAGAGCACATCTCCTATTAGGGTCTGGCTGTTTGTGGGGCACTCGTAACACAAAATACCAATAAATAAGGCTTAACTGCCTTTATGGATGCAAAAGAGCCAGAGCTTATTGAGGAACCTGGCTCCAAAAGCATACACGAGCATACTTTTGACAGTTGTATTTAATAGGGCTATTTTTTGAGAAGCCTTGGCCAAACGTGCCCTGGCACAAGCCCACTGAAGCCAAGGGCGGTACAGGGGCGAAACCGACCCTGTGCCACACAGTCTCATTGTCTTTCTCAGCCCAAACGCCCACTGCTGTCCCATGAAGCTTCACCTGAAGCACAAAATGAGTTTCAAAATGCAGCCGTTTTTTCAATAATTCCTTAGGTGCAACATACAACTGATCCTTGCCAGGACCAGGACAAAAACTACACTCTGACTCAGAGTTACAATTTCTCCCACCTTCACACAGAAGAAAAAAGCTGTGTGTTTTCGTTATTGTTATGTTTTTCTTACTACTTCCTCCTTTTCCTAATAATTTCCCCACTCTCCAACCCTGAAAGGTCTCTGCTTTTACTTGATCCAGCCCTACTTTACCTCAACTCCCACCCTCTCTCCTTACCCGCTTTCTCCTCCTGTGTTCTCTCACGTTTCTCTCATCTTCAGATATTTTTATGTTGCTGAAAACACACTAGTTCCTTTCTACTTCCTGCTCACAATGTCATGCTTTGAAAAATAAAACGAGTGAAAATAATTCATCTTTCAAAATTCAAAAAAATTTTTTTCCCCGGTGGAGATTTTTTTTAGTAATTTTGCTTTTTTTTAATCCCTCTGCTTTCTTTCCTTTTCAGAACTTTTCAGTGCAAGCCTCTGCAGAACCACGTTTGCAATCTGAAGGCAACATCCTTTTGCAGTCATTTATCAGAGACAGGACGACCGGCATCACTGCCCTTCTCCACCCAGGCCCTCCTTCTCATCTTCCCTTCTTCCAGTTCAGTCTACCAGATTATTAATGGTCAACTTTTATACCCTTATGGTCTGTTTTTTTCCTAGGTTTATTTCTCCTACATTAGAGCTGTTCAAGTCACTGATTTGCTTCTCAATGCAACATGGACTGGCCCCTCCACCCACCAATCCTCCTCATGAGGGGACCAGTGAAGTTCACCCCCAAAGGGCAGCGCTCATCCCACAGCATCCGTGTGGGTCTGCACTGACGTGGGGCTGGATGATCCCAGCTCCTGCCGTTACCCCAGAACACTTCTCTAATTACTCAGACTGCTGAACAAAGGGCTCCTGATTTACTTCTGCGTAACAGCATTTACCGTAAGTGCTCAGTGGGACCCACCACCACCACTTAAAGTGTACATTTCCAGACCAGAAGGAGGGAAGAAAACCTCATGCTGCAGAGAATCCCCAGAAAGGCCAGGTGCCAGATCACAGAGACTGTGAAGAGGGCATGGAACAGTTTTACAAAAACTCTAGGATAGCAAAAGCAGAGAGAGATTTGCATATGTAATTGCAGCCCCTCTGATAACAGACCCCTCATTTCCTCACCATAGAGAATGCACAGATGTCAAATTCTGCAGAAAGCCTGGATCTGGCTGTGGAACAGGCTCTGCAATCAACTGCCTCCCTCCCTCCTTTTTACCAGCTAAAAAGGGTCAGCCTCAATGGCAGCACTCAGCAGAGACTGATTATTTCCAGTTTTTCTGTTAAAGGAAGGCAAGTGGATGAACAATGCTTCCACCCTACCACTTTCTAAAACACTCTCTGAGGGAGCTGCACCACAGCAGCCACGTCTCCAGTCTCCACTGGGTGCCCTGGTCATGGAACAGCACAAGACCAAGGAGTCTGAGAGGAGAAGGGAACCAGGCTATTAACGGGCTATTTCACATTTGGCAAAGGAGTGCTGGGTGAGGTTACAGCTGTAGATGTTGGCTTTTTATCCAGAAAAGGATGACTGTTCAGTTAGGGTAGAAGAAACAGGGCAAAAATAAATGGTTCCTGTAACAGAGGAGAGTTTTGGAGTTTTGCAGAGCTCTGTGCTGGGATTTGTGTAGTTAAAGAAGCACGTAGATGCCCGGGAAGAAGGGGTGGTGTGAAGCAGTGACAAATCCTGCTGATGAGAAGAGGTTAATGGGGGCTTCAGCAGCAACCACTCCACCTTCCATCAGTCCAGCATCAGGAGATAAATCACAGATATGAAATGCCTTCTGTACAAAGAATGTATCTATCTGTAGACTAAGACAATATGGAATACTACGATAGAGTGACCTAGAAGGGGATTTACATTTCACTACTACAGAACGAGTGACCGTGAAATGAGACTAAGAAGTTCAGAGCTGGCAAAGGGATAGGCTCCTCGTGCAAGGGATAATCTATCTGTAGCACTCTCTGTCACCACACCTGGACACCAGGAGCTTCACATATTCAAGAATTGGCTGGACAAAGACCTGGAAAATAAAGCCTCAGGAAGATAACAAGTTCCCTCTGTCTCCCGGAAGCCTCTATTTTAACATTCAGACAAAACTGGGAATGGCCAATACAGAAGACTTTAATCCCTTGAACATCATATCCTAGCTGTTCTTGCTGGGCATGAAGCTAAATGTGGAAAGAAAAAAAGTGGGCGGTGATCATCCATCTACAACTTAAGAAATCCAGCATCAAGTGACTTCGACAGCTTAATTTTTTTTCCTAGCTAATTTTGAAACAAATTGTGTGAAACACTGAGTAACCTTGAAAATACACACAGGAATCTGTCCCAAATGGGCTATATAACATCTTAAAGCAGTCCACAGCCACTTTGAACCTCAGGCTGATCCTACATAATACATCAGCACTGTATATTGTACAATTCACTGATCTTGCCAGATCTCGGGTTGTATTTTCATGCTGACAAATTGCCCTCTAATAATATTTCCTTCATATTTAACAAGATAATTTTCTTCTCCATTTCTTCAGTTTATTTTTCAATTTGCATAAAAAAATCCCATATAGTCATGCTTCAGATCCTCTGAACTATTCTTACTCTTTCAGTAGGCAAAACAGAAAATCAGTAACACGTCAAGCAAAAGCTTGTTACACACCATTGCTTTCTTCTTGAGAGTGAGCATGAGTCTCTCCTAAGCCAAGATTCCTAATACCTCTGCTACCCACTCAAAAATGCAGTCCTATTTATCAAGGTTATGTTGTTAAGTAGACACGGCTTTGATCTTTATTTGGATTCATCACAGACTTAGTAATTTATTTCTGTCAATAGTATTCCATATCCTTAATACTTTTATTTAGAAAACATGAATAAAGCTGCTTCAAAGTCAACACACCGCTTTTTACCAACTGAGTGACTTTTGCACCTCTTCTCCAAGTTATCACTTGCATGGGGTAATTCTGGAAGTCCAGAAGCAACACAAATTGAGAGGATGTATTCGGTCTAGTAAGGATCTGTCTAGTGTACAAGAGCACAGAACCATTAGACTCGCAAATAAAACGTTTAAGGTACAAACTGCTACACTCAGGATAAAACACATGCCTATTCTTGTTAGCCAGCTCTGCTTGTTAGTCATGGGTGTCGCTGTGTGTGCGTCACCCACCTACCACCCTCGGACACACAGCCCTCCCTGCGGTCGGGGGACACGGACAAAAAGCTTCCCAGATCAGTGGAAAGGGGCCAGGAGACAGCAGCTGCGCTGATCTGCATCCCACGAGTGCCACAATGGTCAGTTCTCCTCGTTATCCACCTGGAAAAGCCCTTCAAAGTTCTCAGACCCTCCTGCGGCTCACACCTCCCTGGAATAGGATCCGTGTACCATACTGGTTCTGGTGGAGACACACTGGGCGTTTCCGATACTTGAATTCCACACATAATGTTTTCAGACATCTAATTGTGGCTATTCACTTTCTTATCTTTACTTTTAAAATATAGATATATACGTAACTGCAGAACACTCAAAATGGCAAAATATACCTTCACAGCTTTCCTATGAACTGGCTTGATTCAACTTGACTAAGAACCAGCAGGCAACAGCACAATTTTTATAATACAGATTTTTAACTGGAGCCTTATAACAAATTAGCCTGTGTTCTTTCTGTAGCCTGACAACTATGCTACATTTCTAGTACTGCTCAGATATTTTTCTTTTCAATTAGATACTTTCTTTTGGAGGTGAGGAGAAGACAAGAAATACTTGCTCCCTGGTACCAACACAGAGACACAAATGGTGCTGGCTTCCCATTCAGAATTAACCCAAAACAATAATGAATGGACTGTCAGACAAGAATTGAGCTGGATTTACACCTCTTGTGCTCCTGAAAGGCATGATAAAGAGAGAGGAGGGCCTCGCAGCACAGCAGCCCACTTGGTAATTAACTGCTGTTTTACTAGACCAGCTCAAAGATTTAATGGGTTTTTGTCAGCTCTCTCCATCAGCCCCATCCTGAAGGCCAGCCGAGCTGCCAGGTGGCCCTGCGCCATCGAGGGACACCAGAACTGGGTTTGGTGGGACCCCACTGTGGCGTTTGCTGTCCCAGCACCAGCCGCCCTGCGGGGAGGAGGGGAGAGGCAGGAGGCACCCACTTCCCGGTATCAGCCCTCAGATATCACCGAAAGGGGAAATTCTTGGGGTCTCTCTGGACAAGGAAGATAAGAATTTATCTTGGGTTTTTACTAGCAGAGTCCTAAAGCTACAGTTACTTTTATGCCTGTGGAAAAGGAACCACACACAACTTCTAAAGCACTCAATGAATTTTGACCCTTTCTGGGTCCCTATTGAGAAACCAGCACCTGGTCCAAGTGAAGACCCTGGGACTCGTTCCATGGATGAACACGGCAGAGGAGCAGAGCATGAAAACAAGAGGACATGCATTATTCAGCATCCCATCCCTACAACTGACAGGGGAAGGCAAGCACCCCCGACACCCTCATCACGCCCTGGACAGGAGGAATGGAGCACTGAACACGGATACAGACAGACATTTCCCACCCTGCATTCAGGGGAAAAAGAATCTACAGCCTGGTCCACATTTTTCATTGGACTGAACCTGGTTTTTTCTTTTTCCTGCCACTAAAACATACTCATACCCTCAGTAATTTGCAACTGTTGTACATATAGATGTGTCAATAAATCCTGCTACAGATTAGTTTGCAAAATAATTACAGATTGAGTACTAAAGTTTTAATCAAGTTCCACCAAACCTAATGAGAAATTTACTTGAATAAGAACTGATCAATTTAACGTGTGAATTTCACCATGTCACCATGTTTCTCCCTACAATGTCCCCCACCTCACTCCCCATATCCGCTGCGGCCATTCCTTCATCTTCACGCCTGGAGGTGATGCAGCACAACGGGGCTGCCCTGGGTAGGGAGCTCACACCACCATCAGCTGTTGTTTTCAAAGATGCTTAGAATTTAAATAACTCAAGAATTTGCAATTATCAAGCATGAAATCACATCTTCACACTGGGGCTATTACAAGGATTCCAGTCAGGTTCCAGGAAGCGAATGCTGGACGGGCAGGAGTAGTTACGAGGAGCTTCACATGCCATTTGCGGGGCCAAATTCACCCTTGTTATCATTCCGGCAACTTCACTGTTGCTACACCAGAGCTGACTTATGTTCAGTGAATTCCACAGATGCATGAAATAAAAAGGGGTTTTATGCAAATGATGGCAATCATGCCCTGTGCCTGTCTCTGAGCATTTTCCAAGTCTGTGAGGCCAGGAAGACATAGCAATGTCTGCAAGGAGCGTTGCTAATCATGCATGTGGCAGAAGACATCGCCAGCCCTCATCTGCCCAGAGTGGGAGCAGAAAATGGAGCCCGGGAAGCTCCAAACAAGGCTGCTGGGGCAATGGCTTCCCTGCTGTCTGCTTGTTCAAGGGCAGGCGAACCACGTCACCTACAGCAGCAACACCTCAGCATCTCAACTTCGCCACCACTGCCCTTGTTGCACCACAAGCGGTGCAGACAGAAGATCCACCCACTCTCACCAGGTCCCTCCAGGGAGCACAGGGAGCCACCATCCCCTTCAGCACCCACCCCTCAGATGGACATGGTGACCAAGAAGGTCCCTACACGTCCCTACGTGTGCCTTTGGGGGGGACACGTTAGCTGTCGGCAACTTACTTGGCATCATCCAAAATGCAGATGAATGCAAATCTCTGACTCGTAAGTGAAGCGCAAAGATGGGAAAAGGCAGATTGCACAGAGAGAGCTCTTTGGCGCAGAAGTCACGGCGCTGCATAGCACACCAGAAGGCTTTAATTATGCAGATTCTCTTTCAAGGTCTGGTTTGAAAGCGGACAAAAGTTTATAGGCAGTTGGGAGGTACTCTCCTTCTGCAAAAAGTGTTGATAGTATCTGAAGCAAGGAAAACATTTGAAATATAAATTAAACCAAAACTGCTAACCCCACAAGTTGGATCTTTTCATGCCTATTCATTTGTTTCTTAATCCCTTTTTTCCCCTTTTGCATCTGCCTCTGACTCATCATTATCCCTTTGCTTCCATAACACTGTCTTATTTTTTCCTGGAGCTTATTTCTCCATTGTTTTCCTTTATCTATTTTATTCCCTTTTGTTCCTTGAAAAACAGCATCTCTTTACCCTGAACTATCTGTGGGTGAGGCCCCACCTCGAGTACTGTGTCCAGTTTTGGGCCCCCTACCATAAAAAAGACATTGAGGTGCTGGAGCGGGTCCAGAGAAGAGCAACAAAGCTGGTGAGGGGTCTGGAGCACAAGTCTTACGAGGAGAGGCTGAGGGAACTGGGGGTGTTCAGCCTGGAGAAGAGGAGGCTGAGGGGAGACCTTATTGCTCTCTACAACTCCCTGAAAGGAGGGTGTAGAGAGTTGGGGGTCGGTCTCTACTCCCAAGTCACAGGCGACAGGACGAGAGGAAATGGCCTCAAGTTACGCCAGGGGTGGTTCAGGCTGGATATTAGGAAAAATTTTTTCACAGAAAGGGTTATCAGGCATTGGAATGGGCTGCCCAGGGAGGTGGTCGAGGCACCATCCCTGGAGGTGTTCAAAAGACAGGTTGATGTAGTGCTGGGAGATATGGTTTAGTGATGGTGATGCTTCTTGTTTGTTGTGTGGGTGTTTACTTTTGTCAAAATTAGGTTGACAGTTGGACAAGATGATCTTTAAGGTCCCTTCCAACCTAGAAGATTCTGTGATTCTGTTCTTGTTAATGTAACTCGGTATCTTTCCAGGTCTGTGGATCTCCTCATTCTCTGTCCCACTTTCCTAACCACATCCTCACCAAGCCTGTCCCCCCACATCCCAAAGCAGGGACAGGCCAAGGCGAGCATGGAGGGCGCAGGAGCTGGTGGGCAGCTCAGCAAACGCCGTGGGGAAGGGACGCTCGTACTGCATGGGGAGCAGCTGATCAACTTGCAGAAGAGGGCTCCTACACCATCACCTCCATCCAGCCAAGAAGCACCAGCACAGCTCAGCTCCTGTGGCCAACTTCTTCCACAGAAGAACACCACCACATTGTCAGCGTGGAAAGAAAAGGAAAGGAAAATCATCTCTCCTCTGCAAGATTCCTGCCCTTACCATCACTGCACCAGGGCCTGCCATGGCCCCATGGTGGGAATTCTTTGACACAACAACTACAGGGAAAAAAAAACACACTTCAGAAGTGGGATGACACCTTTTCTGCATTAGTCCCAATAACAGCAATAAAACGCACTCTGTCGAAAATGTCAGTAGCAGGTCCCTTATGTTCCTGTGGACCAACTATTGAGACATCTTTTCCAGCTCGTCCATACACACATCAGAGGATTTCTTTATTTGAACCCAAGGCAAGCAATACCCAATGAGTTACAGGTCACAGAAACGTTTTGGTTGGAAGTGACCTTTAAGATCATCAAGTCCAACCATTAACCCAGCACTGTCAAGTTACCACTAAACCATGGAGCGAAGCTGACCTGCTTTTGGCAGTCAAGCAAAGTGCCCAAGAACTCAGACCACCAAAGCCAGAATAAGGGAACATAAAATGAAAGCAATCTCTCTGTGCTTGCAACCACGTCCCCAGGGCTCCTCGAGACTAGTGGAGCTGGATCCTGCAGCTCTGCAGATTCTAAGTCACAGCAGGATGGGGTGGGGGAGATGGGGTCCAGAGCAGGGTGCCTTGTCCCAGGCAGGGTGCCACTCCCTGTGCCTTGTCCCAGCTGGAGCCTCCTCTACAAGATGTACAAGCTATGGCAATCCTTTGTTTACATTAATTCTACAAGTTGAACATATCCTTCTTGTTCAAAAGAACTAACTTCAGTATGATTTTGGAAATGCTCAGGCCTCAGCTCCAGGTATGTTGCAGCCTTTCTTGTTAATTTGAATTTCTAATATATTGTCATAGAGTATTATGGTTGGCAAAAGTAACTTAGGGCTGGCAGAAATGGTTTTGACTGCAACGTTAAAAAATAAAGAAAAATATCCCCAACCAGAATGATCACCTATGTCTACAAGACACAAATTCTTTCATAGAGTACCAATGTGCTCAAATGGCATAAATTATAGTATTTATCCTGTTGAGTCAGTGTGTTCGTAAACTCCCAGTCAACTCACTTCACTGGAATATTTTGGTGTGTTCCAATAATAAAACTGCATATTCAAACCTCCTCTCGCTCTCCTACATCTATTTATAAATAAGTTACTCAAACAACTATGCTCAATTATTAGGAGCAGATACTAGAATTCACCATAGCTTCTACCCCTGGTTACGGGCAAACCAGAAATCTCTCTCTTGGAAGGCGGTGCCAAAGCATTAAGTGGCTGGAGGAACAGGGAAAGGAGGCAGAGTCTGTCCCCAGCAGGCAGCTGAGCAAAGCTCTTCAGAATCCTGGTCCACAACTCGCTCACAAGCTTCATGCTCTTTCAGGAGTCCTCTTCACCTGAGTGTGCCACTGCCTAACCTTACAGGAGCTGCCTCCCTTGCTCCCACCTATGTACATGCAGATACATTTCCATGAGACATCTCGTCTCTGAGACCTGACAGCCGTTTCTAAATGTCCACAGACTTGATGGTAACCCATTTTCAATGAGTTACATGAAAACATACAAGATAGCTTTTAAACTTAAGTCCATCCTGGAGAAGATACCATAGGCAGTAGCTGCTTTGAGATGTCTTAAAAAAGAGAAATGAGCAGTGATTTCCTGGAGGCAAAAGGAGAAGATTCACAACTTACTAACATGCTTCTGTCCTGATGATCCCGACCAAAGTCAAGTTTTCAAGAGAATAGTTGTAATAAATATTTGGTTTAGACCTGGTTTCAAAATCCCCTGATACTAAGAGCCTAATGAATATCATAGACCAGGGATAAAATGCAGGTGTTCATTGGGCTTGCAGACAGCAACAATAGGAATGGCAGAAGGCAAGATGCTCTTCATGGAAGATACACCTCTTATCTGGCTGCATGGAAGCAGGACAGAAAAAGACGGCTTGAGCAATATGTTCTTGGCTGTCCTCTTTACTGGCAGGACAAAAATGATCCAGCTCAAACCTTCTCTGTTCACAATTACTGGATCTCATGTACTTCTCAAATAGGTTAGTATTCCAGGTTTGTTACAAAAACCAGACTCCTAACACTCAAGAAAACCAAACATGCTGTAAAACAGCTGGTTAGTGGGTAGCCTGTCTCCAAAAATCACAAACAAACTAAACTCACAAGCTACAAAATACAAGGATCGCTATGTGAATGTCACTCAGTTTTCCATCCATACAGAGGAAACAGAAGCTGGATCTGATATTTCAGGACAGAGTTTTCCTTGTCTGGTTGCCTGTTTTCTCCCAGAATGGATCAATTTTGGTATGTCAGATGATAACACCTTTCAATTGTACTAGAGTATCACCAGGAATTAACTTCACAAGTATAATTCATTGTTATTCATCATAAGCATAAAGAACAAGCGAATAAGCAAAAGTCATCTACTCTTTTTTTCTAAAAAACACCCCTCACAGATCAAATCTTAACTAGCGTAACTCAGTTTACCAAAGGCAATGGAAAAACCATCCTATACAAGCTGAGCCTGTGATTCTGTTCTTATAAAGAAGAAAAGAACCATGGAATCACAGACTTGTTGGAGTTGGAAGGGACCTCTAGAGATCACCCAGTCCAACTCCCCTGTCAAAGCAGGGCTGCCCAGAGCACATCACCCAGGACGACATCCAGGCAGGGCTTGAAGATCTCCAGAGAAGGGGACTCCACACCCTCCCTGGGCAGCCTGTTCCAGGGCTCTGCCACCCTCACAGAGCTAAGACTGGGACTCTTTAGTCTGGACAAGAGAAGGCTGAGGGGAGACCTATCAATGCCTGTAAGTACCTAAAGGGTGATTTGAAGGAGGAGGGAGCCAGACTCTTTTCAGCGGTTGCCAGTGAGAGGATGAGGGGTAACGAGCATAAGCTGGAACATAGGAGGTTCCACTCAAATATGAGAAAAAACTTCTTCACAGTGAGGGTGACAGAGCCCTGGCAGAGGCTGCCCAGGGAGGTCGTGGAGTCCCCTTCTTTGGAGATTTTCAAGACCCACCCGGATGCAGTCCTGAGTAACATGCTCCAGCTCTAGGCAATCCTGAGTTGGACTAGATGATCTCTATGGTCTCTTCCAACTCTAAAAATTCAGTGAAATTCAGTGAAAGTCCCTTCCCTGCCTTCATTTGTCTTTTTTGCCAATTTCCGATGGCTGCACGGAAGCAGAACAAAGCTTTGCTTTTAAACGATTTCAAATAGACATGGTATTTATTCCACGTCTTTTGATTAATCCTCCTAGGAGAAGGTTAGAAGTCTAGAGCTTTAAGTGAGTGTTCCTGCCATGCTCAGAGATGCCATCCCTGCAGCTTGTGGCACAGCTGCTCGGCGGGAGCATCTGCCACGGGGAGCTGTGAGATACTTTCTATTACTGGTGAGAGGGTTGGTGTTAAACAAATGAGTAGCTATGCTCTACAATAATTTATGTTCCTAAATGCCTAACGATATGGCATGCAGTTAAATATTGTGAATGCCTGCACTTACTGTATGTGCACAGGACATTACAGTCATCTACTTCGGAGGAGATGAATGAGTAACTGCTGAAAGATCACATCAAAAGAAAAGAATTTTCAGTCTTCCCAAGGAGAGCAGATGGAGAGAAGTGCTTCAGCAGATCTCTTTCATAAGCAACTTGGTGCTGAGCGAGAGCGCAGATCGTGAGCACACATCAAAAGTGGTAATGCACATCCTCTGTCAGGCGTGGAGGTTTAATCCCAACCCATTGTTTTCTCAACTTCCCCAGCCTGAACTCATTCAGGATGGAGCCTTATGTCAGCTGCAGTCCAGTCTCCTTTCTCACAGACGTTGTGTCATTCAGTCTATGGCAGCAGTAGAGATAAATAAGTAGTATAAAAATAGAGTTGGTTAATATCTGCAATTAGTTAAAGCCTTAACCTTTGAACACATGAAAGAAATGAACCAAAATTGTGCCCTGAAATGAGATGATCCCAATTTATTAGGTATATGGCATGCTACAAACTAGGCGTAAGACCAAACTGATCTCTATCTCTCAAACCCAGAGTATACAACACCGATATCCCCCACAGCCATCCCTCTGTCCTAGAATGTGACAGGACCAACTGCAGCTCAAAGCAGAGCAACACCTCCAAAATTGGATTTGGGACCACCTCTGAGATTCAGAACTCCTAAACCAAAATGGGGAGCAGGGGTTCACACTGCGCGCTCAGGGAGGGTAGCAAGAGTGGATCTGGAAGGATTCATCAACACTTCTGCCATTTCAAACCCAAACAGTAAATGCCATTATGCAACGTGGTTTGGCAAACTTCAAGCACCAATATTTAGGCAGGTTGGGTTTTTATTAGAACCACTCGCATGGCACTTACCCAAACCAGCGTCTGGGTTTGGGGGCACTGTCATTGTAGATTCCCTCTTAAAATGGCCAAGATTTTTTTAAAGAACTCCATCTGAAAGAAGTAACAATTATCTGTCTGGCAACTTCTTTTTTGAACAGTTTTCCTCACATGAAAATGTGTACTGCAGCATCTCCCTGCTCACAGAGTTGCCAGAGGTGGAGGAAGCACGGAGGGATGTGGTGACAGCATCTTTTAGGACAGCAAAGCTGACAGCACCAGGAACCACCATGGCTGTTTCAGCCCGAAACAAAGTTCAACTCTGCGCATCTTGACAGAAATGAAGTAGGACGGGTAGGGACTGATAAGAAGTAAAAGGCATAAAGCAGCTTTTTATGGATTTCCTTTTAGTATGAAAGGATTTAATACATTGTATATTTGCCACCCGTGCTCAAACTCGGAGTCCTCAGCCCTCACAAGATGAACGTTTCCCCCTTCCTCAAAGTAATTTTTTTTTGCTGTTTTGAAACATATCCCAAGTTGTCCCTGTAACAACAGACCGATTTTCTTGTGCTGACCACAGGAAGAGACGGACGACTGCAGTAGGATAGTTCAAACGTCTTAATTGTAAACAGGATTCCATTGTATTCTCATTTGTGTAAGACAGCTCCCACCATATACCCCACTGCATAAAAACACCCAGTAAGTACAGTGACCACCCAGAAGTGAAGGACTGAATTCCAAGAGGTTGCGGGGAGCAACACAGCTTAGTTACACACGTGTTCTTGTTTATACAATTCTTTAGCAAAATTAAATTGAGCTTTAAGAAAATAAAATTAAATATTGATGTCAACAAAATGCAAATTTCTAGAACATCTGCGTTGGAGAAATATAATCATGCTAATCAGAGCACTGGATTAAACTACAATTATAGTTGTCAGATTTAAAGAAAAAGGAGAATATTTCTTTTTTTCCGAAGTGGAAAGTCATCTAAGATATGTTACAGAAGTAAAAGGTACTGCTTTTAAGTAAACCAAAACTACAGGGTAGCTTAGTCTGATCTCATTACACCAATCTGCACGGGCATTACCCTTACTCCATTAAAGACAATAGATTTCCTCTCATTTCAGTGGGGAACAGTTATTCCCTATTGCCTGTAGTACAGTGGTGTATTGAAAAGACCTCTTACACACAAACATTTTAAAAATCTCATAGACACAACTGAAAAGATAAATATAGCCCATCGCATTTCAGAGATAAAAGCAGTTACACATTAATACCTATAAAACTGAAATAGCTATAAACTGACAGAAATCCACCGGCTTAAGTGCAATGCTTTCAAATCTCACTACCTGAGAAAATCACCTTCATCGATTGGCCACGAGAGCAGTGAAAAACCAGGATCTGCCATTAGAAACTAAGGGATGAACCCAGCTATCCTGAAGCAGACTTCAAGACCGCATTTTTATTTCTGATTTGGTCCAGTATGTCTTCGAATTGCACAAAATAAGAATCAGCCCACACGTTTATCTATTGATCACTTGGTCAAACAACAACAAAAAAATACCCTGCATCTGAATTTTATGTCCTTGAACTCCCTGCACTTGCTGGAAATTAGCTTTCACAGAGACCTTTGTTTATCCCGTCATCAGAAAAACTGAGGACTTCTTATTCCTTAACTTCTTTATTGTCAAAATCACCCTGGTAAAAACTCACCTAAGGCAGAGACAGGTTATTAACGTCTCATTTTACAAATTAGGAGAAGTGAATATGGCCTGGATTAACATTCTTAATCCTTTTACCCAGCCTATCATTATCTGACACAAAATACTGAAGAGGAAGCTCAGTGCTTTTACAAGTTAGGAAATTAAGAGAAAATGACCTAACGACCATACAGGTATGTTCAGAAGGAACACATAAGCTTCCGTGAAGTGTTACTTTGGTAAATGCTACATTGTCTTTCCAGTACTACCCAAAATCACAGTGACGGAGTCATCAACGCCAAGCAGGTCAGCCATTCTCAGAGCACCAGAAAACTGTTAATAAAAGCAGGTTTCATTCACTCGCCAGGTGTTTATCTGGAATTACCAATCCCTCAGAATTTCCATCCTGCTTGTCCTAAAAAAGAAACCCATCAGCTGGTTAATCCAGCCCAGTGTGTTAACAGCTCGGTCCGGTTTAGCACAGTTTCTTCCTCTTGGCCACACAAACCCATGTTTTTACAACACACAGCTCTCAAGAGCCCCGGCCCTTGATGGGGTGCCACAGAAATACAAACACGGAATTAGACACCAACATTACTGACCCTGAACAGAAACCCAGCCTGTGATGCTGTCCTAACGCTCCTGCACTTGTCCCATGTCAGCAAAACCAGCAAAAAATGGGACTGTGATGAGAAGCGATGGGAAAGGCTTTGCTGTGCAGCCGAGTCTCTGCAGTGCTGCTGAGCTGGCCCTGCTGCAGCCGTGGGGCCTGTGGAGACCACGGCCACCGGCGGGTGCGAGCACAGCTCTGACTGACGCCGGGAGCAGGACACAGCTCCGCAGTCCTAATCCCACATCCAGGCAGCGTTCCCATTGACGTCAAACGTAAATATCGGAGAGTTCAGCTGTGTAAGCCTGCTGCAGTGTTGAAAACAAGTATATTTTCAGTACTTAAATGCTTGGCACGTTCTTAAAGAGAGTTCAGATGAAGCCTCAAAGGTAGGTCCTTCCAAAAAAGAACTTGCCGCTGTACTAACCTCTCAGCTGAACAGCCTTCCTTCCTATGTCAAGACACAGGAGCATCAGGCCAAGGGCAGCACAACCAGCACCTCGCCAGCCGTGTAATCCCCCTGTCAGCTGTGCTAACTCAGCTCTCAGCTCCACGGCACATGGAGCAGCCGTAACTACCTGCCAAGGCACTGCAGGTAAGGTATCGGGAGGTTTGGGCACTACCTGGTGGGTCACCACTCTGTGCTCCAAACACGTCACGACCACCTGCTTCTCTTCTGTTGACTGCATTAACTGTTACACAGCTCTACATGTCAGAGAATAAAACGCAGTCATAAACAATACAGACATCTGCCACAATTCCTTCTAAGTCACAGAAGTTGGCAGAGTTTTAATCTGGGGCCAATGGGACTGTGCATGAGCAGAGCCTGCACCTCTGCCCCTCCCAAGCTCTGCGTGGCTGTGGACAGGCCACAACAGCAGCCAACCAGAAGAAAACACTGCCAGGAATCTTTAGAGAAGTCAGTATAGACTGTCAACTGCGTACAACCTAAGGGCTCACTTTACACTTTTTTCCCTCTGCTCATCCCCACTTTCACGGGCCAAAATCGATCCCAGAGAAGGAACTCTTCCCTTGCGGCAGCAACCACTGCTGCCTCCGGTGTGATGCAAGTGGTGGTAGGACTGCACATGTCTGTTCCAGCCAGGATAGTTTATATTTATTAGTGCAGAAGTGTAAAAATATTTGGTGGTAAAATGACCCGGGCGGATGTTTTTGCTGGCAGGAGAGGAGTGACAACTGTACCACTGGTTGTGCAAGTGGAACAGCTGAGCATGTGCTGGGGTTGTTTCGCACTGACAAAGAAGCATCCAGTACCCTGTGATTAATTGGATTATAGTGGCTTTCCACTTCCCACCCAGATCAATTGGCATGTTAAGTTATTCACTTATTGCCCTGAAGGGTGAAGGGTTGAAGAAAGTAACTTCAATAACAGGCCTTCTGCAGGAGTTTAAAAGACGTCTCCTCCTGCCCCCAGCTCCTTTATTTGCTGCTTTGCTACATTTTCACTAGGCTCAACTACAGCATTTTTCATCTTTGACAAAAGAATCAATTAATAGGACACAAAATAGAACATTGGGACATTAATATAGCTTTTTTTGCCTGCCAAAGATAAAGCAAAGAAAACATTTTAAGCTTTATATGCAATCAGAAGCAACATGCCCCACGAAACCAATTTCCAGCATAACTCCAAGGAGGATTTAAACAGTAGCATGAATGCAAGTCCATCCCACCACAAGATCGGTCTGAACAGTAGCCTTCCTGGAGAGATGTTATTCTGCCACTGCAGGGGTGTTTCTTATACAGTTGGAAATTAATAGCCAGTAAATGTTTTGATCTTTCTTTTTACTTTTTTTAAGAACTATGTGATGATTTTCAATAAAATCATTTCCTTATAACTCCCTGGTCTCAATGTCACAGTTTGGTAGATTTGCTAGCATTTCAGAGGGCAGAGCCATAAAGGGGAGACAGCAGATAGATATTCCTAGAGTCAAGACAGTTTTTCAGAGGGCACATCAGAGGTACAGGGAAAGAATATATAACCTGCCCTCACATCTCCCTATGAAGAAAATCAGAAATTGGCCAGCAGCCCATGCAGACTTTAGACGTCTGTCTTTCATCAAGAAAGTAACTTATATTCTGTATATTTTACAGCACAAAGCTTTCTATGTCAGAACTGTAAAATAGAGTCACCAAGGCACCAATGATGAAAGCTATAACGAAGCTAGGCTAAGTGCATGTTAGTGGGTTGATGAGATGTCATGAAAATTCGCAGGTCAACTGTGCATGTCCTTTGCAGGTACAAATTGCTAATGCTCATTTTCACCAAACATGGTGTTTAGGATAAGCCAATCCTGACAAACACCACACCTCTGGCATGCCCGAGGCTTTGTCTGCAAACGGTGGTGTCGACAGTCCTCTCTCCCTGTTACATTGCCAGCACCACCAAAGCCAGGCTTTACTGGCTTGATCCATGTTTAGCATTTCTTACGTAGCTGGTGCACAGCCCGCGCTGTCAGCACGCCCAGGGCTGCTATCATCGGGCCATCCGAGGAATCAGCCTATTGTTGAGACATCTCTGGTGTTTTCTCTGACCTCCTGGTGCTGTGCAGGCCCCGCTCGGCTCCACCAGCCTCTCGCCAGAATCATTCACCAGGAGACCGAGCTCGTTGACACGACCAGACGAATCGCGGGCAAAGCAGCCAGTCAGCTGTATTAGACTTAACAGTTCCAAACCCACCAAAGGCAGAAAACAAAGGATATAATTAATGTTTACTAGGATTTTTTTTTAATCTTATGGACAGGTGCTCCCTTTCTGACTCCTACTAATGGTGGCTGGATGCCAAGTGCACAAAGCCACAGGTGGAATCTAACGAATCCACAATTTATGAATCCCAATAACTGAATCAGTGTTTGTTGTTAATGTAATTGGACTGGTGATGCCAATAATTACCAGTCTCCAGCTGAATGTTGTACCAGTGACTACATGAAGCCAAATGATACCGAGGGAAGTTCAGAGGGTGAGTAGTGTACTCCCAACAAGCCCAGTGCCTCCATTCCAGTATACAACTTAACGCCTTGAAACAGCCAGGGCCCACACGGAAATTCAGAATACAGCTGTCTGCAACTTAAATAACGCTGGCTCTTCACACAGCTATCTCTGCAAAAGAACTTTTCATGGAGTTAATGAAAAAGCAAAGGGTTTTTTTACCTCCACAAGTTGGAATTACTTTGTCCTGTTTTGATGCTCAGACCCACACTGTCTTGCATCCTGGTTTGAGTGCCCACAACACAACAAAGTTTCTCTAGAGAAATACCTTTTCCCCCAGGCATTAAGTCCTTACACTGGATGCTCAATGAGCCCTTTCATCAGGTCTCTAGGAAAAGTTCACATCTCTCTGCAGCAAGCAGATTTCTATCCCCAAAAAAAGAGATGTACTTAACTTTCACATCTCCAGAAACCCCTAGCAATGTACCCCCCAATAAATTACTGTGGCTCTTGTTGCCAGAGGCTGCCAAAGTGTAAGGACTCTCAAACACAGTTCTAAGAAACACGAGGATCTGTGCGTGCTTGATGGTTTATGAAACACTTGTTTCACAAAAATGCAAGTAATTGCTTCAAAGTCCTGAGACGCTACTCAGAAAACACTCAGCAATTTCAGTGCTTCTTCATACAAAAAAAGGCAGCCCACAAAGTTGAAGAACCAGAGAAATAGTGAAGAACTAATTCCTCATCTGGAAAGACTGGGACTGACCACATAGACAGCTCAGCTGCCTGGAGATGAACAAGCTTTGGAGGACACAGCGCAGGACTCTGCTTCTCCCCGTTCCAGCACAGCACGTGGTTACCCACCCTCAAGTTACCAATTAATCTCTCAATTACTTTGATATCGTTCAGAAGAAACGCTCGGCAGACTGACTCCTTCCTCCCCACCCCCTCAGAGAACACAGGCAGCTTTCCAAGTGCAGCACCATCTGTGGTTCCTCCAAAACCACCCAAGGCACGGCCTTGAGGTCCTGCTTCCATTTCAGCGCAAGTGGACCAAAGAAAAAGGCTCGAAGAGCAGTCCTGACGTTTGCCACCAAGTCAGCTCGTCCTCTTCAAGACAACAGCTCCCAAAAATCGGGATTCTTCCTAAGAGGGGTAATCAGCTCTCTGCATTGGAAGATGTCCTGCTGGATCCCATAAGGATGGCATGCCCTTCTCCATGCTCTGTAACCAGCTGTACACTCTCTTGATTTTTAATAAAAACCCTTGGCTTCTGATCGTATGGCTCTTTTCCTGAACATTATACCCTGCAACTTTATAAAACTAGTTCTGAAAAATCAAAATAAATTATTCGTTTTGAGTCAACTTTATCTACAATTCTATTAACTGAAAGGTTTATGAGGCATAATTTTCCCTAGGAGAAGCCATCTGAGTCTGATCCACCTGGAAATACTCAAATGTTATTCTACACTTGGTTAGAGTTTTGTTTATTTCTTCCATGCAGCTGAGTGGTGTGCAACTCCCAGAATTTTTGTCTCACGGTTCAAAAAAGCCTTGAATAAGTGAACGTATGCAAGTTTGTTCATCACTTGGTTTTCCATTTATGAGCTTTCTGACACTCTCATGTTTGAATCCATCTACATGACCACGAAATCTTCCAGAGTTGTATTTAAAATAAAACAAAATTGATTAATTGTAAAGAAACATGATAGTTCTAGTGCGAAACTGATCTTAACTGTTTAATCAGGCAAACTCCCGTTGACTTACTGGAAGCTTTGGTTCCATACAAAGATAGGTGCATAATTTAATTTACTGAACTGGCTGACATCCTTGAGTCATAATTGAGCAGGGTAGGACTTTAATTAACTGAAGCTCTTCACCACTGCAAGTTTATACAGGTTGCAAGCGAGCTGCAAAGCACTACAAGTCTAATTCTAGAAATCTGCTCTAGTTTCTTGATCACCTCAATATCCTCAAACATTCTTAAATGATCATTACCTCACCTTGGCACCATGTCAGACAACTCAGAAATGCCCAATATGCACAATATTATGCAAAAGTTCATCGTGCCATGTCACAAGTTAGTATTTCAAACCCATGCTCTCAGAAACACAGACTCTCACAGATCAAGATCCTTTGAGTGATGGCTCCTTGATAAGCTATTATTATTTTACATTGCGAGATGGTATTTAATTGAAAAAAAGTTATCTACATGATGCGAAAGTAAACAACTGATTAAATTAATTATGACTGCATGCATATTACGATCATTCAGATTTTTTCCTTGGAAGAAAAGCAATGTTGTTTAGGCATGCCTTCAGCATTTGCTTTCACCACAAAGTAAGCTCATTAATGGTATATAAACTCTTTTTTTTTTTTGCCTTAGGGATTTCAAACACAAATCCCAACCGTATAAACATTTATTTATTTAGAAATTATTTTTTAAGTCAACTTCAAGTTTTAATTGTTTTTAATTATTTTTTCAAAAACATTATTATTGGCTTTTTAATTTATTCATTTATTACATCAAGTAAAATAATTAAACTTAATTTTCTGGTATAAATTATACACATGGAACATATTCAATATCTGTATTAAAAGCTGTAATCATTAATAGCTTTTTCTATGTATATAAACACCTATTACACAATCACCATTTGTTTGAGATATATTCCTGTAATGCTTCCCACAATGGAAACCTGGCCCCTGGGTTTCAGTGCAGCTGCACCTGACAACACACAAGCTGCCACACCGGATCAACCAGCAATTCTTCTAATACAGTTTTTTCTTTTTCCTGAAGACATTGATTCATAACCTTTGACCTGTAAATTTACATCTCAAAATACCGATTGCTTTTCCTCCACAAATATGAAACCTTGCTACACTTACGATGCATGTGTACCTCTTAACACACACATGGAGAGATTGTAATAAGATCTGAATGCTTAAATGCAACACGAAGAAGTCACAGATCACATTTACAGCCCAGAGTAACCTAAAAACTTAAGGATGTGTCAGTAAAATATCCCATCAGTGCTTTCCAGGGAAAGCAGCAGCTGCTAAGGGAGAAAAGGAGGGGATGGTGCAGAAGGGAGAAGGGAACACCGCAGACGCCGTTGCTGAATGGGAACCTGCCAGAGAATGTGCTTTCCACATTTGAAGCTGCTCTGAAAGGCACAACAGCCCTTCCCAGTTACTGACTGGGAGAGCCCAGCCCCACACGTGGGAGCAGACAGCTCCGGGTTCCCCAAAGTCCATCCCTTCACAGGTATAGCTAACAAGGTTGTCAAGAAAGCACCTTCCTGCTAAGAGGCGTCCTGAGCTGCCCATGCTGTGTTCTTCACAGCCCCCCAGGGCCACAGAGGGACCTTTGGACACTTGGGAAGTGCCATTACATGAGAGGTGATGACTGCGCACGGGACAGAGGGGAGGTTGCAGACAGACAGCCCAGCATTGGTTGTCCCTTAGTTTGTAACCCCAAAGCCAAAATGTGAGGAAGCCCCAGGCTATGGCAACTCTGGTGACCACTGGGGCTGGACTGATGGGAAACCCTGATTCTGCTGGTGAGGCCACCTAGGGCTGGGCTCCTGTGTCAGCTTACTGGTCCGAGGACGGGCCAGCTAAACTGGTGTGCTTCTGTAAAACGGTTTGGCTCCAACAAGTGGCATTTATTCACAGGAAAAAGTGTTGTCACTTTTTTTTTGCTAGGCTATAGTGGATGGAGGAGACTGTGGTCTTTCATGGCTAAAGAGCTCTGTATCAAGAAAGCAGCTGCAATACTGTTTTCAAGAAACCATAGTCTCAAAGCTTTGTCCTGCAGAAGTTGATTCCAATTATGGCAATCTTCTGCATTCATACTTGAAAAGGTTTTCAATATAGCCAAGGGTTTTGCTCATTCTCAAAGCAAATCACTGTGAAAATATGCCATATCAGGCCACAGATGGAGTTCAGCCCTCTGAGGCAAGCTGTACTCTGAGATGGTACCAAGTAGCAATGCCTGTCACTCAAAGTAATGGCAAAAGCAAGGTTAAATGCTTTTCTTTGTGCAATACAAAGGACAACTTGCTTACTGTCCTATTATGTTACTACGAGCTGTTATCTGCTGCTCTGTACAAGACAAGCAATGCTCTTGTATAGGAAGGACCCGACAATTTACAAGGAAGTCCACAGCTTGCACCTAAGTAAATAGTTCCCCACTTCATGGAGTAGCTCTATCATTTATACAAAATACTCCTTTCCTATATCATCAAAAGCCTTCTAACGAGTGATCAGACAGCCATAAAACAGACGCTGCAGGTCATTACCTATCCTTGTACCTTATCCACATAGGATACTTAATTACATGACAACGTAACTAAGTAACCACGAGAGTCAAGGAAGTCAAGTTTTGTGATGAGCCCTGCACGAGGATTAAACCTTCCTCCTGCCACCTCCAGCCACTCTCCCCACAGGGACCGGAGTCCGCGCTTTGGGAAGCATTGCCATCACCGGGGTTTTGTGAGGATACAACTTCCAGTTAAAGCAATTTCTCTTGGCAACCTCCACCCAAAAAACCCAAGAATGTTCTGGAAAAGAAACTAGACAAAGGCTCCCAGAAACACTTTTCAATGATTTTGAAGTGCAATATCTAATACAAACACTCATATCAGACCATAAACTTTATGGGACACAAAGTCCTTCTTAGTTATCATTACAGTGGGAAAATCAGTTGCTACACTGCAACACAGAAGATGATAAACACTTTTCTCCAAGCACTTTCTTGTTTGCTATTACAGAATTTAATATACTACTGATAATATGTAATTTACACAGATGATAAAAACTTGATAAAAAAGTGTCTGCTTTGCCACCTTTCCAGCAGGAAGGCTTGTGTGCTGTTCCCATTTGGCAAGTGTCATGAGCAACAGTCCAGAGTCAGATCCCGCCCGGGGTGGCAGGACCAGGCTGGGGGGATGGAGATGGGAAGCTGGAGGCAGCCATTCTCCTTGCACCAAGCGTGTGGAGACCATCCTGTCTCACTGCCAGCAGCAGCCAGCTCCAGCTGAGCTGCCACAGGGCAAGGACAGGAGGATGAGCAGCCCAAGGCTGGCCCAGGCCCTGGCTAGTGAAGCCCCTGCCCTGCTTGCCACTGCCCAGCTCCCGGCCACCACGGAGCACCAGCCCTCGCAGTGCCCAGACGGTGTCTCCTGTGCAGATGCACAGTGTCATCCAGAGATCAATAAACAAAGGCAAAACAACAGGGAAATGCCAAGAAGAGCCACATAGATACTCAATAACAATAATTAGAATAACCTTTTTCCCCTCCTGATTGACACGGAGAATTCAAGAGTCTCAAAGTCTCTTGCTCATGCAGTCCCGACTATTTACCTAAGACAGACTGATAGATGTCATCTCACCTTTCTATTACCCGAGTGTGTCATAATCTTCCTTTTAAACGATGTTTGCGAGACAAGGGCGTGAGGCTGGTGGTATCCTACAGGAAGCACAGGGATGCTCACAGACACGGCAGACTCTACCTGGGCAGTTCTGGAGGTCTGGGGAAATGAAGAATTTGCCTTTCTAGTCCCACCACTGATACCTCCCCCTCCTGTCTTCCCTTCTAATATCTTCATGCTTGCATATTTTCCAGCAAGGATTTGAACTTCAATAATCGTAAAATCAAGTGAACAAAAAATGCCAGGAAAGAAACAGAACCCCAAACTATCCTTATCAAGAATAATAACACAGCTAGATGAAGAAAGCTGCTCGTGACAACTGCAACACTAAGCCCTTTTACATCATCAACAAAACATCCCAGAGACCAAGTACAACCGCTTCAGCTCTGGACACCCCGTTCAACCTCTAAGCATTGAACTGCCAGCCATTGGCCTGAATTTGCAAGGAAGAACTGCTGGGCTTGTGGCTCCATGGAAATAAGTGGCAGGAGACACCCTGCATCTCTTAAGGACACGTATAACGGTACAGCAGAGGTGTCTTGTTCTTTAACACAATCCTCCAAGTGCCTATGGCAGTTCTCCAAAGAAGCATGAAGATTTACAAGGAAAAACCCTGAAACTGAATAATTTCCTTCAAGTCTTCTGCCTTTTTTGGCCTGTTTCCCATCAGACAAGCCTCCTTCAGAACTTCCTGCTCCCCGTGTCTGCGCACCACACACCGCAGACACACACAGGGCTCCAACAGGCTGACACACCAACACTCAGGGATAATCAAAGCTTTTTTAATGAGTATGCTACAAGAAGGAAACACAATGTGGAGGCTCTTTAAGATAAATATAGCAAGATGCTTGCAAACGGGAGATTTAAAAGTGTAATAATGAAGTGAAATCAATCAGATGTTATCAATTGCACTAGCACACGCATCACCCAAAAGGATGTTGGCTCACGTACAAAAATATGGTTGACAGCACTTAAAAAAAAACCCCACACCCCCAAAAAAACCAAAACAGAAATGCTACATGAAGAATACAAAAACTTATGCTTAGCTGTGTTTTTTGAATCACCAGGCATATGAAACTAAAAATATAGCGTTAACGACCTATCACTGTTTCCTTATTGCAGATGCAGTGACTATTGGTTTTATCACAGCAGCTGTAAAATGAATGGGAGGATGAGGCAGAGCAGATGAAGGGGACTGGCATCTGGAAAAGACAAAAAAAGCCCAGTTGGAAAACCCCTTAAGCCTAAAGGCCTTCAAATTCAGGAATGGTACGTAAGTTACTGAACTGAGATCACTGGAGTTTGAAAGCCATTTTTTATAAGACACCATTGTGTAAGTCTTATACACATGTCTTTATGCCCCGGGACATACTCAAGTGCCAGTGAACATTCAGTTTATGTTTACTTTTTTCTTGTTTACATTTTTAAGAATCTATATTAGTCATGTTCATTTAATCAGTTGCCTTAACTGCATTTCACTGTGTGACATGCAGTTAAGACAACCAGAGCTATTAAATATTACTTAAAGTACTGAACAGTAAACAGAGCTTAATTATTAACCCAGAGCTACAACAAACATTGATTTTCATGAGGAAAGTAATTCAGGTATTTTTCCACACAAATAAAAATGGCTGCATCTCTTCACAGAGCAAACAGTTGTGGGGAAAGGCTGGCAGATTGTGAAGTCAAAATTAGACCAAACTAAGATAAAAAGACAAAGAAATTACGAAGCTGGAAAACTGTTCTGCAAGCTGCAATGAGTATTTTACAGTTAACCTCATACAGGCTGCTTTATGTGAAGGAATGCATTTTTCACGTCGAGCATGATTAATCGTATTATTACTGCCAATGTCCTAAAACACATTATCTATAACATGGTCTGGCTTTATACAGAAAACCATAACGTGCAGTTTCCAGGGAGCTGACTCTGCCACTGGTCACCAGCTCCACAGCAAAGGCAAACGTGGACCCAATGCGCTGGTCGAGGATGGTGTCTCCAGGAGTGCTTGGCACCGACTTGGCTCTGTTCTTGCCAGAGTTAAGGTCACCTCAGTGACAAGGTGCTCAGAGTCTGCACGGGCCCACCGTGTTAGTAACACCCCAGAAGTGAAAGGGAAAGGTGAGTAAATAAAATATGACTTAACAAATGCTGAGAGTAAATATTCATAGACTCATCTGGGTTGGAAGGGACCTTCAAGATCACCGAGTTCAACCACCAGCCCAGCACTGCCATAACCCATGTCCCTCAGCACCACGTCTGCTCAGCTTTTAAATATCTCCAGGGGTGGGGACTCCACCACTGCCCTGGGCAGCCTCTTCCAATTCCTTCCGTGTAGAAATTTTTCCTAATATCCATCCTAAACCTCCCCTGGTGCAACTTGAGGCTGTTTCCTCTTCTCTTATCGCCTGTGACTTGGGAAAAGAGACTGACCCCCTGGCTACACACTCCTTTCAGGGAGTTGTAGAGGGAGAGAGAAGGTCTCCCCTCAGAAACAGAGAGGGGAAGGAAGCCTCAAAAAGATGATAAAAAGTTCATTTCCAGAGATTCCTCAAAATGATGCCAATACTGTTGCTTCAAGGACACCCACACAATCTTCAAAGAAAATGACAGCTTGAAGAAAGCTCTAAAAAGCCATAGATAAGGGTGGCATGTATGGGTACCTGCAACTCTCTTTGCAACTCGAGAGTGTGGCAAGGGACTGACTTAACAAGTCTCAAAAGCGTGTACATCATAATGTACTTGAGTAGCTGTAATGTTCTTGAGTAGCAAGTAAATAAAAAAAACCAAGGCTATTATTGAAGTGAGCTGGGTCACCCTTACCAAAGCTTAAAAAAAGTTCTTTTCACCTCCTCAAGGGAAAAATTCTCATCACCATAAAGCTAAAACCAGAGGTAAACAATACCTCTATTATGTTTGGTTTCCAGCAGCAATGCACAAATTTCTCTGAAGAGATCAAGGTTGATTTTTTTTTTTTTCTTAATAGTCAGCGTTGAAATAAAGTTGTTCATTAACAGGCAGTAATTTGTGTTTCCTTGTACTGGACTGTCTAACTGGTTGATATAGTCAAGTTTCAAGGATGCCGTATCTATAGAATAAAGTTTAAAACACTCATGTCCTAATCTCGGCTGATCGGGACATCTTCAAAACATCTGCAAATTTTGGTGCAGTGCCCAGGAATCATAATTATTTCTGAGGAGGAGAAATTGAGATTTATTGAGTAAGACAGAGCAATACCTGGAAAATTATGAATCTTAGGAAAGATATGCTATTGCTAATAGCATTTCAAAACTTGATGAGAGTCAGCATTCTGGAATGGTGAACTCCAGGCGTATTTTTAATGATGTTTTTGATTACACTCTATTTAAAAGAATCAGCTGTCAACACTGATCATTTCCTTTTGTATAATTCATAAAGTGGTTAATTTCAGAAGCAAAAATATTATGGGTTTGAGTAATTGGCTGCTGAAGCACAGTAGGTACTAGATCCCCACATCTGGTGACTGGGAGCACGTGCTCCATCCTCACTCAGAAACCTTCTGTGTGAAGGAATGTGCTTTTCCACAGCCTTTCTGCCTGCAGCGGGGAAGGAAAACCTCCCCGCCGAGCACAGAGTCCTTGCTATAAATACATTGCTCCGTCTGCTGCCACTGTGAGGGCCCTGTCCTTCTCTAGAGGAATATCTCTGTTGAGGTGGGGAGCAGAGCACGCAGGGAGGTCACGTTGGGGCGAACGGAACCGAACCTGGCTGGGGGCTCAGGATTGCTATTTATGGCAGGGTTGTGCCGTGCCACCCACATGCAATGATGCTGTCAGGAGAGTCCATCAGCCCTGTATTACCATGGGTTTATACCATTACACAATTCAGAAACTTACACTGCCGGTCTCTGAGGCGCTAATTATCAACTTCTTCTGTCTTAAAAATTTATCAAAATGGAAAATTCAGTTACACTCACAAACCAGTTTTCATTCCCATTACGTGGTTTGCAGACAAGGCGCCAAGGTCCCAGCCAGGCTGAAGACCACGGTGACTGGTGGGATCAGCACTGACCAGCACGAGGGTGTTCTCCCTGGTGACACCGCCAGCACCAAGCAGTGACAAAGACCCATCCCAGTAGGTGAAGCTGAGATGATTCTCCCAACCTTCTCGCCTTAGAAGACGGGTCCTTATCTTTGCCAGCGACACATAGGGACATCGCAACAGTGACCCTCCTATTAGCATATTTAAATACCACATCGCAACAGTGACCCTCCTATTAGCATACTTAAATAGAACATATTTAAATACTGATTCCTTGCATTTAACGAATATGTTTAATAAAAGCTTTGATTGCTGTGGTTGTGGCACTTAGTATTGCTGCCAAGCAACGAGGCTACATTCTGATATTCGCATGAATTTCTGATCTCAAGTTGTTGTAAAGGCTGACAGCGACGCTGCCAGCGGGCTATGAACACACAGAGGAGAGCGGGTCTGACTCGCTAACGGCACTCAACACTGGGCACCACAAACAGAGAACAGGCGTGAAACATGCAGGTAAGCATTTAAGAGTTATTTTAAAATTTGTGATTATGTGCTTAGAAACTGGTTTTTATAACCACAGTAACTCGATAAATAAACCTGTAATGTGATTATTTGAAGATACCCTTTGTGTTTGTGTATTTATACCACCATAAAGAGAAACACATGACTGAATTCTAAACACAAAGAATCACTACATTTAGTGACAATAATCTCTCCTATACTACTCCTTACATTTTAAAAAATAATAAAAAAATCAGGAATGCAATATTTCAAATATCTGTCTGTTTATATAAGTATTACAGAAATGATTGTCTTCTGCTAAATACTTATCTGCTAATAACTTATTCAAGGAAAAAACTTAATAAAAGCAAATATTTTTTCATGCAGCAATGTATCTCGCAACTTTGAAGTAAATCCTTGCTCTTACATCCAACATTTTCCATTTTTTGGTAGGTACTTGTAAAACAAACACATTTCCTAATTGCCAACCCTGCGCCTGTCTGATGGGATCTAAAAATCAAACTGGACCTATTTCATCGCTCACCGGCAACAAAAATAAAGCAAGCAAGCATTGCTCTGTGCAATCTCAACCGTTTTGGATGGATGGCTGGGATTAAGAGCAGAAGTTTGTCTTCCAAATGCAACTTAGTTAACAGTTCAGCTGGAGATCCAAGTTACGGATTATTTTCCAAGTCATTTTCTCACAGAATGCCTTTGAAGGATAAGTGTTATTTAAAACTTGCGTTAGTTATGACATGAAACAGATGGAACCCTGAGTTTCTTCCTCTGAACTATAAAAAGAAGTTTTGGTCTTTTTAGAGTGTGTCAGGAACTCAAACTGGGTATTTGACTTGCCCTCTGGACTCAGTCAGGCCCCTCACACACTTTCCATAGTACCATTTCCGCACTGCCCTTAAGTTCCTCCTCAAGCCGAATTGTTAAAGTATTTCACCCCACAAAGAGAAAGGCAACGCCTTCCCGGCGGTAACTCTTTGTGGGTAGGAGGTAGCCGCTTCTGTTAGATGGCTCAATGTCAATGCATATACATCTTTTTCAACTTAAAACAGGGGAAACTATCTCAAATTTTCAGTGCAAGAGATGAAACTCATCTTTAATTTTCTAACACCTACCTATTTCGATGTCTTTGTGCAGCACCCTGTAACCTTTACACTTAACCGTGGAGGCAAGCGGGATCTGCACACTCTCTGGTGGGTGTAAGTGGCAGGGGTGTTACTTGGAGGTGACCGTGTGTCCTGGTGCTGCTGCTCTACAACCACAGCATCCAGCTGTCACCGTGCAGGGGGACACGGGGCTTCGCTCCGTGCCCTGAAGGGGACAATTCCGCTCATCGTAGGGGGGCTGCTTGGGGCATTCATTTAGGTATGCAGTGCTCTTTCAGAACATCAAAGCACACCTATTTTAACCTACAGAAGCATCTAATTATCCATTCCTTACTTCATTTTTAATTACTGAGTATGTCAAAACTGATCCCAACTATTGACAAACACCTCACCAGTCCCTATACCAGTCTACCCAGTTTTTGGTGCCCCCTGACCAGCTATAGGTGTCAACTGCAACTCCTGCAGTCAGTCCTTTTTTAATCTGTCACACCTGAAATTCATCCTTTCCCATTGTCACAAAACCAAGCAGATTCACTGATGCCAAGTGGCAATGTGGGATGCCAAGGTGGGGAGTTTTCTCCATAAAAACACCTTTTTTTTCAAATTGGTCCTCTCACTGGAGGCAAATTCAAGACCATTTGGCTACATACTCATCTTTTCATACTCTCATGCCACCTCTTTGCTGAAAATACACCCTCTGACTCCAAGCCTGCCTCATAAACACCGCATCCATCACTAGTGGTTTCTCTGTGAATTCCTAAACGACGTGCCCTTCGCAGGATGCCACCCATTGCCAGACGGTGCTGCAGGACCTCCACCTGCCCCATCTGTGGAGTGACTGGGATCATGGAGATCTGAGCAGAGAGGAGCAAAGCAACACGCCCAAGAACTGAGAGGAACCACACAGTTTTATCTACAATGCTTTTCCTAGAACTAGAAAAAGACACAGCACTACTACCGTCCTCATACTGAATGCAAAACACCGTCCTATCGAGGTTGTTGATAAAGCCACGCAGGAGCTTCTAATATTTTATGTTCTGGGCCTCTGAACCTAAGCAATTAGAAAATGGCAATTAGTTAATTATATAGAGAAGTCTAACATTTACTGCCTGCAAGTAGCTGTCATCACTAGTTATAGCAGAACAATTATTCTGAAGAGAAAATCATCAACCTCAATTTCCATGGGTATGTGACAACAAACATCCTCATAACAGCATTAGCCCAAGATAAATGAAAGTCTCCAGCAAGGTTCAGTGCCTTTGGAAAATACTACATAAAATAGCAAGAGTTAGCAATCCACTATAATGTTTTCATAACCGACAATTACTTTTCCCTGATAATTAGAGGCTTTGGAAGAGGCATGCTGCTTTCACCATTTCAGGAATGTTTGATCCGTGTCCAGCCAGTTACACAACTCTGCTCATTAGCAGCTCCATCCTTCCCGAGTGCCACCGTACATGGGAGGGGGGACCAGGCTCCGGGAATAAACAACTAGAGGGAAGTAAGTTACAGACAGGACTGAAGAGAGATACAGATGCTGCCCTCAAATCATTATTTTCTTGTGAAGTTTGAAAATTCTTTCACAAACATTAATATAGTCATTCAATACTGCTCTCCTGGGGGAAAAACAAAACCAAACCACATCTAGAAGCTCTTTGAGAGGAGCAGCTACTTCTGGAGAAACAAGAATATGCTTTTGGAAGCATTGCCTATTTGATACCCAGCTAGACTGCCTTCCAAGTGCCAAGAACATGCCTGACTGCTGAGCTGCCACCACGAAACGGGGCATCTCAATGAAGCTGGCCCTGCATCGAACGCAGCTCTGAGCTCCTCTCCAAAGCCATACAGGTCCCCCTTCTTCACTCTGGTAACACACCAGCAAGGGAGGGATTGCTGTTAGTGGATTCAAATCGTCAAATTGTTGTTAATTGATTCAAAATTAGGAAGATATTCTTTGCTGTGAGGGTGGTGAGACCCTGACCCAGGTTGCCCAGAGAAGCTGTGGCTGTCCCATCCCTGGAGGGGTTCAAGGCCAGGTTGGACTGTGCTTGGAGCAACCTGGACTGGTGGGAGGTGTCCAGGTCCCAGGGCAAGGGGTGGGACTAGATGGTTGTTACGGTCTCTTCCAACCTAAACCATTCCATGATTCGAAATAGGTGCCAAAAAGTCTGGAAACGGTCTCTTCCAACCTAAACCATTCTGTGATTCGAAATAGGTGCCAAGAAGTCTGGAAACATTGGAGCAACCTGGACTGGTGGGAGGTGTCCAGGTCCCAGGGCAAGGGGTGGGACTGGATGGTTGTTACGGTCTCTTCCAACCTAAACCATTCTGTGATTCGAAATAGGTGCCAAGAAGTCTGGAAACACATGAGACGGGGAGACAGCAGAAGCAGCCCCACAGCACCCTTCTGAGAGGGTCCCCTCTCCCCAGACATCTTTCTAAGCTCTGTTTCTGTTGGAAAATCTCTCCTCTGCTTTGGGACCTTTGCAGAGCGAGAATCCTGTCAGCTCCCAAGCCAAGGAGACATTTCCGAAAGGAACAGCAGAGGAGTGAATGTGCGTTTTTGGGAAATCATTTTGAAACCGCATGTTACCAAGTTATTCATGCCTGCATCGAAATATTAAATGAAAAAAATCTTTGAGCATTTCATTTTTGTAAGTGAATAGAGTGATTCAAAGTCACTTTCTGGGGTGGGAGGTGAGGGGGCAAACAAAATCTGAGATTTTTAGTTGTCGAAGTCAGCAAACAAACAGGATGAAACTGGAGGAAGAGCAAGCTGCTTAGGGCTCATGCTGCCTCAGCCATAAATTATACTAAAAGTAAACCAGCTGCCAGGAAAACATTTTAAATTGTCAGCCAGAGCGAGGGCAGAGGAAACCACCCCCCAAAAAATGTATCACAGCCCAAAACAATGCTTATTCAACAACAGCTCTCAGTGGAAAGGGGAGGTAAGAAACTTAAGAGCTCTGAATGAGTGCAATTTCCAATAGGGCCCCAGCAACTTCTCAAAGACTTGTCACTCACGTTGTTAAACTCCTAAAGCTTGCAGCAGAGCAGGTCCAGGGAGAACTGGGTTCCCCTTCTGCAGGTGCAATTTTGCATACAGAAAATTAATTCCAGATGCAAAACAGAGTACTTGTCCATCTCTATAATACAAACCTGTAGTTTGACTGACATTCGCTTGCTGAAATTCCCACCTGCAGTTCAACTGTGGGTTAAAAAGTGTGTGTGGGGGGGAGCCCTCTCTCGAAAACCTGTGCCAGTCTATCTTTGTTCTGCCCTGCTGCTGCAAATACAGGGATACACTGGGGCACGAATAAATAAACCTACAACTTGAGCTTACGCAGAGTATTTTAAGCATATAATTCATGTATGCCAATTATTTGTGGTAGATGAAAATATTTTTTCAATTATAAATAAAATGGAAGAAAAACATCTGGAAAGGTCTTTTGTGTACTTGCAAATATGGAATTCTGAAAAAAGTATGAAGTCTTTGGGGATGTCAAACTGTTTTAAATTCTTGATAAATCACATTTCCAATTACATTTTTTTTTCCTCCAGTATGCACAGCATTGGAATCCGAGGAAAGCTCAAAACTTCCGTAGAAGTAATCAAATGTCACAGCTGGCTCTAAAATGGTGTAGCAAGCTATTGAGGTTTTCTGCCTGGGATCATTTCAATTAGTTTAACATCATTACCAAACATCTAACACTTTCTGAACCAGTGCTTGGCAGGAGGAGTGAGGCCCGCGCAGTGGCACACCGAGCATGCCATCTTGGGCAGAGGCATCACCTGATGCTGGATTTTTCAAGAAGCCACAAGTGCCCTGGTCCCAGCAGTCACAGCCCTGGGCAGGTCCCCAGGAAAGCTCCACGCTCAGCCACGGGAGCTTGGACAAACATTTTCTCTAATAGACTAAACTTTTCTATTTAATTTTTCACAAGATGAAGCTGAAAGAGGAAGTGGTGAGAAAACATTCATGACTAGCACTCCTGCAACAGAGTAAATACAACCCACGTTTTATGTATGGAACACTACCAAAAAGACAGGTAAATTGCTATAAAAAGGTCTTTATTTGCCGCTATCTGGAAACGAATGGCACCTGGCAGCAGTAACAGTTCCCTGCAGTTTATTAAGCCTCATATTATTATTCTCTGATGCTTCAGTCCAGTTGTTCTGGAGAGCAGAGGGATGTTCCACAGGGAGTCACAGGCATCTGTTCTGCACAGAAGGAACACTACAGTCTCAGTCACCACATCTCCACGTCACATTTGCTAGGTAAACGTGGCAATAACCCCAACAAGTGAAAGGAGCAGCTAAAGTACCTCCCGCTCTCCTGCGCTGCTCAGGCTGTGCTCGGCTCCCACACATCCACCACACCCGGACCCCAAGCCAGCCCAGCCTTGCCCTGCAGGACTACATACAGCTAAGGTGGCAGCAGTCCATACTGGAAGGATTTCTGATGATGGAGGGAGGATTCAGAATTGCAGACTCTTGGGACAAGTGCAGGGAAGCACAATCTCCCCTCAAGAGAACGGGCAGCTCTGACTGGGCACCCAGAGCACTTCAGTGAGGAGGACAAGGGTGGCTGCTCAGAAAACCTCTCCAGAAGAGCAAGAAGAGAAATGATTTCTTAGATTGAAAAATCTAAAAAAGATTAAAACAGATAGCAAGCTACAATAGGACTCAGGCTAAGAAATTACATTACGACAGATGTAACACAGAGAAACAGATCGTGCGTTACGCACAATGGTGCCTCTCCTGCAGGCAAGCTCTGTTTAGTTTGGAGCATGGTAAGGAGCAAGGCAGACAACCAACCACTTCTGTCCGTATGTCCTTCTCCCAGCTGCTCAGATATGCCTCTGTCACAGCACATTAGCCCAGCTACGCCTGTCTGAGTCCCAGATCAGAACAGGACAAAGAGAAGGTGGGAGGAGGAGTTGTATATTGGAATAACAGAGGCTTCTGAGCCCACCAACAACGCTACAAATAAGAGGTTTCTGCTAACAATTATTCACTCCATTAACCATATTGTTTTTTGTGGACAAAAGGAAGCAGTATCAGCAAATCTCATGTTTCCTGGCATAACTCCGTGCTGATTGAACAGGCCCACAAGTAAGAGCATTCCACCCAGCATTTTACAACCAGCAGCAAGAGTCCTTCTCCTGAAGCTGACTGAAGGCACAGCTAAGAACTAAGTACCTCATTTTACTCCTCCAAATGGATTAGAAATCCCCAGCGCAGTGACAGAGAGTACGTTTAAAGGGCAGCTCCAGGGCTGGCTGCAGCATGATGTGATGTTGGAGGGAACGGGGAGAGAGGGAGCAGGAGGGGGCTGTGTGAGTCAGTCGATGCTCTCCATTGTGAATGAGCAAATCACTACTGAGAGATGCTAAGGGGGAAAATGGGGAGCTACAGTCAGCCCCCTCACGCTCCCAGTAAAGCTGTGCAGGGGTCCACAGGTTTTACCTGGACTGTCTAAATAGAAACCATTGCTTTCAACATTATCAATGTCTACAATCATTGTAATTAGCAGACAAGAATATCTGAACTGTCCTGGGAGCCACTGTACAACAGCTCTGGGCAAGAGGCAATGTTTTAAAAACAAACCCATTCTAAATAGATGATACTTAAAGAAGCATCCATGTTATTTGAGGTGTGTGGGGATGTATGGGGAGGTATAAATACATCCTAAGAGATGCTTTTTACTCCAGTGAGCATACTAACTGCGTCAATAAGATGGGCAAAGGGTTGAGGGGGAGCAGAAGCACAAACCTGTGAAGCGACTTCCCCAAGAGTCACAGAGCAGCTCAGCAAAAGAGTCAGGAATAAAACTTCAGTCTCCCAATTCCCAGCCAAACATCCTATTTACTAAACCATATTGCTTCCACTTGTTTGGAAACACTGTTTGTATCCATGGACCAATGAGCTTATTTACCATAAGAAATGGTAACGAAGCTGAATTCTTTTTATGTTTAATAAAAGGAGAAGCAGCATTTTTTTAGAGGACTGGCTTTGGAGCTGCTTTTCCACTGAACAATATCCCTGTTGGATTACAGTGTTACCTAACAGGCAGCAGACTGTTTACCTTCTCATCTTTTTCATCAACTTCAGGCTGTGAAATCACTTGAGCTCCCTGAGCATCACGGTGCCCAGGGATGATAAAGCCAGGAGAATAACATTTGCGTGCCAACTTTAAGCAGTGATATGCCTGTAAATCCGAGGCTATTTTTAAGTCCTTTGAAATCCTTAGGTGTTAAGATTCTCCTGGAGCCCAAGAATGATGACTGAAAAAATGAGAACAAGTGGGAATCCCCTTGCTCACTAGGTCCAGCCCCTCGGGACGGGGGACACACAGGGTGGGTAGGACAGACTGACCTGTGCCCGAGTCAGAGGGTGCCTCCAGGGCAGCTGCCTTGCTGAAGCAGGACACAGCTGCCCACTAAATCTCTTGGCTCCTGCAGGGAGATATCCCTCTCCATCCCCAGCTGCAGCTAGGATGAAGCCAGCAGAGGCTCCTCAGGCTGCCCGAGATGGAGCTTCCCGACAGTCCCCACCACTGTCCCCCACTCGCCTCTCCAGCAGCTCTCGGCAGAGCTGAGTCCGTGGATCAAGGCTCTGCCAAGACCTCTTTTACCAGCCAGTCCAGGGATGTGCTGGCTGCAGCATTTCCCCCGCAGCGTG
The DNA here is from genome assembly GCF_001431845.1 of Calidris pugnax. NCBI lineage: Eukaryota > Metazoa > Chordata > Aves > Charadriiformes > Scolopacidae > Calidris > Calidris pugnax. Next base: position 2,069,010 of record NW_015090808.1, on the reverse strand, counting down.
GGATCACCAGCAGAGAAGCCACAGCCACAACACACCCTGTGTTTGCACACAGGAGACTAATGCCCAAACTCTAGCTTTTTTAGCTGGGGCTAAGGGGAAAGCTCTGCTTCTCAAAAGCGCAACCACACTCCTTCCAAAGCACATCCAGCCAATTAAAAACAATTTCCAAAAATTTCCTAGTCCTATTTCTGGTTAAAAAAGAAAGGATCAACATGGAAACCCAATCTGCAATTGACATTAATAGGATCAAGATGGATCCCTGATTTGCTGCAATCAGTGACAGCAGAGCTGAAGCCCACATACACACACAAGTAAAGTAACAACTCTCATCAATTACAGTAAATTCTTCTTATAACAGACAGCAGATTTGCAAGAGAGTAACGCGCCTTTGAGAGTAACAATTTGCAAGAGAGTAACGCGCCTTTGTCTTTAGGTAAGGGGAGACAAAGTAGCATTAGATCAAAACCAACTTTGAAAGTTGAGGGATTCTTTTTAATAGCCTGCAACTCTAAAATAACACAAACATTTGAAGACATGTAATTCGCTTTAAGTGTAGCAATTTTCAAGCCAAATCAATTTTTCAAGCTGAAGTTCTAGAAATGTTGATTGAGGGCACTTTTAGTCTGAAGAAACTACTGCTTTTCATAATATGCACATCTGATTTCAGTGACAGTGCTCACTTTTTGCTCGTGATCTTTAGTTTCAGAAGAGAACCTGACAGAGCTGCCCCTATTTTCTGTTTGACTGCCACTGCTGCTTTTGGGAAGTGCACATTTTCTGGCAAGTTTTCCCTAGACAAGCATTTAAATCAACACTGGCAGATGTCTCAAACCTGCTAACAAAACATCTTCCATGTAGTAGATTTCAACAGCATGCTCTCCTCACTTGGTAGCGCTGATGCTAAAAAACAATATTCAAAGCACGTCATGTCACTGTATGTCAGACCTGGCCTCTCATTCCCTCTCTGCCCTGGCCCACCTCAGGACATCTCCTTGAAGGGTTCTGCAGCTGTTTTGACTACTGGCAGCTCAGAGATAAAAATACAGCTACACCAGAACTCACACAAAATAAAAGCATATTTTTGATTAAGACAGTTTAGCCGTATCAAATGCTTTCATACTAATTCAAATTAAAACAAGGTATCTTGGGAGGAAAAAAAGAGTATCGGCCAGGGAAGCTTCACAGCAGTAGGTCAATTAACACTACCACCTTTCACTCTAAGAGGGTTTAGATTAATGAAGATGCAGAAGAGAAATTCAGCCAGCTGTCAGCTGGGACTGGCAATGCCAGACATACTCTGAGGACATCTCCAGGCAGAGTCCAACTTTGCCTGTCAGATCCAGAAAGGCTTTCTGTGAAAAATGAGAGCGGCCCAAGAACTGCAGCTCCTTCGGAAAGCCCCTTACAGCAGGCACTCCCTGGGCTGCAGTATTTACACCGATCTGCTGGCCAGGGACTGGGCATCACTGCGGCTCGAGGGACGGGCTGGCTTCTGTCCTACACCTTCATAGGCAGTGGGCACAAAAAGCCAATGCTAGAGCCTACACATGCACGGGTAAGGTACACATTCAGGGTAGAACAAAAACCACTGCCAGCCAGCCAGAGAAATACAGACTAGTCCTGGGTGAGTATCGACAACATTCAGGTGGAAACATGGCATGTCTGCGTGTGTTTGTCCCACGTTCAGGGCCAACACAGTAAGTTTTTAAACATCTGTTATTAAATATTTCAGAAAATAAAAAATGGCCACAGCAAAGCCCTCCTCTGTGTCTTTGTGTTGCAATAGTGTCTATGGGGAGGTCCTGACCAACAGAAGTCCCTGCACTCCACAAGGAGCAAAGAGGTATCAGAAAGGGGGTGCCTGTCAGAGAACTGACAGTTAATTCAACGAGACTGGGGATGTGATGATCCTAAAAGTCAAAGTAAGTCTCACCAGTATCAACCACCAAAGGAGGGCAGATGCAAGGTGACAGGCTCTCGCATAGATCTTTCTCTGTTGGGGGAAGGATGCTGGAGTGACGAGGAACGATACATGAGCAAGAGGAAGAATGTTACCTGTGTGAATGCACAGGGAGAGCCACGGGTCAGGGACCTCAGGTGAGAAGAATGTGCAGAGTACAATGACTGCAAAGACACGAAAACCAGGCCAAAGTCCAAGACAAAGCCCAGGCCACTGTCTAAACACACCACCATTACAACCATTCTTTCACCAAGGTGAAAGACAAGTTCTCTTAGCAAATCTTTGGGGGATTTTTATGTACAAGACAGACACATACATACACACAGGAACAGGTAATAAATCACATATCTAGTAACAGCTCTAAATATTGCTTGCCACTCAAGAGCATGGATGAAATATGTATTTTTCTAAAAACATGGCATTGACTGAAGCCACCTAGACAACCGCTCAGTTGTCCGCTGACCTGCTGTAGCTCTGGCGAGCCAGGAGCACAGCCAGCTCCAGCACTGCTTCCCCTGCAGGACAATACCTCCTGCTCCCCGACACCTCTGCCAAGTCATCACCAGGAACCTCCTGAACTTAAAGATTTATTAACAGCTTTAAGTGATTTGCCCAAGATAACAAGTGATCCCTGTGGCTGAACAGGAAACCCAACTGTGAGCTTGTACACCTCGAGCTCTAGCACATCCCTCCTGCCCTCCGTCACCTCCCGCAGCTCTGCCCCTCCTGCACATACCCCAAAGCCTGCAGAGCTGCAGGTGTTCAAAACCACAGCAGGCTTCATGGTGGCAAACCCGCCAGGGATAATTACTCCATTACAAAACAGAGTTTCATTTGATTTGAGATTGTGGATTGGAACATGATCTGTGCATTTTATTGTGCTTTTTTTTCCTCTTTTTTTTTTGGTATGAGTTCTCTATGCATGATGTGTAAACACAGTATAGTTTGCAAATTCCTTAAACAATTGTGTAAATTGTGTCTTTCCAACAGTAAACATCATTCAGTCTGATACCACCTGTTCCTCTCAACAGCAGTTTATATACTTTGAGAGGAAGGATTTCAACAGGAAACTTTTCAGTAACTGAAGGTAAACTGCAAGCTTCCATCTGCAGCTATGAATCCCACCACTTAAACCCCTCCAAACTAAATAAAGCTTCAAAATAGGCATCCAGCAGAAGCATGCTGCATATTCAGACAGGCATGCTAGAAGCAGCAAGTCTAGTTCACAATCTGTACCCAAATTCACACCCCAGAGAAGTTTCCTCCGAGCACACAGCCCTGGCATTCACTATACAGCAAGTTTTCTCCCCTTTGGGCTGCAATGAGACAACTCCACAAGAACTGTTCAGAGATGATGCAAAGTGTGGCACATCGTCCCTTTTAGTAAACTCCACATTACCTGACATACAGCTGCTCACTGCGACACCCCGACTGCTCCTGCTGAGGTCAGCCAGCCACACAGTGCAGAGAGTCTGTGCTGGCAACAGAGGATGGACAGAGGGAAGGGGAGCTTGGCAAAGATGACACCAAGTGATAACCTGCTGGATGAGAAATCCCAAGGCTACAAGAGAGTGATGGAGCTGCTGGACCTCACAGCGAGGCTGCGGACCAGCCCTGCCCCGCAGATGGAGAGCAGGTCAGACCCTCGGGAAGGACTCACGGCCTCGCCAGGGTCCTGAGCCAGCAACGGGACCCAGCAGTCCAAATCCTCCTCCATTTACAGCTGAAGGCAACCATCTTGCTGGAAATTAATCTCTTCTCTCACTCCCCCTCAGCCAGGAATTCCGGCATAAGCACCTTTTAAACCTACAGTTTTTACTTTTTTATTTTAAAGAATTTAGCATTTGATGAAATACTATGCTGTGTAAACAAAAGAATTATCCCCAGCTATTAAACATAAAGCCCCTTGTTTTGTTAAAGAAATACCAAAGCCAAGTACAAAGTCCCTAGATACGCCTTCAGGATATTCAAAGCGATTAACCCCTCCGTCAGACTCCCCTGACCTCCAAAACCCATCAGCCATGTTTTCTGCAAGCATTTCTTCAGATGTTCTGGCAACACAAATGCTGTGTTCTCACCTGCAGGAGCAGAGCTCTGTGCCTGTGGACACGTGTGGGTTAGAAGGTAGGATAATAAATTGCCCTTTAGCCTTGGAGAAGTCATATCTCTTATGTCAGTGCTACCCACCTGCTGGAGACAGCAATGCTGACCACATCTATTTTAATAAGAACCTTTTTGAGATCGTTTAGAGCAAACCCTGGCTGCAGTTCCCAGTCCAGCTCCCAACGCAGCCATTCTGAAATGTTGCATATAAAAGGGATTATTCAGGAAACCCGAAAGAGCCCTCAGAAACCAAGCATAAAGACCCCAAATGCTTCCCTAAACACAAATACTGCAGAGCACATAAGACAGAAATCTTGGACTTTCCCTCCAGAGAGAGAATTGCTGAAAACGGTGTAAACTGCACTTCTGATCAACAAAATGCTTATGTGCATACTACTCCAAAGCATAAAACAGCAATGTCTTCAGGTTAAAAAAACCTACGGATTCTAAACCTCAAATCTTGGCAGATAAGAGAAGAAGGGGACCACACCCTCAGACAATATAAATCAGTGTCACTTCTGGGCAACAACTTCCAGATTTAACTATATCTGCAGATTTTAACCTGATTTCCTGATATGCGGCCAAGAGAAATGCGCACACAACCTGAACTCCAGAACTGTGCCTATGGTCACCCTGACTGGAGATCGTCCTCAGAAGCCATCGGTGACATCCAGCCAGAGAGCCCAAGGGCCATGGACATCACCAGCCGTGAAGGGGCCTCTATGCCTGTGCTAGGGATTAATGTGTGCTGGTCATCAGGTAACACAGCTCCCAGCTGGGCTTTAGGGCAGCCTCAAAGAAATACAGGACCAAAATGAATTCTTCCCTCCAGCAAAACCTGCAGTAACTTCAGTGAGAGCTCAGCCTGGGCTCAGGAATTCAAAACCTGTCCCACAGAGTGGAAACAGTCTCCTGTATCTTGCAGGTACCTGCTGAACAAATTTTTCCGCGTTAATGAACTCTGCTCTTTACTTGGCGGCCATGAAACCCTCTGAGACTTTGCTTATGCCTATTAAACTTGTGACATTCAACAAGTCCTAAATAAATAAATAAAACCAATTTGTGATATTCAGCAATTCCTAAATACATAAATAAACGAACAAACCCAAATGCTACATCACAAGAGTGATGCAGAACCAGGAAGACATGCAGGCAATAAGGAAAAGTACTGACACACAAGCCCTGTGATCACTCTGCAAGAAGTGGACGGAGTCTGAGTTTCCATCTCTGAGCTGGACTTTCTGCCGGTATTTAATGCCCTGTGATCACTCTGCAAGAAGTGGACGGAGTCTGAGTTTCCATCTCTGAGCTGGACTTTCTGCGGGTATTTAATAAGAAGTCCAAACAAGCTGATACTGTCACTTAGCTACATGCATGTTAAGGTGCAAAAGCCACTTCCAGCCCTTGGCAGCAGGTGCCTGAGGAAACTCATACCCTTCCTTTGAAGGAGCATTACTCAGAATGGTTTTATCCCACAGAGACATCACCAGAAATTCGTTTGTCTCAGAGGAACTAAGACATACCTGAAGTAAAGACCTTCCCCTTGTAGCTACCATATGTTCTTCTGCTAGACTGCACCTATAGACAGTAATGTACAGGTCTGAGAACATGTTTACAAGAACTTCTTAATGTCTACGCAGCGCATCTGACCTGGTTGAAGGCTGGAATTTTGAGACTTCTTCCATAATACTCGCGTGCAGGAGGTGCAATTTCATATTTTGGCAACATATCCTGCCTAGTACAAATGTCTGGTCTCCATGAGAACAATGTAGGAAAAAAAAAAAAATTTGGCTCCTAAATCAGACTTCAGCTCAGCAGTAGTCAAATCATGTAAGCCCCAAAAGGCTCCGCAGCCAAGACCATGGAAATCTGGCTTTTGTGTCTGCTCAAACTTCTAAATTAAAGAATGCATTTGCAGAGCAGCCATGGTGGGATTACACAAGGAGGGTTTTTCACCCAAATAGTAACAGTTCCTCAAGGAGAAGGGGAAAAAAAGTTTAAAAACTAAAATCAAGAGAGGGACCTGTGGACAAGATGTTAGGAATGATATGGAAAACATATTTCTGAAATAACACATTTCTTATCGTTCCAGGCAGCTGAGAACAACTTCCAAGGAAGACATTTTTCTGTCTAGTGTCTCACATGGAAATGAGAGCAACCAAACTATAACTGTTAAGAGCTGAAGCTTGTGCACTTGCTATTCACCATTTCTATCTTAAAATATCAATTAAATACCACTCTCATTTTGCAAAGAATAATTTACTTTCCCAGCAGCAAGCAGAAACTGGCAACTACACTGTACACCTGTTATTATGCATTACAATGAAATTAAAATATTTAGAGAATTTGGCAAGTCTATACTGCTAAAACTATGCTGGTAGTTGTGACTGCGAACAGCATAGATGAACGCTGTTCCTGCTTGCTAGAAAAATATTGCTGCACAAAAAACTACTGGTGGCCAGCAGCTGGCCTTTCAAGATAAGTATCAAAAACACGCACTTTGTGACTTTTGGTCAGGCGGCACGGGTGCTGGGGCTCTTGTTATTCAGCACAAGCAGCAGGGAAAGAGCCGAAAAATACCCCCCTCACAAGCCACGTGCACTGACCTCAAAGGGTGAAGTGCAGAGCACTATTTATTCAGGTGCAATAATACAAATCTTTGTGGGTTGTTCCACAATGATAAAACAAAGAGGATTCCAAAGAATGCGCTCCATGTGTGACTTCCCCAGCTCCACTGTAAGCACACCGTATTTGCAATATCAAGTGACAGCCAGAAGCAAAATTATTGTCTTTTGGGGCCGCCGAGCACAGAACTTGAGCAGCTTTTCAAAATGGAAAAGTTTTATGGTGCTGCAGAGTATAACTGGGACGTGGGGAATAACACAGGGACCCGAAGGAGATAGGCTTTTTCTCCCCCAAGTACTTAATTCAGCTGTCCTAGCCTTTTCATGTGAAAATAAACAGGACAAGCCAGCAATAAAAGGCAATTTATGTATACTTTTGTCTCCAGGAGCTGATGCCCAATTAAAGCACAGGGAACTGTGTGCATCCAAGCACAGTCAGTAACCCTTGCTTGTGTCATTAATTATACTTTTGTTTAAGATCAGAGAATTTATGCTCAACATGAGACACCACAAGCATATTTGGGAGTTAAATTTCTGCAAATTACTAGAATTCTATTTCCCATAATGAACAAAAGGAACGAGTGCAGACACCTCAGCATCAATAATACTCTACATCTGAAAATCAGTCTAAACACCAGCTTAATGCACAGAGGCTTCACCACATACACACACCTAATGGTACCTATACGTAATCAATCATTCCTGCGTTTACGACCAAATGAGTACAGTTTACAGTGTTGTTAGGTTATTTTAACCTCATGCATATGTTGAGCAACATCGTTGGCCCAGGGTTCTGAAAAGAAAGTATCTTAAGGACCTGTGATGTCAAACAACACAGTAGTTGTTTCATAAAGAACACATGAACTGTACCAGTGATTGTTCGGAGAAACAGCCCAAGCCAGGTGCTGAACTGAACCTGTGTAACTCTCAGAAAAAGGAGATATGAACTGAATAAACAAGCTATGTCAGAGGTATACAGTCAAGGACGCTAACTCAGAGCTTATCAGTGTTTCTGCAATGCCTGGACTCTTCTACTGCCACAGCTATGCATCTGAAGCCACCCAAGATTATATTGGCAGCAAATACTATCACTGCTGTTTTCTGACCCAGATGGTTTTGGGTGCCACCTGGCAGATTAGCACTTTTCCCGAAGATTCAGTTAATGGTAACTCCCACGTGCTGCTGGCAACATGTGACTCCTGCAGGTGACAGCTTTTCCCCAGGTGATTCTGTCTACTTTCCATTCTCCTTCTGACTCTTCCTCTGAAGGACACTTGTCCCCAGCCAGCGCTGGTGCACATCTCCGCCTCAGTGGGTGTCTTAGACTTCCTTGCCAATACTTGTTGCCCACTTTTAACACCTTTACACACAAGACCCTACATAAGATTCTCAGCCCCAATAAAAACATCTAAGATGAGCAGGAAAGACTCTTTGTCAACCTAAGACATTCATTACTTGTGGAGACATTAACTACTTACAGAGAGATAAAGGAGAATTTCATGTTTCATGCTCCATTTCTCTTCTGGATGCACACACATGTCCTAACCTAGAGGTCACTTCACTCATTCCTTCAGTCCAATCACACAAAGCAAGAGAAATACCTGAATTTCAACTATGAGTATCTGATTCTTTCCAATCCTGCTAAGAAAGAATGGAGAGACATCCTCACATGAAGAAAAGATCAGAAGAGCATTTCTTCCAAGTGAAAAGGGAAAGTTGAACTGGGAGTCTTTTTGGGTTCATTTAAAGGGTTAGAAGCAAATGTCTGTGATCCTCAAATGTCTGAGGATCAAAGGAGGAACAACAGATGAGCTATTTTCTGCCATCAACCTCTCTTTCAGCAGCAGGAGGAATTCAGGCCAGAGGCATCCCAAGCTAGCTGTTACTCAGCAGACTCCTCAAGACTGTGCACACGTATGTATCCATTTTCAGCTGAAATCAATACCAGCTAACTGTCCACCCTCCTTCTGCCTTGTCCTTTACACCACATCTTTCCCAGCTGTATGCCTGACAGATGGTGGAGAAAGATCCGGCCAAGAGGGGCATCTCCTTTTTCTTCTCTTCAGGAAAAGAGGCTGTTCCACCTCTGACTTTACTTCCTACAACTGAAGGCAAACAGGAACCAAAAGAAGAGCTGATCCTGTGATCCCCTGTGCATCCTCCTCAACTAAACACCGCGACAAATTCAGCTCCCACGTGAGTGAGTACGATTCGTCGCAAGCAAGGCGAAGGCAGGGTCCCTGTTTGGGTAATGGCTCAGTGTTTTGGAACTGAACAAGTAGATCTAGAAAGAGGGGAAAAAAGACATGTTTTTTGCTCTTGCCTTACAGGGACTGAGTTTTCAAACATGGGAAATCCGCAACACAGAAAATTGCTTCTGAGGCCTGTGGAGCCTGAGCCATCTGGCCCATTTGAGTTCACCAATAAGGCCAACGGGCAGCTGAGAGGACGGAGCCGCCAGCCAGCCCCAGCAGAACAACACCCTGACCCCTCAGCTTTTGGCCAAAGTGCTGCTGGGCCAACATCTGCTTTTCTAGAAACGCTACAGAGTAAGCTAATAAGCTATGCATACCTTCCTTCTGCTATATATTTACCCCAGACATTTCAACTCACTCCTTTTTTCTTTTCTCTTTTTTTCTTTTATGGAGGTCCAGTTTTTTCATTTTTTCTTTCCAAACTCTGGTGGAATTGTCTCCACAGAAAGTACAACAAAAAGCCGTTCTCCCTACAATTTTGTTACAAGTTTGAGCTGTGAGGACATAAATATATACAATCTCTTAATGTTATCGTCTTCATTAGCTCTTTGCCATAAACTTCAGCAAAAATAAAATTAATATCAATTGAAGTGTGGTGGGGGTTGGGTTTTTTTCTTGTGGTTTTGGGGGTTTCTTTCCCCCAAAAATTCCAAAGGAAATGAAAGAGACAGCAATTAATGTAAACTCTCAGAGTCGAATGCTTTTTCTTGGGTAACTTGTTAAGTAGGGATCACATTGGGATCACTGCATTTAATTCAAAAAACCCTACTGCAACAGACATATAATGTTATTTAAATTGTCATTCCTTGAGTCACCACCTGAGGAGATAGCTATAGGCCCACTATATAGACATGCCTGCAAATTTGAATGACCTTTGATGCCACCACCTGGGAATAGAGGATCAGTGTCGTTTATGCGTGGAGACAATACAGAGACAAGCCACCTGGTTCCAGTTTCACCCCATGCTGATTTACTACTTAACGAAGCTATCCCAGTAGCTCAGGTGGAAAAGGACTGGACTGCTCCTGATTTCTGCAATCACTGCACTTAACTGTGGAGAGCTGTAGAAGGTTTTCACATAGATAGGGCTGCCCCATCCTTAAATTTAAAAACAAACGCCAGATACAAACTATCTACCATGTTTTCATAACATGTACTCATATTTTGGCAATAGTTCTAAGTTCTCTTATAAACAGCTTGCACATCCTAGAGGCATCTTGGTGACTTGTACATTTGAGGAGAGCTGTTGTTGGCCAAGAGCAGGTGCTGGTCCCCGGCTCCACAGGTCTCCTGCTGCCTTAGGCAGAGGGTTTGACCGCCACGCTCCCCAGCTGCCAGCCAGGGGCTCAGGAGCTTGCCTGGGACTCAGGTAAAGCCCAACAGATTTCAAGGTAAGGTAAGAATAGATTAAATAAAAGAAAAGCATCATAATTAACTAGAGGAATGTTGAACACAGCTATTTCTTGAACAGGGTCCTGAACATATGGTCCTGGACTATGTGAAAATCAGGTCAATTAGCCATCCTAAAGAAAATAGTAAAAGAAACACTGGTATAAAATCTGTGTAAAAATACACATAAAAGATGTTTTCCTGTTTGTCTAGGTGAATCTAGAACCTTTTGCTTCTCAGCAACAGATCTACTGCATTTCTGATTAGAGGTGTGAGTTCAGGCACATCTATCTCTCCTAATGAGAAAGAAAACTGCAGAGACACCAGATGCAGCAGGACATCGTGATCCTGTTTTTGAGATGGAGCTTGTAGAAAAGCTATCAGATGAACTGGATATTCCTCTGTCAAAACCGAGAGCCACAGCACTAGAAAGAGATGTTCCCAGTTGGAAGCTTCCAACTGTTCTCCTACCTCATATTCTTGCTGGCTGCCAGAAGTAAGGGCATTTGAAGAAAAGCCCAGAGACCCAAACTCCAATTCTATAGCAGTCACAAAACCCAAGAGAAACCAGACTGAAACATAACCCTCTCTTTCATTTAGACTGAAGGGTCACTGTATGTGAAATATGTTCATTATCAAATCATTGTTCAGACACCAAATATGTATACACACCTGAGAGCATTCATCAAGATACACTGATAAAAAATCCCACAACAAAGTAGGTTTTGAAAGAGAAGAAACCGTGTACATCTCCCTGCATAAACCATACTGACACTGGGAAAAGAGGACTAGAGTTGTTTGATATGAATCCAAGATACAGACATTTTAATAATGGTCTTAGGTGAAAGTTTACCTGACCCACTATGTAGGCATTTAGACCTCTATTTCCTTCAACTCTGGTGTGTTTAGAAGGAAAATTATATAGATCAAGAAAGCGACGGAGCTAGCAGAATTGAAAGAGTGGATACTATAGCTTCATAGCACTGTTGGCCCATGTGGAACGTGCTTTTTCCACATCTGGATATATGAGGCGAGGTAAATCAAAAAGCTAAAATACCTTCCCATTGATGGTTTGAATAAGCTCAACTAAAGTTGAGCTGAACACATATTCTATCTTCATTAAGTTCATTGGTCTGTGTATAAGTTACCAATTACAGTAAATTAAAAGCACTTGCATTGCCAGCTCTCACCTCATCATTCAGCTTTAGTTCTTTCAATAATCACACTGAGCACGTTTGACAGAAATAATGCTAGAGATTCCACCCTGTTTAGAATACTTCCTTTTGCCTAGGGAAATGACTCTTCTATAAAGTGGATCTTCTTCACTGAAAGAAAACAAAAAGCGCAAACCACCCTTAGCAGAATAACCTTAACTACTGTCCTTAGCCTTCTCCTTGCAATTTCAGGCAACTTGGCAGGAAGTCTGTTTCCGAGGAACTACAGAAAAATACAACTTACATTCCAGGTTCCTTGTTTCACACTTACCTGCTGGCGACTGACACCTCCCTGGCAAGTGACTAAGAAACTCCTCTCAGGTAAGGTATTAACTGGGATTTCAACACTTCTTTTGCCTATTCTTATGCAAAAAAAGTATACTCAGCACCAATTCTGCACGAACGAGGATTTCTGGTCCTGACAAAACACCAAAATGACCCTCTGCAGAGAGAGGAGGGCACAGCCTGGTGCCAGCTGACAGCAATTCTGCTGCTATTAGGGGAGAGCACACAGAGGGAAGCACACAAGGCAAGAGGAGGACTAACAGGCAGGAGAACAGAATGGTTTCTCACTCGATAGCTACAATATCACCATAACCACAGCAGCTACCTCTGCCTTTAATATATTTAAAAAAAAAAGAAAATAGAGAGATTGCAGTGGAACACAACACACGCAGCTCACAGCCCAAACAGGACAACCAGGAAATGAAAGGCTTGAACACAGGTGTGCTGTTGGATCGGCCACAGATTATTGTCTGCCATCCCAAACCCAGAGAGGCAGCTGAGACACCCACAAGTGACTCAGAGCTCACACAGACAACAAAACAACATCTACAAGGCAAAAAGCAGCTGGAACCAGAGACAGGCAAAGTGCATTCAGGCAAGTGAAACATGTCAAAAACTGGTACATGAATATGGTAGCAACTTAATTTAAAAAAAAGAAATGTAGAAAGGTTTTCCCATCCTCACAACCACCAATATGGTAATTCATACTGCTGCATTAATTTTATATTTGAAATAACTATTTATTTCAGACAAAACACAAATGTGGCTTCCCTCTCCCCCCCTTTTTTTTCTCTCAACTACTAGGTTCATTAATTCTGTATATAATACAGTGCCTTTAGATCTGCTCATATATGTTCTAGGCTGAGTTCCCCCAATACATATTTTAAAGAATACATTTTATTCTGGCTACCCATTTCTGCAAGCCTATTTTGTATTTCAGCATTTTAGCTCTAAGTTGATTATTTTTATATTATCACAGCAAGGCTACTTTATCTCCTGGTGAAACTGATTTCCATACTATACAGTAAAAACACAACTATTTTCAAAAAGTCCTTTCCATATGTCTATGCTTTTGCTAGCAACAGCTCAGTTCTAAACTATGTTAACTGATGTAACTCTGCTGATTTGGTTGATTCAGACCCGTTTTGGAAAGCAACCTTGCTCTTTTTAATGATTCCAAAGCCCATAACTGACTCCCAAATGAGCACTGAAAAGGGATCAATGCAGTTTTGTGCAAGCATTAGTGTAGTTCTTGCCATTACTCTATGCAGAAACAGCAAAGGAAGATCCCTGGAATGCACAATTATGAAGTGGGAGAAAAAGAAAAGATGAGGTGACACTCAAGAGAAGTAAAGCACACTATTGGTTTTGATAAGTTAACATTCATTAAGAGTACAAAAACCTCTTAATGAGGTTCAAATTCATGACTATGAAAAACCTCTTAAAACCTCATTAAGCCAAACCGTAACACTGTCCACCAGCCCCCATGTGTGAAAACACTGCTCAGAAGGGTTATGTTGAGGTCTTGCTCCAGAACTTCTGTCAATACTCAGTCTGCAGGTTGAAAGCTTGAATTCTCCCATTGCACCGGGGAAGGACGGGATTGGCCAAACCGAACAAACCATAAACTTGATTCAAAACAAAAAAAGCCAATCTGCATAATCTTGGTGGCCTCACAAGCCACCAGGAAGCATTTTCTTGGTGAAGCCTGCAACCTCTTCTGCTCCCCTGGCACAATCGTTATCACGATGCCAGGCCTCACACCTTTAAAGATCCAATGTCTAAGGAACCCAAGTTCACCAGAGTTAATGGATCACTCAACGTCATCTGATGTTACAGCATTGGTAGATCCTACTGCAACACAGGAACTATAACCCTGAGTGTAGCATAACCTGAACGTGTGGAAGTTGGGCTTCTCCCTTCTCCCAGTGAAACCTGGGAGACACTCCCGGACTGGCCACTCTTGCAGACCAAATGCAACGTGCAGCTTTCTGATGCAGCCTTCTGTCTCTCACACGCATTAACTTGAAATATAGCAAATCATGCAAATAGTCAAGATTTCTTTCACGCTGTCTGAAGAACAGAACAAGGGAGGAAAGAGAACACTCACTCTATATATGTATATTAAAAATTCCCGAATCAGGCACTATGATAGTGCTATTTATAAAGGTTCTACATTTCAGACGGGGTAGCTCTCTTCATATAATTAAGTTAAAAGTACACAAAAGGAATACGCATAACACAGCATCACCTCCCCTGCACTAGCCCCCGGCTGATGCCTGTCCCACACCACAGCCCCGTGCTGATGGAGCTGCTCCGGTGTCACCAGGGGGGACAGGGCCTGCAAGAGCAGCAGGGCCAGGGCTGCCTCAGTCCCCACACGGGCACTCTGGGCGAGAGCCTCTTGTCACCTCACACCCCTCGCCTCCACGCAGAGACACACAAGATGCCACTGACTCAAGGAGGAGCAAGATCTGGTGCAGCCAAACAACCTGCTGCTACTTCAGTACTAATTCAAACCTCTCCCAGAAACGTCTTCTCAAATAAAAAAGTATCAAAAGGGTTTCTGACTGATGAAGGAAATATATATATATTTTTTTAGCAAAACTGAAATATAGAATTCAAGCAATGTAACACATGGCTGCTTAAATATTTCAGTAAATAAAGATTAACCTAAAGCTAGCCTCCTTCCAGACCCCCAGAAATGCAACGCCATCATTCTGCTGTGGTGTAACAGACTTTGGCTTTGGCCTCACGTACATATGGTTCCAATTAGCACCTGCATACCTCAGTTATTAAATAAAAAACAGCTCTCTCGACATGACCTGTACAGTCCTTGTATACAAGAACTTATCCAACAGCATTATGTCTTCCCTTATCAGATGTGTGTGGTATGACATAACAAATGTAGCGCTGCAGCGCCATTGGCACCGGTTCAATTCCCAAGCACTGGGTCACATTTCCCATCACGTTGCTCTAAAGCGGACGCTACGGGCTTGGTGGCTAATGGATGGAGCCCTGGAATTTTACCTCAGATCCTACAAATTTAACCTAAGTCTGATGAACTAAATTCAGCCTCTGGGGAAGAATGCATCTGTCAAAACCACCGCTCGCAGCATATGGCTGAATCAAGAGGTATGCACGAGCAATTTTTGTCTTGATTTGTTGCACATAAGTTAAGGTGTCTGCTATGCAAGCAGGATTTCAAATGAGAAGTTGCTGCTCTAGATATTTTTCCAAAACAGTGCTTGGGGATTTGGATGGTGGAAAACAAATTGTTTTATTGTTAAAGCACATATCTTGGTGTTAAGGAGACCTAGTTTCTATTTCTGACTCTCCCAAGCGTATCACATGAGCCAACACGATTGCTTTCCTGTCTCTAGATCTCATCCCTAACCTAGCGTACCACTGCTCATGAAAAAAGAGGACTTGCACCAACTGAGGATAAAACTATGGATTTCCTACTGCTCTTGTATACAAACAACACTTGGCTTAATTACGTGCAGACATATTCTCTCACAGATTCAAGAACCTGGGAACTTCTTCAGGTGATGTCCCTGTCCCCAGCGTCCTGAGACTCCAGTGCTGCCTCTGGGCGCTGCACAGGGCAAGCCTTCTGCAGTCCTTCAAACATCAGTTATAAACTAATTGCCCGATAGAAAATGATCTTCACTGAAAACAGGCCTTACTAAAGGGGACAAAAATGGAGAGGGGAGGGAATATGTATCTAGCTATTTTTTGTTCAATATAGCAGAAACTGTTAGGGCACAGGATCACAACGTAGTATATATTTATACATTTTATTACCTATTAAAGCATTCTTATATAGTTCTGTCAATAATTGTTCATTTTCATATATTTCTCCAACTTTGCAATAGGCTGCTGTAGACTACTGCCTGACAGACTTCCCTAAAGACCAACTTTATTTCTCAAAAAGCTGTGAAAGGACGTTTCTAGCACAGAGACACCTCCTCGCATTCTGAAGACCTTGCAGTGACTGCCCCAAGCAGAAGGTAACTGAGCAGATTAAAAGGAAATATGTCATAACGACTATCTACTGTTATGGTTGACTGGTTATGTCTCCAGTTGACACAAGCTGGACTTGAGCCCCTTGCCGAGCTATGAACTCGCTTCCAGTCAGATCTGAAGTTACTTCCTGCCTCCACGCAGGCTCGAGTTATCAAAATTGACCTAACAAAAACTCCGGATCTAGTTTTCATGTGTTTCATGAGGCTGATGTTCTGGTCTAAACCACCGTTAAACAACACCAAATTGAACCGGTTCAGCACTTAATTCGCAGGGATCAATTTCCTCAGATACTGCTCAGATTGACACTTAAATGCAATTCTGAATAACAATAACTTCTTTTTCCTACTTACTGTAGTCTACGGCAAACAGCTCTTTAAAATATGCCTCAAGAGTTCCCGAGCAGTAATCATTCTCAAAAGGTCAGTCAGTGTCAAACCAAAACATTAATTTGTTCTGCACTTGCTCAAAGACTGCATAAAAGAAAACTTTTCAAGTGCAAACACCAAGACATCCAAGAAGATTAGATTAAGTGTCTCCCTTTTCATCTCAGCTGAACACTGGCCAGTAAATACTCTAAATGGTGTTGGACAACTTAGTGCAGCTGTTCGTTAGAGCGGACAAGAGGAAATCATTAAAGATAGAAACTTCCAGCCACTTGACTTCGACACCAAAATAGAAGAAAGCAAGTGGACACGTCCGTGACCCAATTTATACGCTCACAAGCAAATTGCCAAGCATGGCCTTGCCTTATAACGCAAATGAGTATTTCTCTCCAATGTAATTGAGAGCTTTCCAGTTCTGTTCTCCTGGGCTCCCATGCTTACAAATCCAGTAGCTGGAATTTACATAATTGCAATTTCACTTTGCAAATATTGTTGGGCCCTTTTTATGCCTGATTTTCTCAACAGCTGCTTCTTGAAGTCTTTACTAATTATTTCAAACATTTAACGGAAAAATGCAAACCATATTTGATACAATTATTACACAAAAAAGAGGAAAAATTCTCATGGTTTGGAAGACGAGGGGACTAAAGGTTTTTGTGTTGGGTTTTTACCCCCCTTTCATTCTCCTTTGCTCTTTAAGAACAGCACATGCAAAACATTTGTGAAGCCAACACAGCTGCAGGGCCCGTTCACCAGACCAGGATTGTCTACTCAGTATCCTTTATAGCTTTTTATAGATACAACTTAAAAACACCATGAAATTTATTTCCTGTAATAATGATCCCCAAATATTTTCTTTAAAAGTCAATGTTTCAGCAAAACTCTCCCAAGAATGTGGAGTTATGCATATACATTGTGTTAACGTAGCCCTTCCCTCCCCGTTTGCTTCATTGTTCCCTCTTCAGACGCTTTTTGGTGTTTTATTTTACCTGCCTCAGTCTTCATGGTCTGTGAGTCCCGGCTGGCACCAACCTCTCCGTGTGTACCTTACTGAGAGCTGGCACACCCCATACTGGAGAGAGGGCACAACCCACTATACAGAACACATATGGGCTCTTTTTCTAAATTTCTCTTTCCTATGGAAAATTCCTGGGCAGATAACTTTATAGCACATTTTCCTCTTCTTTATTTGCTTCAGGCTCCACCTCTGACTTTCAGTGCCTAGTCTTGTCTCAGGAATGACCTCCAGAAGCTGTTATAAAATAAATATTATTATTTTAAGCTAATAAGATCTCCTGGCCTGCATACACAATCCATTCCAACACACTGATTTTTTATAATTTCCTCATGCAGAGCTTCTTCTTGTAACAATTATACAGACTTCCCTCCATAACAGCAACAGACACAACCAATATGTGCCAATACATACCAGACTCCAGGCTCTGCCATTCACAAGACCCTCTGACGTTACTGGTGCCACTGGAAAGCTGGCACAGAGAACAGCCCAGGACATCACTCAGTGTCTGGCTCCAGAAGCCAGAGGCAGCTTAGGAGCACGGCTCTGTCAGGGTCAAACAGCAGGGACGGCTCCTGTACCACCTGCCCTTGGTCACACCAGCACAGCAGCTCCCCAGTTTGTCACAGGGCAAAGTGGGTAACGGTATCCCACAAAACAGCAGAACAGATTGCACGTCTGAAAGCTTACTTGCTTATCCTAAGAACTTCACTCAGGCTAATGAATGACACTGCATCTCACCACATTTAGATCCTTACCCCACTAAGGCTACAACAACATAAGAAAACAATACAAAAATGCTCCCTCCCATGCAAAGCCCCAATAATAACGGTTGTATCTGGACAACTCTTTTCAACCTCTGAGTTAGACAGTGCAAGCACTGAAAATGTACACATGAACCCAACATGGACGGAAAGGAGCTCCCGTTCCTGAGACCGGAGCGCACGTCCAGGTAAGGATGCAAGGAAGAAAAAGATGCTGGCAGAAACTAATGTTAGTTCCAGCATTTTTTCCTCCTTGGAGGACTTTGCCCTCCCATATTGGGAATACCCTTCTAAAATGCCATTTTCTATTGCTTTTTTAGATAGCAAAGCTCTGGTTCAATAGCTGTTGTATAATACAGTTCTACATAGAAGAAAATGCCCACATCCTTGGGGCTGTACTGTACTAGACCCTACAGCTGGCACATCAGGCATGAGATACTTAGCACAGATTGTAAGCAGTTCAGAGGGTGTTAGTTTTCTTATCCCAAATAGTCTACATTCTTAAAGTACATCATTTTTGCACCAGAGGCAGATAATTATTTGTATTTTGTCAATACCTAAGCAGTTGGCTACTGTACAAACAGAAAGAAAAAACAGGGAATCACAAAGCATTCACAGCACATCCTTAACAACAGAGAAGTAATGACACCCAACCACAACTAAAGAGCTAGGCATTATTCAGAGAACTGATGCAGGTTCAGTTGTAGGACATAAACTCTTTCTTCCATATTCTGTGCCCAAGAAACAATTCACAGACAGTTGAGGCTGATCTAAACCATTTAATTGCTTTAATTTTACATAGTCACCAACTGACTGTAAAATCTTTCCCTACAAAGGTCACTTTGTGGCTTTACAATATCACTAATATATCTTTGCGATCCCAGGTAAGCCTAAGCTAGGGTTTGGGGTTTATTTAATGAAAAAAAATGAAAGGATGTCAAAGGTTTCATGTTACTCTCTCTTCACATTTGACCAAAATATTTGGGTTTGTTTTCCGAAAAAACCATGTTTGCCCACATACTCGCCACCAAAGTTTGAGGCTCTACACCCTTGCAGGGAGAGACTACGACACTAGCACACTATCTGCCGCCTCAAATTCCTCCTCAACTGGGGCCATTTGGGATGTTTGCGGGGAAGGAGGAGGAGATAGTCATCTTCTACGGTGATTTACTTTACCCGCTGATATTTAGGGTCTGCAGTAAAAAGCAATTTGTCATTTCACTGCCTGTTTTTCTATTCTTACCCCATTTAATTCCCATCTTAGACAATGGTTGCTATAAATTCACTCTGTAAATTTTGATATGACAGTAATGTCTATTCTGTGATACGTTAAAAAAAAAAAAAAAAAAAAACACTGGCAATTTGTACAAAGTATTTCAGAACTGGAATTTTAAAGTGTTCATCTAAGTACGTCAGCTTATTATTCTCCCTTCTATTGGCAGCTTCCAAGAACCCTCCTGGGAAAAGCCAGTCACTAAGCCTGAGATGTCAGAAATATTTGCTCAATGGAACAAGCAAGTCCTAGCATCCAAGACTGCACCTTGATCCCTGATGTTTATGCTCCTGACCTCTGTTTTGATCCTGGAACCTCAGGTGGTTTATAGTTTCTTTTATGAAATGAATGGTCTTCAACCTTCTGCAACCCGGGAGACCTAAACAAGGTGGCAATTCCCACAGCCCATATTCCTGAGGCGTGTCCACCCCACAGCAGCCCTAATTATTTGACTCAGCAGCATTTCTGTTAAGAACTTGACTTCAACCTGTGCTGGAAGCTAGATTTACACATGCTGGAGAGAAATGAGGGGAACAGAACATGCAGGGCCAAGGAATAAGCACAATCTAATTCAAGGGACACAGCTTGACAGCCTTTGATCAACACCCATGTCAATACAGTTTACTTTGTCAACATCTACTATTCATAACTGCTAGGTTTCAGCTACGTTCAGAGCCAAAAGAACGGGAATCACCCATTATGATGAAAAATGAGCGACCCAAGAAGCATTACAAACAGATTTAATCTAATTTCATGTGTCAAGTAAAAGATAAAATCAGGTTTATTTTATTCCACCTTATTTTGACAGCTCTAGTTGTCAGCACTAGCTCCAAGTCGTACAACAAACAATATTTTTATACTGATTGCCTGAAAGTGCCAGTTGAAGAAAAAAAAAATCCTACAACTGTTACAGTGCTCCATGGAAAACAGAAGTCACTTTGTTTGCAATCACATCATTTCACTACTGCCGATCACTAAAAGCAAGAGTCCGTTCCCCAACATATTTACATGTTTAGTGACTCCTGTTGTCAAACAAAACAGCACTAGTTACCAGGAAGCACAGAATTCGTTATGGAAATCCCCATTGAGCAAACTCAAGGGGAAAGCCCCCGGAGGGAGGCTGCTGATGGTGAGTGTCAGCCCCGTGGCTGGACTAAGCACAGTGCTTTTCAAAGGCTAAGGCTGCAGCGTTACTGCTGTTTATGTTTTCTAGTATCTTCTCCCTCCATCTCGTTCTCCACAGTAGACCTTGAGTAATTAACTGATGTGAGAGTAGAATAAGTCACAACTAGTTATCAATTTAAATTGAACACAGGTGGTCAGGAATAGTTACCAAGTGCCGAAACCATGGTGGAAGCATTTCCAAGCTGACTAAATATCCCATCTGTATGAAGCACATCCAATCCTCTCTTTTTTCTTTTATTTCATAAATATTGCATGGGATGAAGGAATGTCAGAGCTGAACTCTCCAGTACAGATGTAGAACACATGTATTTGCATCAGTTTAAAGCAAGATTATAGACACTAGAAAGCAGTTGTGGTTTGGCACTAGAAATCTTCCATTTTAATTAACTTAAGGTCCAAATGATTTCTAGAAAGTCTTCCTTGCGTTGCAGGAGTAGGATTACTTCTATCAGGACAGGTTTACGACATTTGCACGGGGAAAATCTCTGAGAATTAATTACTTCAACTCAACAAACTTCAGTGTAAGACAACAGAAGCAAGTTCAGCAAGTTCCATGGGTCATGCCAGCAATAATCTCAGAACTATGTGTGTGACTAAAGCCCACAAAACATAACCCACCACATGCAGACCACCGTCAGGTGCACGGCAATTGGATCTTTCCAAACCTTCCAATTTTCCTGATTTCTCCCCAGTACATCTTGTGCATTTCTTCCTAGCTCAGCTTTAGAGGAATTGAGTCCAAGTGGGATCAATTTAGTTAACGAGCAACTGTTCCATTAAATCTCTCATCAGTCATTAGGAAAGGATTTTTACTCCAATCCTTGGACATTGAGTAGGGCTACTTGAGCACAGAAAGAAGAATTTGACTAATTCAATTTTTAGAATTTTGAGACTGAATCCTATAAGAGTTGAAATGATTCATCCTTAAGATCAAATCCATGATTATGCTGCTGGAAACAAGACCACACAAAGCCCAGTTTACTTTTTCTTAACAGAAGAGACTGTTGGCAACATTAAAATTAATAGCCGGGTTAGTCTGCTACCGAAATTTGTATTGATTAAGCTTTGAATATTAAAAACGTAGAATAACTTCCAACTCATGAGTATTGTATTTTTAGCATATCCCTACTCTAAATAATTTTCTCTGCATACTTGCACCCCCATAGTACAATGATTAAACACAGGGTTAAAAAGCTGAGTTTTAGATAGGTGATATTTTGCTCCATCTTCAATTAGAAGGAAAAAAAAAATAAAGAGTGAAAGACTCAAGTAAGAGATACAGAACTACCCAATAGGTTAAAGTGCTAAAATGTGATCTGATTGATTGATTTCAAGATCAGTTGTCTCAGGATTTTTAAATTTTTTTTGCAAACAACAAACCTCAGAATGAAAGAAAACAAACTGTTTTAGTTTTATCCAAGATACTGTGCTGTGATTTTAGTTTCGAAAAAATCACCTTTACCTTTGGAACTTTTAAGAAAATATTAACTTTTATAATGGTAACACACAAAAGTAGCTACTTGAGAATTCCAAATCTGACATGTCCACTCAGATTTCACATTTCAGAATAAACAAGACACCTTATTTTTGGTAACTATTTTAAAAATATCATATACTGTTGGCTTTTTTTTTTTTCCTTTTTCTAAGTGTATTTATCCATTCTATGCTATATCAGAGTTATCTTTATTGTAGCTACAGCTAATGCATTTCTTTCTTC
The DNA here is from genome assembly GCF_001431845.1 of Calidris pugnax. NCBI lineage: Eukaryota > Metazoa > Chordata > Aves > Charadriiformes > Scolopacidae > Calidris > Calidris pugnax. The sequence goes on along the minus strand of NW_015090808.1, from coordinate 2,046,814 downwards.
AAAGCCCATGTAACTCCTGATAACTTGATGGATTAAGGTTAACAATACATGCAAGAAATATACCGATGTGGGAAAGGCTAAAAAAAGACCAACCCAAAAGCTATTAGAAATTAAAGGCCTGGGTTTGGAAACACAAGAGACTGCTTCCAGAAAAGCTTTGGAAATCCATCAAAAATGCAGCTTCCCCTGGAACTACACGTGATGGGTTACGTTACCTGCTCCTTTTCCAGTAATGCAATGACAAGTGACAAAATCTGCCCAAGTAATAAAGTTACTATTTAAGGACTAAGAGAGCTTCTGAAGTTCTTGAATAAAGTTATGCACTCAGCAGCCATTGAAAATCACCTGTTTTCCAGTAGATTGTATCCACGAAACAGTGCAATTACTGACTATCAGTGTGTGCAATACCAGAGACCCCCTCGCAGGCTGTCACGGCATGGACTCCCAGCTGCGGCCTGGCACCTGGAGGCCTTAACCAAGCAGGGAAGCAGCAAGGACTGAAGGTGACTCCATGAACTACCATGGCCAGATTACAGGTGTGCAAGCAATTACTGTCTGAACCAAAGCAAGTGTACCTGAGCCCAAGGAGCTTTCCCCTTGGTCAGCCAAAGCCATTGCCTTAGCGATGGGCAGCTGCTCCCCTGTGGGCTGACAGTACTCCACAGGGGTGACACCAACTAAGGCTCTTCTTTCCTTCACATGATTCAAAATATTAATAAACACAGTTTTATTTGATAGGAAGTACTGCTTCATAGAATCATAGAATTGCCCAGGCCGGAAGGGACCTCCAAAGGTCATCTAGTCCGACCTCCCCGCAGTCAGCAGGGACACCCCCAGCTAGACCAGGTTGCCCAGGGCCTTGTCGAGCCTCTCCTTGAATATCTCCAGGGAAGGGGCCTCAACCACCTCCCTGGGCAACCTGTTCCAGTGCTCCACCACCCTCACAGTGAAGAACCCTCTCCTCATCTCCAGTCTAAATCTGTTCCCCTCCAGCTTAAAGCCATTTCCCCTCGTCCTGTCACTGCAGGCCTTTCTAAACAGGTTCTCCCCAGCCTTCCTGTAGGCCCCTTCAGGTACTGGAAGGCTGCTATTAGGTCTCCCTGGAGCCTCCTCTTCTCCAGGCTGAACAACCCCAGCTCCCTCAGCCTGTCCTCATAGCAGAGGTGCTCCATCCCCCTGATCATCCTTGTGGCCCTCCTCTGGACCCTCTCCATCAGGTCCATGTCCTTCTTATATTGAGGGCTCCAGACCTGCACACAATACTCCAGGTGAGGTCTCTTCGTCTGGTCCTTGTCTAGAACTATTTCTTCCTGAAGTTTAAAGAAAGCAAGTCTTTCACAGGGAAGTATGAATGAGTCTTGAGGGCAGGGTTAGCTGAGGACAAGATACCTTGTCCAAGCTATTCATGTGAAGACTGATGCCATTTAGAAGTGCCTGAAACCCTGCTGAGGTTCTGCACAGACAAACTGCAGGGGCACCCTGCCTATCCAGTGTGCCGGAGCAAGCCGACACGGCCAACACACCGACAGAGCCCACGGGAAGTGGCCCATGGCTCCCTGAAGGAGCTGCAGTTCCACACAGCCCACCAAGGCACCACAAGGCACTCCTCCGAGCCACCTGGCCATAGGTAGCGGGTTCAGGAGGAGGCGGGATGAGCATAACTCTCAGGCACATCTAAACAGTACAGGAGTAGGAAAAAATGGAAGAGTTTTGGGTGCATTTTAATTGCACATAAACAATCACTATTAAGTATTCCTAAAAACTTCAGCGAGAATGCTGCACTTTCAATACTATTGTCACACTCAGTACAGCAAAACATGCATAAAATGCAAGCTGAAATAATACTGTGTCCTGCTATTTTGCTACTATGACATTTTCCATTCCATTAATTCCACTCAGTTATGCAAACCTCATATGAAAAAACTCTCAAAGCCTGACCAAATCTGTACTATGAACTTGTAGGGAAAAAAATTTTCTTAATCTGAACACATGAAATGACACATGAGAGTGGGCTAGAACACAGTGTTATCACTTATTAAATTCTATAATCTCCCTTTTCCATTTGTTTTTTCAATAAGCAGACTAAGCTAAAAGATCACTCTTGACAAAATAAAGTGAATACTCTAAATACAACATGCAACGCTGTCAGAGGATGCTAGACAACCTTTAGAAAAGTTTAATTATTTTTTTTTTAAACGTAAGGCGTTACTGATGTTAGCAGCTCTTCCATAATCCTCAGCAAAGCAGAGAATATAATAAGAGCATGCAGTTCTGAACTTCTGGAAAACTTGATTTATCTCCAGTCTCCAGCCACAGAAAGATGCCGTTGCAAGAGACAGGGGTACTCTGGGTTGTTACAAGCCTGATGGAAAGAACATAATGAATTTCTATCACATTCATTGAATAAATACAATCAGTGCAATTCCTGTAATGCTGTTTTTCATGTACTGACCTGTCCCCTTCTCCCTGCTGATGGCTTTTCCATTCCCCTGCACTAAGTGAACCTCAATGCAACCATGAACACTGTGGAGTGTTCCTGCCCCCTCTTGTCACAGCTCCATTACTACCACACCGCGCCTCTATTTCCAAAGGCAATTCTGCCTCTAACCGAGAGTCGATCTGGTTTTACCCTAGAATTCTTTTAACTGCCTGACCGTCTCATCTTTCTTAGGGATCCTTCTCTTCCTATTTTTAATGCTGATACCCCTTCTTTAGTTTTCAACTCATAATATTTCACGCAGCCTTTGTCTGCTGTTCCTGTGTGCTTCGAGTCAACGTACAGTTCCCAGGAAAGAGAAGATGATTTGTACTGTTGATAACTCAGGCGCCTCTTCTCTTCTAATAGCAGGGACTACTCAAACCTGTGTGACACTGTTAGTAAATGTGTGTCCGTGTATCCTCCAGCGCAAAGCCATTCAAACGCTCCCCAGTTACCATGACTTTCCCCCTGGGCTCCTCACCCAGTGGGACACCAGCACCACACCGTGCTCTGCTCCCAGCACCGGCACCGAGCCGCTCCAGGCACGGAGACAGCCCGGGGTGCTGGTGGCACTGCCCAGAGCCTGCTGCAGGGAAAGAAAAGGTGGCAGAAGGGACTCTGCTGTGACAATGTATTAGCGAACGTGTCTAAACCTCAGCAGGCTCTGCTGGAAGTAAACTGTTCAAAAGAGTCCAAATTTGCCAGGAAAAACAGCCTGCAAAGAGGAAGGGGGTTGTGTCCATTTCAGCTAAGGCAGAATAAAACATGAGAAGTGTAAAAGACTTCCGTTTCCCAGAGACAAGTATGGCCTGCAGATTCCCTTTAATTCTAATAAAAACTGCTAAATAACTGTCATCATGCTTCAGAAGACAGAAAATTACTCTATCCAGATCTTTCAGGTCTTTCTCCCCAGTGCACATACTTTTCATCTGTTTCCACTGCATTGTACCCGTTACACTTTGCATGTGAAGACTTAACAATTTTCAGTACATTTCCCTTTGCAATGGGAAATACCCTGTCTCTATCTTATCAACAAGGAAACAGACAGACTAATGACGTGATTTTTCAACAGCATCCGATTGCCACTCTGCTTGCCAAAAGCCAAAGGCTGTGCAGAGGAACTCAGACCACCTAAGACCAGGTGATCACTTTTCAGCACCGTTCCTCTTCCGTGCCTCTCTTGTGGATCAATCTCTCACCCCCATCTCAGGCCCACCCCTTTGTCCCCAGCTCTGCTGAAAGCCTTTATTTCCCCCCCCTCTGTTTTTTACATGTACCAGGTCCAGCGAGTGTGCAATGCTACCAATTTCCAAGTGCAACCTAATCAACTGAAGCTACAAAAGTCCTCGTGGCTTCCTATACCCTTCAGGAGTAATGAGATATATGGACATCTTCCCAAACCATATCTTTCCTGCTTTTGTCTGTACTGTTTTTTTCCTTTCTGTTTGGTTCTTTTTTTTTCCCCCTCCTGTTTCTTTTTTTTTTTTTTTTTGACAGTTTCTTTACTTTCTAATTCAAAAAGCTTATCTGTGCAAGTCTTTGAGGTTGGAAAAATTTCTTGTCACAACCCGTAAAACAATATCTTCCTTTAAAACTCAGGTCTATTCCCTGCTGTGATGTCACCTTTTTGAGTAATGCTACTCATGAAAGTCCTTCTAAAGGAGTTGTCTGCTCACAATCTCACTATTTCTGCACAATAATTTTACTGATACAGGGCAATTCCCAGATGCAAAAATATACTGGACATGTTCTAAGGCCCAGAGCACTTCTAGTGCGACTGCGCAAATCTCAGCTTCACCTCAAAACCAAAACCCCAAGAGCTTGATTTCAACATGATGGCTCAAATATATTCTAAGGATCCATTAAAATGGAGAAAAATATTCCAATTAGCTTAACTGACTTTAAAAGCTCATGAATCAAGATGTAAAAGCTGCTACGTCCCCTTGTTTCACCCAAGATGTAATAGGAAATCCCTTTCCCTCGCAGTGCACCCAGAAAAGCCTTCACTTTTGCTTCCAGCCAGCAGCAAAAGCAGGAATGTTCCCAAGGCCCTGTCAGGCACGTGAGGAACCTCCAGGCAGCTGCTGCTGCAGGGTCCCAGCATGTTGTGGCCTGGGAAGTCCCTGTCCTGCAGCCTCTGCCAGCTGGCACAGTCACCTCTGCGGGGTGGCTGTGGCAAGGCTCCACCACAGCGCAAATGCTCCGGTGACACAGATACTGCCTGCCCTGCATCCAGGCCTAGCGCAGCAAGGCTGCCTTTGCAGAGGGACCTCTCCCATGGAAGCCAGTTACAAAGCTCCCATCTCCCAAATCAATACAGGGTCAGACCCAAAGTAAGGCTTTCTTTCATACCTTTAGGAATAAAAACGCAAATTTTGGAAAGCGATAAGGTGAAAAACATATCTCAAGAAAAAACAGCAGTGCCCAAGATGTCCTATTAAACCTATTTTCCAATGACAATGAGAATTGAAGATAAAACACAAGTTCACAACAGACCTCAGACTTAGGATGAACCTTTGAAAAGGAAGAGCGGGGGGAGGGGGAAGATGAAGGATCAGATCCTTAATTATGAGACATTTGGGTTTAGGCCACCTGAAAGGCCAATCTGCACACTCTCTGTTTTCAAAGCTACCTTACAAGATTTAGAAAGTGCCCATCAATCTCCCCTCCTGGCTTTGGTGCTCATGCCAAGGGCAAATGGTTGGGCAGTGGAAGTCTTCACATGAGGCTGAAACACAATAGTGCTGGGAATTCTTCCTAATTTTTACTTTAAACTTGATCTTTCAGCTGCATGACTGACCAGGTTATTACCTCTGCTGAGCAAGGCCTGCTCAGCGTGGAACCTTCTGGGTCCACAACCCAGAGACAAACACAGCCATTGTGTGGTGCCTCCAGGAAATGGAGAGGCATTGACAACCATTGCTATCCAAGGCAGAGGAAAGACAATACTTGTCAATCAATTGCGCTTGTTACTGTACATTATACTGTATCTATTACCAACTGCTGAAAATGACTTTTTAACATTTCCAGTTTGATTAGATAAAATAAAAAGCAGGTAAGAGTTCATTTTTGTGCTCCTGATGTCTACTGTGGCGTTTCCATCTTGGAGAGCATGAGACCACTTTCCTTCATCATTATTTATTTAACACTATGCTTTTTTTCACTCTTACAGTCCATCTATTTTGACATCTCCTAATGCTGCACAGAACCTGTGGCACCACAACTGTTCCAATATCAAAACCCTCACCAGTAACTCAGAAGAGCGGTTTCATCACAGAAGCGAACTAGATAAGAAGCCACGCTCCCCTACCAGAAAGGAAACAACCTGCAAATTTTCAAACAGATATTTTGCCTTTCTACTGTATTTCTCACACAGACATACCCTCATTCTGTGACATCTACCTGCCCCCTCACTCAGCTGCAGACCTCTCTGACTGCTCACAACACTGCCGCTAACAACTGTGTCCTCCTTATCCCAGCCTCCCAGGTCCTTCCTCTTGCGCACGGGCCGTGGGCTGCTGCTGACATGCTGGATGGGCAAGCATCAGCCATCCCCAGGCCCTCCCAAAGAGACCAGAGACGTAGCACCAAGCCATGTCCTACACCCTGACTCCACGTTCTGCTTTTAGCTGGAATAGCCCACACAAACTGCATTCCCCCTCCACTCCTCCGGGCAAGTTCCTGAGCTAGGCCAAAACCCAGCCTACGCTTCTGTAACTGATGGATACACAATTTCCTATTTACTAAGGAAAGCATTAACATCACCCAAAAGAAAATCTTTGTTCCTCATTACAATTAATTACTTCTTTAGTTCACTCAGCATTCAGGTTTTGAATAAGTGATTGTTCTAAGGAACACAGAGAATTACTCCACAAGCAGAAACTTGCTCTTAATTACAGGGAACGGAAATGCAGGAAGGAAAGAATCAATATGCCTGATTATATCTCCCCATATATTAAACTCCAAAGCCTGCGATATTTTTCATTTGTTATGTCCTCTGCATCAATCTTCAGGAACAGCAAATTAGTCAGAATAAGTATCAATCAATGACATCTCCATAAAAAACAAAAAAGGGAGACAGACCTCATCTTTAAAGGGAGAGTAAGAAACAACTAATGACACAGAAAGATGAAATGTTTCAATTTGTTTCAAGACCATACTTGACACAATAGAAGAAGTTACATGAAATGGGGTTGGATCAACTGAAGTGACCCCAGAACAGCAGCTACTGTGTTACAGAAGCTACCCATACTACATGATCCTCACTAAGAACCATGTTTACTGTAATTCCCAATGCCAATCCCACAAACCGGGCAGGAACCCACCAAAGACTTTGTCCAACAAGGACAAATCCATTCCCTTTCCATATAAGGAACTATCAGTAAATGTAGCAGAATTTGTATTCCCAATTCCCCTTCTCACTGACCACATCTCAGCTGTCGGGAACCAGATGGCAATGAGTTACCACCACAGCACATTCTGGATCCTCTTAGTTCTAAGGGGCAGCAGGAATGTTGTTGGAGATAAGGACCATCGGCAGGCAGAGAACAGGACAGGACAACTTTCATAACATGCATCACCATCTGCAGCCGGGGGCGATGCGCCCGTTTTTAGAGGACACACAGAGATCCGGCTGCGCACAAAGATCTGTGGTGCCCATCAACAAGCACACTGCTAGCGCTCTGCTGGGTTTGTGCTTAACCTTAAACACACGAAAGCTTTGCTCAAATGAAACCAGAGGCATTGAGCATGTTTTGATAATGTCACTATTTATAGAATTTCCAGTATTCTTTTGGTATACTAAGGTTTCATCCTTTCTCCTTTGTTCATAGATATTTTTCCATGAAAAGCAAACTTCACAGTTCTGCAATTAATGGATAGGCTTTCAGGGAAAAACGTAAGAAAAAAATAACATCCCTCAGAGTTAAATCAAAAGAAGGGGAAGTTTTTCCTGGTGCGTCCTGAGCAATGGAAGTCCGCCCGTCATTCTGATGAAGCCAGAAAATTTCTTTTACATACACCAGCGAGCTCAGTAAACCTACCCCTAACTCGTTGAATTATAAGGCTTATTTTATAAAAGTTTAGATCTTATCTCATATTTTATCTTCTTCTGCTAGTAGAAAAAGCTGACACAATAGCTAATGGTTAAAAAGCAACAAGAAGTTAATTTTATTTTGCCTAAACACAGTATGTAGTCATAAAAACAAAGTGGAACTTCTGCAAACTATCGCTCAAAGTAACTGGTGTTCCTTAGTACAATTCTCTTGAGAAAACAATAAGGGATTGTAGAACATATTCTTAAAGTAGACTTGCCCATTTTATTCTGATGCATTAGCTAATTTGGCAAATCAGGTACATCCCATGGATCTGCTTCTTGCATGGGAGAGGAGAAATACAACAGAAAAGAAAAACAGGGAGTAAGAACCTGTGGCTGATGTAAAGCAGCTGAATATGGTCCTTCTCTTCGCTGGAAAGACTTTAAGAAATGTGGTTTGCCCTACAGTGATCTGAAGCTTTGCATGCTCTGCTTGAACTGTATTTGCCCCTACCTGCCAGCGTACTCTGCACATTGTGCACGAGATGTTTGGACAGCTCTTGAGAAATCTCCCTCTGCTACACATAATTCTTAGGTACCTCAGAGTCTTCACTTTATTAGCTCTTGCTGACAACAGCTATCTTATACTCCATCAATGACTCTACTGGAGTCCCACAGACCAGGCAACAGAACGCCTGAGCATTTTCTTGAGCCTACTTTTGGCAGACAATCTGAAATTAGTGGATCTAATGGTTATATAAATTCATAGGAGGCACTCATGCTTATTTTCCTCTACTTCTGGAACCCATTCCTGTGCAAACAGTGTTTTAAGAAAACTCTTAAATAAGATAAATCCGCAGCCAAATGCGAGCTGACATAAGGCAGGTCAGGACTTGTATGTCCTTATTCCTCCAAGCCAGGCTTGCTGATGCGGTATTTAACTTCCTACTAAGGGAGTGGAGAGAACTAGTCCCTGCTCTTTAACTCCGTAATTGCTGGGTCTGCACCCAAGGCCCCGTCGCAAGCCCGGCACCCGCAGTGAGGCCACGGGGATGGGAGACACCTGAGGGAGTGCTGACTCGGCACAAGATCACTGGGAAAGCCATGACAGACAGGATGGATGTTCTTGGCTTCAGCAATTAAAGACATATTCAAATATTTACGAAAGAGACAAAGAAGATTGGCGGAAAAGCAGGCAGGAAAAAACAAGAGAGAGATAAGATTTCTAAGCAATAGAAATTTTCACAAGAAGTTCAGTTCCTCCAACCTTTTATTCAGCTCACTCTTCTACCAGCACCAACACTGAGAAAGTGTCTTGGGGTTAAATCCAACAAATACTGACCACATAAAAGGCTGCATATGCAAAGAAATCTCTTCAGCGACCAGAATTTCGCTTGCTCTGTTACCAACAGCACGACGGTTCCCCTTTCAGCTGCAGCAGAAAGAAGCGTGACAAAGACCACTGTAATGTCATTGTTTTAAGGTTGGACTCGATCTCAGAGGTCCCTTCCAACCATGGTGATTCTGTGATTCTGTACTCTCAATTTCCTTTTTCAGTGTTTTTTGTAACTAGTCTGAACAATAATTCCCATTACTGCAATTTAGCCAAGACATGCATGAGCCACTTAAACAAGTTCTTCTAGCAAAATTCAAAATCCACTCCACTAGCCTAGTTGCAGAGAAATTCAACAGCATTTTTCTGCACAAAATTAAGCAGAAGCTATGGGTTAAAATCCTAGCATCAATAAAAGCCAAGTGTTTTATCACACAATTTGAGAACACATGTTATGCACAGTACTACTAAGACTTAAAAAATTCTTTGAAGGAAAGATAGATGAGGTTTCAGACAGAGAAGCAGCCCCTTGAAGCATACTGAAATGCTACAGACACGGCGGAGGGACGAAAGAAGAAAGTGAAAAGCAAGAAATGAAGCAGGCACTGGCCTGGAAAGCACAAGAGCGGTGAGTGTTGGGGCAAGTCAGAGCAACCGTGGAGAAGTGTAACACAGGAGGAAATGAGAACCATTAAAATAACACGGCAAGAGGCAAAGCCGCCAGAAGTTGCCAAGACCATCAGTGAATTTAAAACTTGGCTCACTGCTTCTCCATCGCTGCCCTTGTTTAAGGGATTGCGCTGACAACAGGAAAAAGCAGCTAGATACAAACTTGTGATTTGTGGAGCACCCCCAGTCTTCCAGGAGAAACTGTTGTACAAGCAGAGCAAGAGGCACTCCTTGTCCCAAAGGGCTGCCACACTCTGCAGGCAAACGGAGGGCGAGGTGAGACACGGGGAAGAAGGTGCTCCTGAGGTGCTTTCTGAGGACACTACAGTCTCTCCACCTGAAATCCATTAACACAGCTTTATATCCACTCGTGAGGCAACTGAGGCCTGAGCTCTACCCAGATATGACATGAAAAGGGAAGGGAGAGGAAGAAGAGAGAGATGCTGCTGTTTAGGAAGCAGGGCCTTCTATCTTTCCTTCTCTGGACCCCAACAGAAAGGGCATTGAGACTATGCCTTGCTCTGATCAGCGATGGCTCACTTTGGACGACAGCACTGCCCAGCTGCAGACCTGCACAGCAAGGCTGTGTGTGCAAACATTACAGTGAACTTTTACACATCCCCCAACAGCTAGGGCTTAGCAATTTCTATTCTGTATGGACTACATATTCTACAACATGTAGTCTACATATTCTACAACATAGTCTACAACATGTAGACTTCACACACAGGGAAGCAAGAGTCCCCTGCAGTCATTACAGGTCACTTACTATGAGCACTGAACTGAAAAACAAAGAAACAAAAAAAAAAAAAGTGAAACGAACCCACTACAGAATAATTACACACACAAAAGAAACCTGTCAACCAGTCCTGACACCAGCACAGACTTTGAATTAAAAGCAATGTGCCCGTTTAGGTGCTCTCTGCTAGGTTTGCACCCTAGCTTCTCTGTGGATTTCAGGGGGGAAATCACTACTTTCACTATTTTCCTTTTTTTCTGCTTTATTCTGCTAGTAAACTGAAAAGACTATTGAAAATGCTCTATTGACGTTGGTCTCCTTTGGTCAACCACATACAAAAGTGTTTACTAAAAGAGATTGTTACAGGTATGAAAGCATAAGTTATCAGGAGTAGTAATTTAAGGAGAAAGGAACAAATGCATTCCTACATGACAACTGAAGCAGTGATTATGAACTCAGGCTTTTGGTTTACTTACAGAGCTACTGGGTATCTGTTTCCTTTTTCATTTAGGAGTGCTCAATCTCTCACCTGGTTTGCTTTCCACCTGTAACACCCACACAACGGCTGACATTTACCCCCATTGTAAGGATGGATGCGACATAGTTTTTCAGAAAACACCTTATAAATGCCCGTTTCCAGGAACCTCCCCAAACAATTATTAGAAAATACATTTGCCAAGTCTGCAGATTTAATTAAACTCTCCTCACACACGCCTTGTTTGTTAACCAACTTAAAAAGTAATATAACACGTCTCTGTTAAACAGTGATACACTCGGACACCTGACAGGTCGGTCTATAGACACCTGTAACTTTAGATCAGGTTTCCCGCTTTCTCCCTTTGACCACAGCAGCTCCATTTATTAAAGCAAACATTTCAGATCAGGGCAAGTTGTTTGGATGTTTTTGTGCCAAATGAGACATTTTGCATCATCCCAGCACTGCTGGCTCGACTGGATCTGTCTCGGTACCGCCAAGGGTGACATTTCAGACCCTGTGTGGTCCCTCAGGCTGGCAGGGACAGCGGGCAGGTGAGCAGCCCTGCAGTGTCCCCAGCCTCCCCCTGCTCCCTCCTGACCCTTGCCCATCTCCCTGTGCAGGTGTGAGCTGCAGCTGGTAAAGCATTAACTTTCTCTGTGTTAACACAACAGAACTGCTGGCAGCAGCCCTTTGTGCCAGGTTACCGGCACCTCAGGGCTATCACACCATACCTAAGGAAAGACCAACTATGCCAAGGGGCAAATTCTCAGCCAGTATTGCACTCGAGTGAAGTAATAGAGTCCAATTTTCTCCTGTCAGTTAGCCTTTGTTGTGGTGCATTTCTTCTTGCAACACCTGAGGCCTCTCACTCAGTTCAATTTCCAGTCTCTGATGTAATGTGTTATTTATTAGACTTCCAAAACTAATTTTTCTAATGCTTTTGAAGCTTAAATTTTTCTGGGTTTTGTCTTACATCCTCTTATACACAAACTGCAGCCCCATCTCCCGTGCACTGTCAGCTCCTCAGGAATCAAGCTCAGTTTCAGTGTACCACCTAAGAAGTCAGGGTAATACCTGCTGACTCCCCTTGCAAAGCCAGCATTTACTTTATGGCTACCTACACATCCTTCATAAAGCCAAACCCACATGGATTTCAGCTTAAGCTGAAACTGATCTGTGTAGGCAGAGGACTACAGTCAAAAGAAGGTGCCTGTTCCTCCCAGTGTTTTCCATGGGCTCTCCATCATGACCTTGGGGGTGGGACACAGACCCTCACGGCAGGACACAGGAGCAAGGTGTTGCCGACAACACGGTTCGGCAGGACCAGGCAGACAACACACACCCAGCCCAGAACCACAATTACTACTGCAGAGAGATGGAATTAATGATTCCTGCAAACCAAACCCGAAGGGGGAATTAACAACTCCCATTCTCAAGCACCGGAATCTATGTACGTTGTTATTAAGCGCAGGAAGAAAGAGCAGTTCAGAAAGATTGTAAGAAATGCTGTAGAAGATGTCCCTGCTCGTTGCAGGGGGTTGGACTACATAAGCTTTAAACGTCCCCTCCAACACAAACTATTCTGTGATTCTACAGACTTAGCTTGTATTTCCCAGAATAAAAATCATTCTATTACTGAATATATGTATCTTAATAGGCCAAACTATGAATCTTCAACTCAAATGTAATTTACACTTTAAACACCATAGAGAGGTAAAATATGGAAATCTGTCAAAGACACAAACACTTCAGAAGAAACCTAACCTTTTCATTTAAATAGATGCATGTTAAAAATTCAGTAGAGTGCAACAACTACTGTCTCTCAAGTCATCCCGGAAAAAAAACCTGCAAATGTTCCCAGCCTGTATTAAAAACAAAGCCAGAACCTTGGCAGCAGTGCTCCTAGGCAACGGGTGCAATAAATGAAAAAACAGGACTAAACATCTAGGTGACTCCATCCCACAACCCATCAAAAGGAGAACACTTAAGAGTTTTACAGATGCAGAAAACAAGCAAAGCACAGTCCGGGACTGACAGCAACAGCGTCACCTTGTTTGTGCCTAAAATCCCATCCAATAGCATGGGAAAGATTCAGATGCAAAATCTGGTCTTTATGTCCGAGCACTGTCAGAGGGATTAGATATTACTGTGCACCCAATTACACAGGCATCACTCCTGCTTGGTCTTCTAGTATGGGTGATGTCTCCCATTTTTACCACGGATGACAAAAAAAGAAGGTATTGAAAGTAGCTCAAAAGAAAGGGAGAGTGTTGGCTGGTTTGCATGGGAGGACATATGTCCATCTACTTCCTTTTGTAAAAATGACAGAATGACAGAGTGACAAGAACACACATTACTGACAGGTGTAATTTCACCCCTGCTTGAAACGTCATTGCTTAAAAGGGAGATGAAAGCCTCAAACTGATGAATGGGGATGAAAAAAACCTGGACGGAATTAACATTTGTGGTCCCAGAGGGGCTGAGTCACGGGGTTCACGCAGTTTTCTATTGGGCTGCGGAGTCACACTGATTTACAGCGTGCTCAGAAAGGACCTGATTGAAACTGTTTCCATCTGCCTCCAGATGGCTCCTCAAACACATTGGGGCATTTACAAACGCCAGCAGGGGCACGTCCAAAGGACTCCACAGCAACTGCACACACCAGCAGCATTAAGTACAATTAAACAATACTTTTTAATTCATCTTATTCTAACAAGCATTACCCAAATGCCACAGTGGTCAGCAACAGTTTCACAACCAACTTTGATAGCACCAGAATTCGACTGTCCATGAACACCGACTTAGCACCAGAATTCAACTGTCCATGAACACCGACTTTTAAGTGTTATTAACTCTGTTAGTAGAGAGGTAACAGACAGCTCCTGCCACGACAGATGTTAAGGAGTTCCCCCACCACAGTCAATGCCCAGTTTGAAGGGAAGGGTAGGTGAGCAGGTTTCCACCCTGGAACTGAAGGCAGCCTGGGTCCGCGAAAGGAATGGAGAAAAGGACCAAGAGGGGAACCTGGATGGAAGAAGAACCAGTTTATTGGTTAATAATAATGTGCGAGGGCAGGACAGGACAAGCAGAAATGCTCCCCAGTACAGACTGTGTGCTCATCCTTCCTGATCAGACAGAGGACAAGAGCTGGAGCGTCTCATGACCATCATTCAGAGCACCCTGGGACTGATTAGGGGCAAGAAAAAAAAAAGGCAGAGAGCAGGGAGAAGGCAGCTTTCTAGAAGAAAGACAAAACATTCACAGGTTCAGGAATCATCACACTCCTTGGACATGGGATATAAGCAAGAGGTGCTCCTTAGAGCTCTACTTGCTGTTAACACAACAAAACCACTGTGACCTATGGAACATGAACTACTATTTTTTTTCTGTTCCTGAGTATCAGAACAATTATCTCCATTAGTTTAGATTTTATTCTTTGACTGAATTTGTTTATTTGATCGCCTATGCTGTAAACTGACATTGCAGATAGCACCTCGCTGCTGTAGGTTATCACAGCAAGAACCTTTGCTGGAGCCAGTTGTGCCTATCAGCTTCTCAGCTGCCCATTATGGTGTCACAGAACATGCCTGCACAGCCAATTGTCTCCTTGCATAGGTGATTACAGAACACAAAAGAAGAGCTGATCCGTAATTTTAAGAATGTAAGTATTACCAGAAGCACTAAAAGACAATTTTTGTTTACAAAACAGAAAGATGTAAAAGACTAAACCAAGGTCACTGAACAGTAATGTTTCTGGTACACCCAGACTAGATCCAAGGCCCTACAAGTGCTCAAATGTCTGTGAGCCCACAGGTTGATATTTATTAAATACTATTGTGATTTTTCAGAGAAGTAAATTCTCACTGCATCTTCACAGTGCAAACTGTGACCCTTCCGGTTGCAGAGATGTGAAAAATAGGTAAGTTAAATGGTGAGGAATATACATATATATAGTACACAAGAAAAACAGCCAACTTAATGAAAAAGATCTGCTGTCTAGTTCTCTCATTTGACTTATTTTCAAGCCAAGGAGGAGGGAGGAGGACTGGTCTACCTTTGGCATTTTAGGTTAGCTATCTGTTTTCTCTTCTATTGTTTTATTTGGCATTTGTGGGACATTTACACAGTTGTTAGGAGTATATACGCCAACACATATGCTCAGAAGAATTTCACCAAGGCAGATCTGACTCTCAAGTGTTTGTTTTTGTACGTTGCAGTTTATGATCCAGCACAGTCAAACTGAAAAGGGTTATTAGAACAACAATGCTGACTGCACATCATGAAAATAGACAATAATAAAGCAATTAAGCATGAGCGCTACACCTATTTAAGAAATAGTTTACAGGCTCTGTGAAAGCAAAGTAGGGTAGAGTTTCTCACATGCTGTCAAGAACCATCACTTGAGCACTGCAGGAACACAGTGATCCCATGATCAACACGTCTGAAGAGAAATTCTTCCCCAGCACCGCTGCAAAGTGCTTATGGCATGATGCAAAATAAGTTTCTCTGCCTCTTAAAGAGAAAAACTCATCCCTTCTCACTTATAGGATACTGGTCAAAAGTCATTACAATCTCTTCCAACTGTGCAATACCTAGTAAAAAGGGCTTCTGTTTGGGTTCTGCTACTTTAAGTATAAATAGACAGACATTTACACGTGTTATTTGTTGAAATTTAGATTAGCTTCCTGGAGAAGTTGATCATTAAATTGTAAATGACTACATTTCTCATGGTTCTCTCCCAGATAGCTCATTACACTATCTAGTTCTTTGATTTTGCTGTTCACAGTGAAAAATATTTCCCAGATAAACACACCAGACTAGAGACGTGAAAAGAATATTCTTTTTTTTCTCCGCCCATTTGGGGAGCTGTTCAAAACTCACCCAGCGGTGGACAGACAGACTCTGCTGTCTAGCTAGAACTGCAGTTTAAGCTTCAGCTGGAATAAAATTTAACTTAACCACCTTCAAGATGCTTCCATCTAACAAACCAAAATATATTTATCTACAAGCAATAAAAGTTGCACTTCAAAGCAAACATGGATCAAAATAAACTTCTAAAATACCCACAAATACTGATGTCTCTCTCTCCCTTGCTTTTTCACTCATATTGAGACATATGCTTGGTACTCTCCCAAATTATTGAAGGGAAAGTATTTCATTTTCACAGAACGGCATCCTGGAGAGAATTTTCTGGACTGCCTGCCTTAATAGAAGCTTTCAGCTTCAAGAAAAATGCACGTAAAGTAGATTTCACAGAACACGGATCTAGGCCTTCCTTGCCTCAAAGATGGTGGGTGCCATGGCCCCACTGTTACTGGCTTCTGTCCTCACGGATGTTCCCTCAGAGCAGCCGCACGGGCACCAGTCTCCTTCAGAGCAAAGAGGATGGAACCAAACAGGCGCAATGACAGCCTGAAGCTCTATGAAGATACTGATCTAGATAGAAAATGCTCCTTACCAGTTATTCGGCGGTCGCAAAATCTTCCATTAGCAAATCTGCCAGAAAAGCAGCTCTGCCATGCTGGAAGACCTCTGCCAGGATCCCCCTCTGTACTGAGATTTTGGTAGGGAGCTCAGCTACCATGTAACACAGTGCTCTCATACTCCAAGTGAGTTTTCCAGTAAGTGTAGCCTATTATTTATATCCAACTGCATCAGTGTGATTTCTACAAGAAAGTGAACATCTCCCATGTATTGCAGTGTCACCACATTTCAAGTTCCTGTGAGATAAAAACCAAAGCATGTTGGCTTTGTCAGGCACAGAGGGTTTTGACTGAGGCACGTGGTTGACCTCAATTGTTTTGCAGGTCTGCAAGAAGTGACCTTACAGGGACACTTTATGCATGTGCTCAGGTCATTATTACTCTACAATTCAAAAAGTATATATCATAATGAAAGCACATGCTATATTGACTATTCTGTATTGTTTTGAACTAGGAGGTCACCGGGTACTTGGCAAGAACCTGCATGACCATCTGATGACTTGTTGACTCCATCTCATGGCTCTCTCCATAAACTTTTAATCACAGCAAATCGCTTTGTCAAAAAGCAACAATGTCCCCTCACGATAAACTGTGTTCTCAGTGCCATCCAACAGTCCGCAAGCATGTGCAAAGTACAGCTGTAATGCTGTGCACGTTAACAGGCAAGGTGGCCAAGAATGTCACTCAAACACTAAGGAGAGAAATACTCACGGATATTGCGTATAACATACCAAACCCCCTTAAAGCCCATTAGTTCTCACTCCAGCTGTCTTATTAAGCTTCTTTCAGTAATGCTTTGAATGTCTTTTCTTACAGCTGGTTTTCACTGAGTCTCACTTATCAGACCATTAGTTAATTTGAGCAAATGAAATGATCTGTTGACAGAATAACTGTTTATTTCATTCATTTCCACTAAAAGCTTTCATGCATCAGCTCTTTCCGCCTTTCTCCATTGCTTCCTTTAGAGGTAATAATTTATAATGTGAAAGTCATTGTGTTTGGTAACATTAGGCAGCAAAACCCAGCCAGATGGTTGGGTTTTGTTTTCTATCACTAGGAAAGAAGAAATAGTTTCAAGAGCTGAAAATATTAATAAATACATGCAAGTATAATGATTTTTAAAAGTCAGTGACCACAGAATAAAAAGTCAATTATTTTTTAAAATATCACCATTTTCCTATCAGTACCATCATATTTCAACGAGCTTTTTACCACATACCTTTTTACCACACTGCTTATTTGTTTTAAGCTAACATTATAAAATACATACAACCTGAACTATGGTGTCTAAGAACAAATACTGAAAGGCTCTTAAAACATGCGCACAGTATTGCAAAATACAGGTTTTCCAGTTAAATCTCATTATTACTTATTTACTGAGAACTGACAATGTGTTTCACTAAGGTTCATTTAGTGCGTGCCCAGGAGCAATAGAGAACTATCTCCAGAGTTACAGGTACCACTTCCAACTGGGATCTTGTGCGTCACGGGTTTTAACTCCTGTGACACCCCCTGGGCTTACATTCACACCTGCAAAAATCTTGTGCTGTGTACAGAAAGTGAACTAAGCATCAAACTCAGCTTCCAGTTCAACACAGGAAGAACCCAGCTGACAGCAGCAGAGAAATACCAAGATCAATATGGAACCCGAGGTCCTTATTCACGCTGAAGAATTATTTTTTTTCCCCATAAAATAGTGCTGTCTCAAGGACAACCATTAACTCAGTTGTACCCATACAAGGGAATGGGGCTCTGGCTCTATTTGGCTCCACGGTGGCAAAACAGCCACTAGCTTTTGCAGGGGCATAACTTCAATCTCCATTTCCAAGGAGACAAAACAGTGCATCCAGAGACACGGTGAGAAGCCAGCTAGTACGTGTCCTCTGCTTTGTACAAGGATCCGACAGGAGAATATCCCAGAAAACACACACACACCCTTTAAGGTAAACTTGACATTTTACCATCTGAATTAAAAGTTTTCAAACTTACATTTTCTGACTTTAAACATAGCATTTTTTTTCAGAATACTTAATAAGCAAAGGGCTACTGCAGAAAGCAAATTCAGGTTAAAGGACAAATTTGTGAGCAAGTCTTTGTCAGAGACCAAGAAAGCTAGCTTTAAAAAGAAGACAGACTAGCCACTTCAAGAACATTTAAGTACAAGAGACAGAGAAGTGCCGTGGTTCATCCAGCAGCAGCCACGCTGCCGTTCCTCAGAGGTGAGAGCTCTCCCGCTGTCAAAACAGGACTTTTGCTCCACGGCTCTCACACGGGCCAAAATCCCTCCAGTCCCCAGGTACAAGTAAACCCTGGGATCACCAGGAATTGCAAACACACATCTGAATCACTAAGCAGCAATTTTTCGGTGTTCAAAATAATCTACAACCAATGTATTAAAATTAAACTTGATTGATTTTTCCATGATACTGCACCTATGACTTACAGAGAAGGAATCTGGGGGGGGAAATAATAATTATATTAACTGGTCCTTTTAAAGATACATTTCTCCATGACAGATTTGATAAGCACAAAGAAAAATCATACTGAACTTAAGCCCTGCCTTAGCATGCTGTATAACACTTTAAGTAATGTTCTTTGCTTGCCGCCCTGTTCTGTTGCCAATACTTCACGATCCTACAAGTGAAATAATAGAAATAAGACTACACCATAAACGTACAGCCAGCTCCCCAAGAGCTGGTTTTGAGGTTCAGAGAACTCTGGATCCAACAGCCCCATTTCCAAGTGTCCCAAGTGCCTTTGTGCCCCATTGCCCCTGTTGCATTGGAATATGGTGTGTGAACAGTAGCAGCCGATCACACCTATGACTTCTGAGATAAAAATCTAAGGAAAAAAGGTTCCGCTTGTCATCTGCACAAGAAGTCTCCACAAATAACATGATTTCCACACACTCCTGCACCATTTTAACTGGGGGGAAATGCATACTAAGCCTTCAAGAGATGAAATACAAAGATTACATCTATGCCCAGGAAACACAGTTTCATTTTTTTCATGCTATATCCTCTCCAGTGACACAGAATTTGATATATATTTTGTATTTCAAGGGCAGAAGTTATTTGTTTGAAATGAAGTTATGATTACCTACATGACTCGGGCAGTTTCCATAGCCATTTATTAAACATGGGTTCAGCTAAAAGGAAAATAAACATTTCCATAATATCCTCTTTTTCTGGAGAAGGAACCCTTCATAGACGCTGGGAAGCAGTAAAGGGAAAAAAGACCATGTCGGCACAATATTGTTGGTCATATACAATACAATCTTATCCTTCATCGAGTTTTCAACACAGGAAACAGGTATATTAGAAAGTGCCTGATTCACAAGTTTTTCTAAGTCAGATACAGTGATTGCTTTGAACAGCCCTAAAGGAACAAGCTGTAAACAGTGCTTTTATACAGCTCCAATAATACACATTTCAAAGTCAAAATGCCCAGCCATCTAGCTGCTTTCACAGCCAATACCCAGTGCAGAAAAACCCTAAACAAGTTCTATTTTACTAGGCATGAATTTCATCTGATCTCCTAGCTGTAGGTCTCACACGACTAAGAACAGGAGTATCAGGTCTTTTGTTGGTTTTTTTGTGTGTGTGGAAACCTTTTTTTCTGCCCTAATCAGTGGAACAGGGAGAGGAACCTGTAGCTTACTAATGTCCCAAATTTCCATCAACAGATTCCTCCTAATTATTTGAAGTGCCTAAACACTTTTGATGCTGGCATTGATGCCCACAAGAAGGTAACTATAACTTGTTCCAACAGTCACAAAATCCAAATCCGAGCTTACAGGGTACCTACGTCTTCAGAGACATCAGTGCAACCATCGTCTTCCTCTGCCCCACCACCCCGAGCTTCTCCCAGAGCCTCAAGGTGTGCACAGAGTCACTGCGAGACGTGCTCTGGGACACAAAAGGAGTTCCCCAGCATTGCGTAACTTCCTACAGCTTTTGTAAATACAAACTATGATATCCACGAGGCCCTTTATCACCTTGAATAAATAAGTAATATTTCATGCATACCAGAGTATAGGTGAGGGCTAGATAGGGTAAACATACACCTGTGTAAAGAAGTCAAGACCTGTCTGCCTGCCAAGTTCATCTGATCATGAGACTTGTCTTGGATTCCAGGTGAATTCTCATTTACGAGAGCATAGAAAATTCACCAGTAATGCCAAAATCCATCACTAGCTGGTGGCTACCTCACCCTGCAGCCCTTGCTCATGTTTGAAAGCTGTCTTCTATCTCATACATCTTATTTCTCACATAAAATTTTCTGGATCAAGTTTTTCAATGGAAATGGTTAATAAGGAAATACACGCAATACTTCCGTCATGACGCGTTTGTTCAGAGAATTAACCTCCCACATCAACTCAACACATGGATGATCTGCAAAAGCCAATATGAAGTGAAGAAGAAATAGCAACCTCAGCTCATCAAGCCATACAGAGCGACCAAGCACAGCTGAGAGAGATGCTTTTTCCCAGCCCAGGCACAGTAAAGTGCAGTTTTTGATATTGGATGTCTTTTAATCCTCCTCCTCCCATTCTCCATGAGAAAGTAGGAGACATTTTACCCTGCTATTTTGTTACTTTTTTGGTTTGGTTTTGTTGGGCTAGCTTTTTTATTCATTTCTGTTTGATTGGTTTTGTTCAAGTTTCGTGGGTTTAGATGTTGTGTGGTGGGTTTTTGTTTGGATTTTTGTTTTTTTCTTTGTTGTTGCGGTTTTTTGTACGAACAGGATAGGCTGGCTGTATAGCCAGAAAAGACAAACAGAAAATCAGTTTCTGGTAGAGTGATTTGTGAGTGTCTGGACGTACCAGCAGAGCTGGCACAGGTAAGGAGTGGGAGCACTGCGATCTTCGCTCCATCTCCAGGGTGTGACAGGTGTGTCAAGGTGACAGGCACAAGTGCTGCCAACCCTTGAAGAAAAGGGCTGAGCCTTGCTGTGGGTAATACTAGAGCAAAGTAAGAATTACAAAAAGCTTTGACAAGATCACACCCATTCAGCTTCTGGAAAGTTTTTTAGATCCTGCAATAACCCCGAGGCCCAGCTCTAAAGCAGGTAACCCCGTGGAGCAGCATTAACTCCCGCTGTGCCAAGGGCCACCACGGCAGATCAGCTCATCCTGACAATGCTGTCCTGTGTGTGCGGTGATTTTTGAGGTGGACCACAAAGCCTTATACAGCCTTCTCTGTATGGACCAAGAAAAGTTAGTCGTACACTGACCAATCATTTGTAAGAAATCCCAAGGATTTAATGAAATTGCCCACTGGCTGAGACAGGTCCAAGTTACAGTTGTCTCATAGTGCCATCCAGAGGAGGATGGGAAGTCACACGATGACTCCCTGCTGCATCTCTCCTGTTTATTAGTCCAACTTGTGTGACATGGGAGCAAGTCCCATGGCTTGCCCTGCCTTCATCTCAAGATGAGGAGCAGGTTCCAGACACCAGATGCTGATGGGAGCAGCACAGAAACCAGGCGAGTGTCTCTCACCGAGCACACAGGGCCCTGCAGGGGAAGCATTGCTTGGCAGCGGTTTTACCTTGCCAAACAGGCAGTGTTTTCTCTGGGTAGGCTGGTCTGCTCAGCAGCCAGCGTACATGGGCTTAGAACCAAACTGCAACCCCTAAAAACCTACAGAACTGCCTATAGCCCTGGTAATAACACAAGTGGCACAGTCAAAAAAAACAAAACCAAACATGGTTTCATAAGCGAATACCTTCTCTCTGTTCATTAGGTGCACGAGAGTAAAACACAAAAATGCCTTCTGTATGTATTTATGATTGCAGCCACCAGGTTTATGTTCTGAATCACTGTTTGAAATGCATTCTCACATTGAAGTGTATTAAGAAAACATTATGGGGTCTCCTGTAAACCAGCAAACTGCAGGAGAGACAGAGTTGAGGCTGAAATTGCACACTTGATGTACTTCATTATATCTAGGTATGTACTGAAGAGCTTGTAATAATACTCGCTGTTCCAGAAACTTTTGATACATAACCAGAGGCTGTTTTGGGGGCCTAGAAATGTTATCCTTGCAGGAGGCCTGGGAACTTGGGAACTGAGACCAGCTGTCTTCGTTTTGATGGGATGCTTACTATTGATTTTTTTATTTTAATTTTAAAGGCTAGCCCATAATTTATTCACCTTCATTTTTCAGAGCCCCACATGTAACTCACCAGGCAGAGCACTAAATCCTTACTGGTCCTTTCTGAACCCAGGCTCTGCTGACCACAGCTGGAGTGGCTCCTGCCTGCCTGTCTCAACACCCTCTGCCACAGCAGCATAAGGATACTCGGCACAAGAGCAGAGAGGGGAACCCAACATAAAAATACATGCCTCAGAGCACAAAAGAAAATAAATGAAAAATTCCCCAGAAAAAAATTCTTCTGGTTTAGTAAACCCAAGAAGTTCAAACTAACTAACTAAATGAATTAATTAAGCATATGAACCTAATTCTACCTTTTTCTGTCCAAGATTCTCAGGGCTGAGTTTCACACCCAGGTAGGGGAATCTCTAGTAGAAGCTTCCAGACTGCACTGGATCCTCAATGAATACTACTGCCTGTGTCCACAGACCGAGAAACCCATCACGGACCTCAGCTCTTTCCAGTGCCCTCCTCGGGACCTCTTCTGGCAACAGAAAACCACATTACATCCCCCACAGCTCCACGAAGCACCCCCCAGCACAGCGAGGGGTCAGGAGTCAGACCCCAGAGATGTCTCAGCCAGCCCAAGTGCCAGGCTCTGCCCTGCAGCCCTTGCAGAAAGCCAGAAATACCCATGAGGATAAACTCACAGCCCATTTCTGCACCAAAAGGGTCCTGCCTAACTCAGTGGTGTCCCCACCTGTACAATGCAGAAATTACATTTCCTCTACAGGATGCTCTGAAAACTACACCCAGAAAGGGAACCGTAAGGTGCTACAATTAGCAATCGTTTTACTCAGAAGCACAGTTCCCAGGATATTTGTCAGGCAGCTGAAACCCTAAGGTGTTTTAAGCTTCATGAGAAAGCTTGTTCACATATGTTGTGGAACCACAGTTCAGGCAGCATTTCCTCTACAAATTGAAGAGATTAACTAGCTAGCCGTAAAAGAATAAATATGCACCCTGGAATTAAGGGAGGGAGGGGAGTTATGCATTTGCTTCAATTAGGAGAGCTGAAGGAAAGCAAAAAAAAATAATTAGTGTATGCCTGATCACTTTTGACTTCCAGAATGCCCAGCACTGCCTTTGCGGTTACTTTTATTATTTTTCTTTAACATGAGAGGCAATCTAGCAGAGAGAAATCCAGGCTTCTGCTACCCCATGACGAGGGCAAGAAACAGCACTATCTATCCAAACACAGCAGCAAGACCATTCTGGGCTCATTTTCAGTTGTGTTATGAAGTTTAAATGGAAGCAGATTGAACTTAAATTACGAAACTCAAAACTTTCCCCCCTTGTACTGCATGTGGGCACAAACTCTTCTTTGTGCAAAACTAAAGCCAAGGATATAGGACCATCTTCCCTTTGAATTTAAGGATACCGATCTAGCTGCATTAACAAGCGGCAATTTAAACTGTAGCAACACTGTCCCTGCCCACACCTACAGGAGTGTGGGTGAGAGAGAAGTGAAGCAGCACATTCCCCAGTGGCCTCTGCCAGCATTATGTGGTGAAGCAGAGCGCGGGCAGGCACCGGCACAGCCCTACCAGCCTCCACCAGCACGCCCAGCCAGGAGTCGTGTGGCCGTATTCCTAATGCCTTCCTCTTAGACCCAGCACCAACCACCCTGACAAACTCAGCAGGGAAACGCCAAGAGCACCCATGTTCATCAGTGTCAAAGAGATTCTCCCAGCGACCAGACTGCATCTCCCCTCTTTAAAGCACACATGGGAATGAATTTTGCAAAGCAGGAATCTACAACTTCTTACGAAATCAAAATAAATTTCACTCAATGTTTTTCCTCTTGTATCCTTCATCTCATCACTTACCTTCTGTAGACTTCTGGGCAGTGTTTTCATATGCTTCCCTCATTTACAACAAAAAAAAATTGACATGTCTTCTGTAGACTTCTGGGCAGTGTTTTCATATGCTTCCCTCATTTACAAAATAAAAATTGACATGAAGTTTATAGGTTACAAGAAATCTCTCCTAAATCAAATACTTTTTTTCAAACATTCCACTCGAGGCTTTCCTGTAAAAGACCTTGTTTTCCTATTCAGATTCATTTTTAAGCTTTTAAGAAGATTGTATTCTCACAGGTACTCACAGAAATTTTTCCAGTACGATTGGCTTCCTCTCTTTCTGCCAGGGCCCGCAGAAAGTTGTCTTTCAGCTCTTTTCCTACGCTTGCTAGTGACCTAGAAAAAAAGTGGTATAATTACACTATTAATTATTGCCACAGAATTTGGGTTCACTGTTTGGTAAAGTGTTATGTAAATGTAAGGAGACAGTCTTCACACTATCGTAGCTAATTTCTCTATTTCCTCCTCTGCTTTTACAAACCCTTAAACCACTCTTCAAAATTCATCACTACTGCAGATGTACGATACAATAGTAGTTTATCAAAAGGTGACTTCTACTAAGACACATTTTCAATTACATATCCGGAGTAATCTAAGCACTTATTTTATATCCCCAGAATTATGGCCAAAGTCATGTTTACATAAGAATACCAATTTTCACAGTGTGTCAATATAAACTTAAACGGATTTAATACCTTATTCTTCAGCCAGCAACTAATCAAATGAACTACTACATACTTAGGCTGCTTGGTGTAATAGGGTCAATATAGTTTCTGTATCCTTAAGTACAAAGCATAAAAAGAAAAGCCAATTTTGCTCCCAAAAAATTGGCAAAAACAACAAAAAAAAACCCCAAAAAACCAAACCAAAACAAGAAACAACCAACAAAAAAAAAAAACCCAACCAGCCAAAAAAAAACACAAAAAAGGATATTATACACTAAAATGTACTTGTTAGCCTTTTAACATAGTGCCCTAGAACTCAGTCATAAAAAATATAAAGCACACACAGAATCATAGGATCATCTAGGTTGCAAGGGACTCTTAAGATCATTGAGTCCCACCATAACCTAACACATCAGATGGACAAAAGCACTGAATATTGGCCAAACCCTTCAACAAGAATGTGATTCTTTAAAATGGTTTATACAAGACTCTCAGCCCAATCCAAAGCCCTTCTCCATCTGCGGGGGCATCGCACACACAAGAAGGAAGCAGAGACTTCCGAAATCTTGCACTGAAGTGGCTTCACTGGTAACTTTTCTCTTTTTGGTGTCTGAATTGGTGAATGTGAACTGGAAAGCACTCTCTCAGTCAACCCAAGGCAAACTAGTGCCTCTGAGTTCAGCACAGATCCACCCGAAAGGGGAAGGATTATTATGTTCCCCACTATCTTGATATGAATATCCCAATAAAAAGCAGTAACATTTGTCAATATAAGTAGAGGGAAAACAGCATCAGTAACGATGTTTCTATCAAGTGTATAATGTATCAAAGTTCAAATAAAAGAGTGCCACAAACACTGAAAAATTCCCTTTGGTAAGTTTTTAAATGTAGACATGCATGGAAGATGCAGTGTTTATGGGAATGCTGTATGAGCATTTGTTATGAGCTGATCTTTGAGAAAGAAAGGTTTTTCTCCCCCCCACAGCAGCATGTACATTCTCCGCACTCCAGTTTACCATCACAGCAGAAGATCAAGGCATTCCACTCTGCAGAAGTTCCCACACACATAAACAGGCTGAAATTTTGGGGTGTGACTAGTCAGGAATGCATGAAGGGCACATAAATCTTTGTGCCAGCTCCCTGCCAGGCTAGACAAGGGAGTTCTCCCAGCAGGGAGGAGCAGCAAGAAATTCTCTAGCACCCACCGAACACTACTTCTGTCTCACGAGGGTTACCTAACTTGCCATGACCTAAAAATTGGTGTTTGAATGAATTTTAAAAGTTCCTAAAATCTGCATTTGGTCCTTCACAAAGCTAGAGAATTAGAAATTATATACCGCACTCCAGTTTACCATCACAGCAGAAGACTGAGGAGAGATCAAGGCATTCCACTCTGCAGAAGTTCCCACACACATAAACAGGCTGAAATTTTGGGGTGTGACTAGTCAGGAATGCATGAAGGGCACATAAATCTTTGTGCCAGCTCCCTGCCAGGCTAGACAAGGGAGTTCTCCCAGCAGGGAGGAGCAGCAAGAAATTCTCTAGCACCCACCGAACACTACTTCTGTCTCACGAGGGTTACCTAACTTGCCATGACCTAAAAATTGTTGTTTGAATGAATTTTAAAAGTTCCTAAAATCTGCATTTGGTCCTTCACGAAGCTAGATAATTAGAAATTATATACTATTATTAATAATATAGTGTATATAATACTATATAATATATATTAACACATTTGCAGGTTACAACAGCCCTTGCAAAGGAGAGCACAGAGTATTTCATTATTAGCATATGTTTATCCATCTCCAGCATCACACACGTAACCGTAACATCCACGCACTGTCCAAAACAGCTCCTACCCTTTGGTTCACTCCCCAGCAAACTCACTGAAGGATGCTTCAGAGTGAAATTCAGCCCAATTTAGGAGGCAGCATTATGTCTTTAGAAGGCACTCTCATGCACACTGCAGCCACCTGCCCTCATGACTGTACCTTCCTGACTGATGATTTAATTACTACCTGCACGGCACGGGCAGAGGCCCACGCCGAGAGCAGGGTGTCACCGCGCTGGGTGCTGCACAACCCCCGGCCAAACACCCAGACAAGATGGGTGGAAAAAGTAAAATGCATAAGGTTACTATTTTAATTTTTCAAATGGGAATCAGAGACATGCAAAGATTAAGCAACACATCTAAAGACAACACCAAATATTTCTTCAAACATGTTATTACTGTCACCAACCTGCTGTGTTGAATATTAATTCGACAACACTAGTTGTGTTGAATATTAATTTCTATATTAATTTCTCCCTTTCTGAAGATATGCTTTTCCTGCAGGTACCTTAGCAGAGGAAGCATTAACAGGCAGTAACACTAGTCACTGCGGTATGCTTCAAGGGACACAACAGTGAAAAGAAGTATTAGTTTAGCAAAAATAGAAGGGATACTTTTCTGAAGGAACTAGTTTGGGGACAGAAACAGCAACAGCATTGGTATAAAGACCAAGTTTAATTGGTCAGTTTGCAGTTTTATTACGAGGCGTGTGGGATGACAGTGAAATACAAATGGACTTAAAACCTGCTGTATGTCCGTGCATGACCGTGTGTGCTGCACAGGCGTCACATCACCAAGGCAGAGCCACCGCTCCCCGGTGACAGCTCTGGTGGCTCTGGAGGGAGGGAGGAGAGAGAAGGGCTCTGGAAAAGGAGCACGTACCCGGGCACAGCTGGTTCCAGGGTGCCTGCGCCCCATCTCAAAGTCCCTGGAACAGTTTTGGGGGTCTCTGCAGCCCAAACGTACTCCCAAAAAGCCCTCTGTGAAGCCCCCATGGCTTCCTAACCCCAGGATCTGCCCGCGACAGCACTGGCTGTACTGACACCAAGGTGCGTGGTACGGACTATTTTGTTACTTGTACAACTTCATTTTTAAAGTCTTTTTACTGCATGTGTGTCTGTGTTAAGAAAGAACCCTTGCTGACATCAAGGGATTAGATTAGGAATTACATAGCAAGCGAAGATGAAACTTCCAACTATTTTTTGGCCATATTTTTGGCCATATAAACTTTTGTAAAATCTGCTATAAATTTTTTGATTGCTGGTAACATAATTGAACGTACAGGAAATGCCTTTCTAAGGACCTTAATGCCACATATTTCATTGTTTAATAAAATGAACGAGGAACTGTAACAACTATAATTGCTACATGATATTTGAGCCTCTGTGGAATAAACGATTTTTTTAAAAACAACATTTGGGTTGCTTATGCACTTCTCTGGAACACCCTCCCAAGCTATTGCAGATTTGGCTTGTGTTGAGAAGCCCACACCTGACAAAACACTGGCACCAATATTTCAAACAGCCCAAGCTACCAGTAACATGGTCCTGTCACTTTTCCAACATTCACAAACTTAAAAAAAAAAAAGTTCCTTTATCAGCCCTGTTTAAGGCTTGGGTATACACACACTGCTGCTTGTTTAAAACAAGGAAGGGAGGAGATAAAGAGATTTTTTTCCTAATGCCACTGTCATAGCTCAACATCTATGAGAACAGATAACTATATGTCCTAAAGTTGTGCCTTTAGCAGTAAAGAATTGGACTTGCAGCCTTTAACTGGAGACAAAAGCTCATAGTGAACCCAGGAGGAGGAGATGTATTTCAGCTGGGCTCACGAAGGTCAGAGCAGCCGGTGAGACCCTGATTCGGATTTCACACAGGAAGAGCCATTTGGAGAAATACAATCATCTATTTGGGTATTACACGGTGAGCAATGAGGCCCACGCTGTTGTCAGTTGGTATTGCAAAGCTAGGGGAGAAACAGAGACCCCTTTTTCAGCAGCAAGAGAAGAAACTGGCATCCAGAAGATGCCACAGCCCACGCTACAGACACCACCACAGGGAAAAGCAGTGCTTCAGGCTCTGAGTCTTCTGCATACAAAAGTAATAAGGAAAAGACCCAGCTTCTTCAAAAATCCATAGAAATAATTATACATTCCATAAGAAAAATGTTTATTTCTGATTTTGTGTTTAATGAGCAAGATAAAAGTGCGGGAGGTTGCCCACATACACCACTACGCCACGCACACAAGCTACCAGGAAAAGGGTTTTGCTTAAGGTATGACTGATTTGAGGGTTGGCTTTTGGGGGGGTGGTCCTGGGTTTTTTTGTTTGTGGGTGGGGTTTTTTTGGTTGGTTGGTTGGATTTGGTTTTTTTTCATAGAGTCAAGATGATGACTGTAAGTATTCTGCAATACATAGTTCAGCCTCCAGGCCAAGCCCGTTACAGGATATCAATTTCTAATTTTTAGTATAAAGATAAAAGCGGGTGATGATTTCTCAGCACAAAATGTCACATATAAGCCTGAAGCCCGACCTATAGCAAACTAGTATTTGTCTGTATGTATGTATTTTATTACCTCTTCCATCACAGATTAGCTGGGCAATGGCTGCAGCCACAGGAGAAGATGCCCAGGGGCTCTCTGGACCTGGGGACACGCTGCCGTGCCACTCACACACCGCAGCACGGGGGCTGCCCTTGGCGGCCCCGCCGGGAGGCTGGGAGCAGAGCAGCCAGCACAGGGGCACACAACACTCAACAACTGCCCCCCTGCCACCAGAATTCTTCAGAAGCCAGAAAAAGAGCCGAAGCCTTGGCACCGTTGGCAGTGTCCCAGCTAACCACGGATTGCCTCAATGGCAGAATGACCTCTCCAAGCCATCGCTTTTGCCTGTAGCTTTCAAGTCACATGTAGAATTGAATATTTCCCATTTAATAAAAACATGCCTAGAGGTGCCTAGAGGTTGTTGTGGGACGTCTAATTTCACAAAGGTTTATTTTTTCACAAGTGGTTACAGAAGAGGAGCTGAAATGCAGAACGAAGCAACTATGGTACCAGGTGTACAAATGTAAGCAGAAACACCTGATCAGCAATGTAATACATGTACTACAATATTTACCTTTTCTGGTCACAAAAGAGCTTTATTTCAGTATAAAAAAGATAAAGCACCTGTAACTGTTTAGCATTTTATTGTATGCAACTACATTTATGGAAACCCAGCAGAATTTGGAATTGGGATGTCATTAGTAATGGAGAAACTTATATATGATAATAAAGATACTTATGAAGAGGCTGTTTACTGGATAGGCCAACAAAGTAGATCTAACAAGATACCCCGATGCATTTACAACCTTTCTCCTATGAAGTCAAATGATTTAACTATATTAAACTGTGAAAACCGTTCCACAAAGTTGCAGTTCTTAGACAAAACTCTTGCTTCCAACTCTGAGAAACTACAAAGACCTCTTAACCCCTTTTACTCTTTGTATCACAGTCCAATCCTTCATTTCTAACTGGGGAAAGCGAAATATAAAGAGCTGCCGCCACTTAGCAGGAGTCACACAGCACCAAAGCGACACTCATGGAATTCCCTGGCTGCTCTCTGTGTCTGACGGCAGCGCCTTCCACAGAGAAGGGCAGCTCCCAGGACACTGCCAGGCACCAGAAAACAGTTGCTTAAGTGCACAGATGGATCAGGGCCACAGCAGCCAAGATTTGCTAGTCATCTGCCAAGAAGAGATGGGTTTTAACATTGATTTCATGAGAATATATTAACATTTTACTAGCAGGTGTAACAGTACGGGTCAGATAATCTCTATTTCCAGCACAACACAGAATTTGCTATAACAACCAAATGAAAAATCTGATTTTGGATGAAGCAACAACAGAAAAATAATCATTAAAGAAACTGCTTCCACTCCACACCTGGCCCCACAGTCTGTCCAACTTTTGCTAGTGACTATCATCACATTACAATTGCCAAACATTAGAAATTACTCTCATCTCGTTTACACTCTTTCACTGACCCATTCTCCATGCCTACTCCAGTAACTGAGACCGAAAGTATCACTCCTAGCTTCTCCCATAGACTAAACTAGGTCCTCTGTAAAAGGTCCAAATACAGAGGACCTTTGAAATAAACGTTAATAACTTTGCAGGTTGAATCAGTTCCCACCACCCAGTGAGTGCTTTAACATAATACAGCCTGAAGACTCCTTGTTGCTCCCCTTCATCCTTTGCTTTCTTACCAAAAAACCAGCTGGTTTAGACACACATGACAGTGGGGAGGAGAACGTGGGAGAAGGGGTTGATAAACACGAGCAACAGCCAGACGCTGCTCCCAGTTTCCTCAAAATAACGGACAAAACCAGAGTCTGTTGCTGGGAATTAGGCCGACGGACACAAGCACTTCATGAAGTCAGGCTGAAGTGAATGCAGAGAGCCAGCACACACCTGCGCCCTGCACAAACGCTCCATTTCCCATGGCCAATTTTTCTGAGGGGCAGAAAATACACTTCTAAAGCAAAAAGATTTAAGGCAGCACACTTAAACGAGGTGCTCTTATCTTTTTTGTGCTTGGCTGCCTGACCATTCTCCACTTCAATTACTTGGCTGCTATTATGCAAATGAGAAGGAAGCCAGAAGTTATGCACCTGTGTTTGCTCCTGTATTCAATATTCCTATTAAGTCCAAAAGCCCTATTATGTGGTCGGCAGGCATGCGGGATTGCTCAACTCCGGTTACAGCAGGGCAGGTGAAGGGCTTTTCAAACAACAGCTACAAAGAATCCAAGACAACACCGTGGTTAGACTTGGTCTACAGCTGAGAAGAACAAAAACATTGACTATTACTGAAAACATAGCATTTATTACAGCTGCTACTGTGCATCCACAAGAATAAGCAAGGTCCAAACCCAGCAGGCCTACTGTCAAACACAACAAACAACTCCAACTCAGACATTAAACTGAGCTTATGAAGAGTGTGGTTTGCGCTACCAAGGCCTTACACACTTTCTAGTACAAGCCACAGTGTCCAGGGGAATGTTCTTCTTCCATTTTGGGAGGTCTGCTCCACTGTAAAAGTTGTCTTGGTCTTAACTGTTCTGATTTGCTGTTACTAAAAAGCAGCTTCCACTTCAATAGAACCCATCTTTTCAACAGACTTAACAATAAACACTGACTTTGCTCTGTGCATACAAGTTATTCTGTATAGAGCTGAAAGTCTGCAGATTTAAGCTGGCAATGCTAATTAATATCATACAAACTGTTGCAGCAATTTACTGGTGAACTGATATTTTGTTATTGTACTATTGAGAAAAAAGAAACCACTAACATATGGAATAAAAAGTAAACACAGTAGTGAAACACTGCTGTGTACTGAAAAACCAAAAAGCCTGACCTTTTAATGAAAGCTCCCCTACCTCCTCTTCCCATTTGCCAAGGAAAGCAAACAGTTTCTAGACCGGGAAAAGTCACTGGCTCAAGTCAAACTAAGGTCCTTGATGCACAGAAACTACCTCGCCAGCACCTAGGGATTCATAAATTTGGCATTAAATGTACCAGCAAAGTTGTTATGAAGTTTATTGTCTGGAGAGCTGGAAGCCATCCCTTTCTCTTGTCTTCTGCTCTTTTTCATATAATAGAGCAAGATATTTTTTTTCAATGTTTCTGCCAAAAAAAATACTCTATGAAACTTCAAGTACTATGCTTTAGGTATGGGAA
The DNA here is from genome assembly GCF_001431845.1 of Calidris pugnax. Taxonomy (NCBI): domain Eukaryota; kingdom Metazoa; phylum Chordata; class Aves; order Charadriiformes; family Scolopacidae; genus Calidris; species Calidris pugnax. Next base: position 2,014,361 of record NW_015090808.1, on the reverse strand, counting down.
TTGGGATGGAATATTGTATCATCATGTTTATGATAGGAAAAAACAAATGAAAAATTTGAATTGGCAATAATAGCAGATCTTGATTCTCTTATTCTTCCTCACTTCAAACACAAGCACTTTCACAGCTATTCTAAGTCTCAGCACAAGGAACTAACAAGAGCTGGCTGAAACCAAACCCTTTGTAGACAGGTGCCACACAAAATTTCCTACTGAGCTCTGTTCCATGTTTTATAGGTAATGCCCAAACCCTTTTGCGGTTTCACTCCTTGGCCTTTCTTTTGTGGACAACTGCCAAGACTGGCAAAACAGATAAAGCTGATGGGTATTTCCATGCCGAGGGTTTGCAGTCACAGCTTCCTTGTGGCACTGCTCAGAACATCAGTCGCAACACCATGCACATGGCCCTGACCCCCAGGACACCGAGGCCCTGTCACCTCCACTGGTGACAGCCGCCAGCCCCCCACTCTCGGTACCCACCACCCCATGGCGGGCCGTGGGGCACAGCCTGGGCACACCAGCAGAGGATGGGTAGCTACAAGGAATTAGACGATCTCCGCTGCTGTCTCACCTTGGCACACAACCAGTGCTGAAAATGGCACATGCCACTGGTTACTCCTGTGCTCTACAGGCTGCAGGAAATGACATGAAATTGTTTAGAATCCACCTTGGTACGCCAAAATGAGGTTGCAAGGCAATAGCAAAGCCTCTCATGTCCTAACGTGTACACAGGACCACAGCCCAAGCGTTAGGTGGGAGCGTAACTAACACCAAGGGACAGCAAAGAACAGAACATACACTGGCATTTAACCACCAATACAATAACCAAAGAAATCATCACTAATGCAGCAGATGATAGCAACAGGTTGAAATGCAACTGCCTAAGTACCAAGTCAAGCCCCGACCACAGCCATGCTGAGGTAAGCAAGTTGTTCCCTAGAGAATGGTGTGTTTGTTTGCAAACATCCCGCTAGTTGTTTAGCTGAAAAATACCTGACAGGCTGACTTGAAGCTGGGTAGAGAAAGGCACTGGTGTGTTTCATTATGAGTAGCGTAGAACAAAATAATTTTTAATGGACTTACTAGCTGATGAAAAAGATAGACTTTCCAGGGCATCGGAGAAGGAAAAAAATAAAAAAAAAATCGCAGGGGAGCCAGTCAGGAGAGGAGAAAATAGCCAAGGATGAAATCACTCAGACTTTGACTGCTGACTGTAAGCGACGCAGCCACCTGTGCTGTGAGTGCCCTGTATTCGAGGGCAGACGGGACCAGCCGTACCTGTGCTGTGCCTAAGGCTCCTCACCCTTCTGGTAATGCAGGATTACTCCCAATTCCTGCACTTATCCTCGTACCTCACTCAACCTCAGCTGCCTATCCCTTTTCCTAAACCCTTTTCCTTCAGACAGTGTTCTTCATTTCTTGTATGGATTGTAATGAATGAAGTGCGATGCTGGAACCAGCCAACTGTGGACTCTCTCTGCTATCACACCACCAAGTTTTCCAGTGACACTCTTGGGAAAAAATCCTTACATTTTTATCACCACTCTTACACCAGTAAGTGAGAAAACCAAGCACCTTCTGCGTGTATCTGACTAAAAGTAAAGCAGTCTGGGGATCTGCTCTAGCTATTCCTCACCCCAGGAGCCTGCCTCCACCCTGACCTAATATATAAAGCCACCACCCTGCTCGTCCATGGCTGCTGCGAGATTTCAAACCAAGATGCCTGACGCAGTAACAAAGCTTGACAGAATTTGCTTTCAGCTCTCTGCAAACTCTGACAGGACTTTGTTATAACCACTGAAAACACAACACTAAGAAAGGGCCACTGAGATGTTTGCCTAGAAGCCTAAAAGAAGATGTAGGGAAGTCACATGTGCAAAAGTGCCTTTATCCATCCATCCTTATCCGTCCGTCTGGGTCAAGGACACCCCCCTGCATCGCCACAGCTGGCGGGTGGGTGGGCACCTCGTCCCCAAGAGCACCAGCAGCACTGGCCAGCCCCCCACTGGAGGGTACACCATCCCTGGGGTGAACCTCATCTGCGTGGACCTTCCATGGGAATTTACAGTGTGAAACACCGTTCTGCAGCACTCGAAGCATGCACATGTACACGCCCTTCCCCAAGCCACATCCCAGACAAAAGTGGAAACAATAATCAATCAAATTAATTTCCCCTATGCTACTGACTTACATCATGTTTTGCTCAGGATTTTCAAAGATTACGTGTTTATATGAATTGGCCTGTGGTTTTCTTAGGAGTGAAACCATCCTGACAGAGATGAAAGAGGGGGTGTGGGGGGTGTCCATTTTGGAGTGGAGCTAGCAGCTGGGGTGGAATTTACCCTTGAGTAAAAGAAGAGTCATTTTGCAATGCCGGTACTCATGGTAATTAAACAAAAATAAGTTCTATGAAAATATTCATACTTATTACCTCACTGTAAGTATCTCTAGCAAGTGAAATTTACAAAAGTAAAAATAAAGAACAACAGAAATAACACCTTTATATGGACCTGCAGAAAGTAAGGCAAATAAAGGCAAGCAAACCCCCGATGTTCTGGAGACTGAAGGCGCTCTAGCATACTTCTGTTGGATGACACTGACACAGGCAACTACTTCTAAACTGTTAGCAAGTGTACCATTAAAAAGAGACTGAAATAAAAGTCTAACAGCGAGATATTCCATGCATATAATTTTCTACAATGATAGCTGATACAACTATGCTTCATTTGGGCTAAAGTTCCATTTATTTAAATCCAGTGGGATTTGCAATGAAACTACAGGCTCTTATCTAATTGATAATAATTCTGCTATTTTTGCTACCTTGCTTCATAACTATTAGCATATGCCTTTTTTTTCCCCCAGTATTATGCTGTACTATTTGTTATTTTTATTATGAAAGATCTAGGTAACCTTTTCACGCAGCTCTAAACTGGATTTATTTTGTGATCCTTTCAGAGACTTACTTGCCTCCAAGAAAAATGGCCACAGAAACTGTCACAGTCAATTAATAAGCTAATTTTGTACATTCTTGACAAATCTGCAAGCTATTCCTTAAGCAAAGGTTAAAAATAAACACTCTCAGAGGCTACAGAAAGGAGGCACTTTTAACAGCCATAATTTCTGACCTAACAATAGGAAATAACAGAAAAGCAAGAGCAGAAATCTCACTTTAAGACACCAGCCATCAGCAGGCTGCATGCCTGAAGCAAAATCCATTATTTTGCTTTGGATAATCCAGCCTTTGTTTCAGCCCTGTGCAACTCAGCGATGACTCAAAGACCCAATTACAGGAAGTCCCTCTGGGCCAGCAGAGAGATGTTCCTGATAACAGCAACTGGGAAAATGGGAAGCACTGTGCACAAGATGTTTTCATATCACACGTCTGCCATGCAGCAGGCTTGTGAGCCCTGAACAAGTGTTACTCATAACGTTACATAAACTGGCTTTAAAAACCTAAGTAACACCGCACTTAAAAACAACAAATCCAGTTATCTTTGGGCAACATGCTTGGATTTAAAGGTACAGCAGACAACGTAGTAGTGTATATTTCTCAAAGTGGATACAGATTGTTAACCCAGGTTGTTTCTGTTCAAGTGACCCAGATTTTGAGCAGCCACCATGTAAAAAATCAAAACCCATGGCCAAGCTAGAAAAAAAAATTTGATCACTTTGAGAAGAATTTAGATTGTCAAGCCTGTTCACAAAATTGCACTCAACACATCCATCTCCATGGCTTCTCAAGGCCAAGTTCCACACAGCGTAGCCAAAAAGATAACATAGAGCTGCTAATTTCTTCCAAAGAGCACTAGGCATGTCAATCCTCATTATTTCACAAAATGGGTATCTAGGAAGGGGTCTGTGCAGATCACTAGGTTATCTCTGGACTTGAGCACTGAAACGCTGTGCTTCTGCCGTCTTCTTTCTCTAATCCATCAACACAGCAAGAAATCTGTCTTACATACTCAAAACGGTCAGAAGACATCAAATCTCCTTTGTACCACGTTGAAATAAATTGCTATTTGAAAACTGTTTCTCCACCAAAGTGACTGAAATAAAATCCAATCTTTTATTACTTGGATGAGTAACCAACGTATTTGCTAATGGTTTAGCAATACAATACGGCTCTCAGGACCATCCCTTCCACCTCCCCGGAGAAGCATTCAGTGAGTCTGCTTCCCAACACCAGTAGCCTTGTCCGTTTAATCAAAATGAGAGACTGCTGACAACACACAACAGAGCTGCAGCCGCTCTTATCTTCTTCTCCTTCTTCCCAACATGGTTGGGTTTTTTTTTATCTCTTGGAAAAAGACAAGCCTTCAGATTAAAAAAAAAATTCACGTTTTCATCCTGAGCCCCTAAGGCAGATGGAAAGTGCAATGGCCTAGTCACCAAGAAGCTTATCTACAGCAGTTGTGACCCAAGGAGACACTGAGATGAGAGAGGCTCAAGCACGGCAAGAAGCTATGAAGACAGGTGCTCAAAGCAGCAATCCAAAAGCACAACAGAAAGAACTGGTCAGCAGCATGCTGGGGCACCAGCAGGAAACGTCCCCCTTGTCTGGAGTTCTCAACCCAGGGGAGGGAGAAAAAAAGGAAAAAAGACCAAAAAGTGATGGCTGTAGCCGTAAACAAAATGATTCCAGCAGACAACCGGTACAGTGACACATACCAGCACCGAATCCATGTGGCTTTAAGGAGTGGGTTGTTGCATCCAAGCTGCCCACTGGGACTTTTCCAGGATCAGCTGAACTCCAGAGCTGCAACCGACAGGTCTTTGGGCATACCAGCACCGAATCCATGTGGCTTTAAGCTGCCCACTGGGACTTTTCAAGGATCAGCTGAACTCCAGAGCTGCAACCAACAGGTCTTTGGACCAAGGACCAAAGTACCAGTACCCAGGACCAACCTAACATTTCCGTGACAAGATGACCACATTTCTGAGCCAGCATGCAGGCTTTGGCACTGCACGATGGCCTAGTACAGAGATAGCCAGAAACTGGACTATCCCAAGGCACCAGGATGCTGACACAAATCTGGGCTGTCACAATGAGCTGAGCCAGACCAAAGCAGAAGGATCCACTCCCGTTGTCAAAAGGTCTCAGGTCCCCAAAATACACCGCAATCCCTCTAATGAGCTGGCATCACCTCAAAATGCCACAGCTGCTCAGAGTCCCAAAGCTGCCTGATTGGCTTCCTATTCGGATACTTTTAGGGACAAGAGTTTATTTGATGAATTCTGGCCTATCTGAACTTCTTCCAAGGGCAGCAGACACACTCACACTGATAAATCATGGCAATCAGCTGGTGGCAAGTAAAAGCTTCAGGAGCTTCTCTAGAAATACTCAGCACCACTACAGAGGGTGGGATGTGTACCGGAGACTTCTGAAAGAAAACAGTACAGCTATTTGCAATCATCCAAGGGGGAAAAACACAGACCCCCTCAGCACACGGACTTAACACCATACCAGCAAAATAGATTATTTATTTCAGATAGCGGGCTGAATCCTGACACCATATACAGGTAATTCCATAATATGCTCACATTTTAGGGCTATGAGCAACAAGAGATTTTTCAAGCAGTACATCAGTTAACAACTAAAGAAAGGTAAAAAAGAGAAGAAAAAAAGCAGTTGAGACCTTTTCTGCTGCGAGAGTGGACTGAACAGGAATTGAAAATTGCGAGCTATGACTTGATATAGTTACCACCGCTACTCAAGGCTCACAGCTGCTGCCCAAAATGTTCCAGAAATTTCTGAAAGCTTTGAGACTGCTGCCAAAACAAATGCCATGCACTGCAAGTCTCGAGAGTGGATTTCTAGGCAGGATACCTATCATTACAAGGGAATTCAGAGCAGCTTGAGGGTTTTTTTGTTAATCTTTTTGTTTAGATCTGAATTCCAAGATACAAAAGAAAAAGCTTTTGGCACAAATTGACTGAAGAAAATATTTCTGTGCATGTATTTGAGACAGTAAGGTTTTGCTCAATTATAGTTACTTAGCTATTGCAGAAAAAAGTTTTCCTCTGACTGCCAGAGAATGCTTTGCTTACAGTAAAATAAGACTTTGTATTTTCTCTTCTGCTGATCTATGGAATCACTTCTTTCAGTTAAATCCACCATGTTCCCAAAGGGTAAAAACCTCATTACCTGAAAAGCACACTGCAGTTGGACCAAGTCAGAATCATAGGATCATTCAGGTTGGAAGAGACCCTTGGGATCATCAAGTCCAACCATCTCCCCTACTCTACAAAGTCCTCCCCTACACCATGTCCCTCAGCACTGCATCTAAACGTCCCTTAAACACAGCCAGGGATGGTGACTCCACCCCCTCCCTGGGCAGCCTGTTCCAATGCCCGACCACTCTTTCAGTGAAAAACTCCTTCCTAATGTTCAGTCTAAACCTCCCCTGTTGGAGCTTGAAGCCGTTCCCTCTTGTTCTGTCATTAATTACCTGTGAGAAGAGACCAGCACCAACCTCTCTACAGTGTCCTTTCAAGTAGTTGTAGAGAGTGATGAGGTCTCCCCTCAGCCTCCTCTTCCTCATACTGAACAGTCTCAGCTCCTTCAGCCGCTCTACATCGTGCACAATCGTGCACTACAGCTTTGTACAATTGACCTGTCAAAGCTAACGAACAAGCAGGCATCCCACTCGTATGAGAGCCCACAGAAGTTATCTTATACTGGAGAAGATTTTTAGTAGCTAACAGAGGAAGGTGGAGGCTGTGAGTATAATCTTTTAAATAAACTACCAGAGTTCTCTTAAATACGGTAATATCTTTACCCTGGGATAATCGACTCTTTAACCTTTGGCACTTGAGTTTATTTAACTCAAGATACAGTAATTATTTCACTAACAAAAAACACCCATGTTGCAACTTAAAATTATTAAAATGCTTTTAGTCCTAACCACACACAGAAGGAAGAATGTGAGCTGCACTTATGGGGAGGGGGGGGGGATTGAACCACATTTCCAGCTCTCACACAGGTGCATAGAGACATCATGCATCTGAATAAAGCTTCATTAACTTCAGCAGAGCTACACAGACGACAACAGTTGTGGGTCTGGCCCAACATCTTAATGCATAACAATAAAAAAAGAAAACATTAAAGTAAAATTCTGGTATTAGGGGTTTACATGCTGCTACATATGTGCTTGCAAGTATAAAATAGTAATTTTATTGTGTTTGATGAAAGGTAGCACAGTACTCAGCTTCCATACAGATCCCCAAACAAGTTCACTGGCAATTGGTTAATCCAAGAAACTGAAATTTTGCCAAGAACTAAATCTTGCCCTAGTATAATGCTTCATACCTCATCCATCTTACTATGACCATAGTTCTGAATTGCTAAATAGTAGTGAGAAGTGCTCTGTAATTTAGAAAACCTGCAGTATTTTTGAAAGGGAAAATAGAATTTATAAGCCAAGGTTTTGTAGCATATGGTTTGTGTTTACAGTTCTTCAGCCTTCCTGGGCCCATTTACAAGAACCATAATGAGGGTAAAATGTTTAAGCAGAAAACAAACAAACAAGCATTGCCCAGACAGGCACTGTTCTGCTTTGTTTTACTCTTAGGTTACTTTTTCTTTCAAAACCTAACCTGATACTGGAAATTGCAAAATTTTATGATGAAATCAGGGAAATTCATGCTCTGGGAGCCATACAAATCCAAACACAGTCACTGTCCGTTCGTTCATGTAATTTCCCTGAGCTTCTCAAGGGCTGGCTGAAAAGGAATGTGGGGTTTCCCCCGTGACAGAGCTACAGGAGGAAGCAAAGGAGGAACCTAGGCTGGCCCAGGGCTGCAGAGCAGGAGAGACGCTCCCCCAGCACGACCCAGGCCCCAGGAGCTCTGTCTACAGCACCAGCATCTCCTCCTGGTACCGGGGCACTGCCCAGGGATTTTTAAAAACAGAGAGTTAACTGTCCTACAAAGCCCAAAAAACAGTAGCTGGAAGGAGGATTTGGGGTTAGGAGCTCCAGCTTTAGCTGGGCCCCCAAGAGGACAAGTTGAACAATTGCTTTATGCTGAAAAGTCACTTATATATGACAGCTACTTGTAATAGTCTGATTAATTAGCCCTTCAAAGCAGGTTACTGTTGTGTGCACTGGACCTTGATATTGACAAATAAATAATTCCTGGATTACCTTTTGAAAACAGGCCCAAATCCTGCCCGTTACTTTACCAAATACCTGAAAACTGACAGCCCTCCTATACAGAACAGCACTAGATTATAAGAAAAATAAAGTGAAAATACAGACATTAGCTTGTTATTTTAGAGGCGGTTTGAGCTGGAAAGTTTCACACTAGATCTCAATGCATCTTAGAAACTCTCATTCCCTTTTAAGTTGAAAAACTGTCCACAAAACTCACCTAAATAAAAGACGCAATTTGAAGGCAAAAAAGTAATTTCTTACATCTTGCTGATACAATTGTGTGCAGTTTGTAAACTACTTTTTAAAATTATTATCAAAATCAATTCAATTGTTTTGTTTACTTCCGTTGTGTCATTAATTATGAGAAAAAGATTAATGATTTTGGAAGCTTCCAAGTAATTCAGTTAGGATTTTTCTTTGAAGAGCTTTTGAAATAAACCTCCTATTCGCTTTTCAGAAGCACTTAAGTGTTTTGGTAATGCACTGCTTTTTTTCCTGTGTATTTTACAGTAAGCTTGAGTTTACCATAAGAAGCATATATGAAGACTTGTTGAGAGCCTGGAAAATACAGACAGAAGAGAGAAAAGATTTATTTGATGGTGAAATAATTTTTTTAAACAAGCAATACCACAACTGATGTTGCAAAGTCATGTCCATTAATGCATTTAGTTATATGAAAGTTAAGGCCACAGAGATTTTGCAAGTATTTTATTTATAAAATGTGCTATAGAACTAGAAGTGCATGACTACAAAGAGCCTGCATTTTAACTGGAGTTGCTAACATAATTCAAGTTGTGAACCTTGACCCTTAAGTGTGAGTATTGGTTCAGAAAACAGTTCATCAGGTCATAAATAATTGGGAGGGATATTTAATTCTATGAGGAATAATATTAATTACATTCCTTAGAGAAGTACTGTTGCAGATGGTAATATCAGCAAATCAGCTACAGAACACTCCAAATATTTTGAAGGAAATGAGAAAAAAAAAGCCACGCCTGTTCTAGCATGTACAGTTTGTTTACTTTATGACAGAAGATGGCTTGAAATCAGAACTAAATTAAACCCCCACAAATACCAGGACCTTCCCAAGTTTTGTTAATTTGTATACAAAATTATGAGCTGAATACAAATTTGGATTTTAATATTGCCCTGATGCCGAACATTATAGAGTGAGAGTATCAGTTAATGTGTCTACCTGTCACACTCTGCCCTAAGTGCTTACACTGCAGAAAGGACTGCTTCACAAAAATAGTTTTAACAGTTTCATGTGTCAGCACAAGGGGGTTTGTGCATGTGATTACCCCTCCCCTTTTTTTTTCTTTAAATCATATTGGTTATATTCTATCTTGCACAATTAAAAAAAAAGCTTTACAAGAGTAAGATCTCTTAACTGTACAGCATCGTTAGATCCATAAATTAAGCTTTATAAATCTAAACAAACAAAAACAATACTTCCCAATGACTCCTAATATTTTGATACATTCAGGTGTTTTAAGGTGCTGTGGTGACTGCTTAGAGTATTTAGTTATGCCTAACACTTTCTAACATGTGCCTTCTCAGCAGCACAAACATTTCACAAACAACATTGATTGCTGTGTATGTTTTGTCCCTCAAGGTTAGTTTTTTTGAGCATTTCTGATTTGAAAAGATTCAGTTGTTTTCAAGACAGCAGTCAGTGAAAAAGACAAAAGCTTTTCTTGGTTGGGGTTTTGCTTATTTAAAACAATCAAAAGCAGAGGGGCTTCCAGGGATGGGGAAAAGCTATCACAATAATAGCTTTGTACAGTATTCAGCATTCAGTTAATTATTACTTTGAGGTGTATTGCACTTACAAGAGTCCTAGAGTGAGGTTCTGAATGGGGATTTCCAGCCTAAGCCCTTTAATCCCTGCAATTTAAGATAAACTTACAAATACGCAAATATTAAAAAGCTGTACCAAAAAAGGAACAGAGCGAGCTCACTGCTGTGAAATGCATATGTACTCAGCATTTATGTATCTCCAGTGGAAAAAGTGTTTGAAGCACGTCTAGATTATGCAGACTCATGTACCTGGGTCAGAGAGAGGAATCCCTCCCCTCCCAACCTGCCATGGTTTTCAGAAGCCCTGTCTTGTAACTGAATGAGCAAAAAAGAGGCACTTGATATTAATACAGCCACTGAATGACGGACCTGACAATTTGTCATCACTGTTCTCTTTCTGTGGACCAGCAAACAGGAGTTTTTGGGCTGGCATTTCCTCAAGGACTAACGACACCAGGTGCATGCAAGCGAGCAACACGACGTCTGAGTTTCCTCCTTACAGTTCCCGCTGCTTGCTCTCCCCCACAGCACACACACTCGCGCTGTCTGGATGCATCTTATGGTCAAGCCCAACACCAGTAAATTTTTTTGCGGGGCACAGCAGCAAACCCTCCCCACCAAGGAACCCAGAGCCAGATCAGCACAGGATGTTCCCCAGCTCTGTGGAAGGTGCTTGCACTATGCATTACACCGTCGGGTCAGTCCCACGGGGAGGTGTTACACCAGGCAGCGTGAAAGGGACCACAGGAGCTAGAACCAGCACAAGGACATTGCCAACCCGGACTGCAATAAGCAGCAGCTCCCGCACAGAGAGATGCGACGGGAACGGGGTCACCAGCAAAAACCTCACCGCATCTCGAGGTGAAAAACAGTTCATCTCCCACAACAGCTCCATTAAGTGCCTTTACTGAGCAGAGACTGACAACTGCATCACGCTGTGCCAAGCCACGCACAACGGTTTTGGGACAACTCCTAGAGATGGTAAAGACCACGTTCTGGATGAATTATATTTAGACTAAAATTGCAGCAATTTTGTTCGGCTTCACATTCTGAAATTTCATGTAATGAGACATATAAAATAGAAAGCCTGAAAACCATGAAGAAATTACTCAGATTTTTATCCTGAGACTGCTATCAGAAACCCAGCTCAGGAAAATTTTTGGCTTGAAGTGCATGCTAAATTAACTGCTTTCCTAAAGGGAAACCGCACCACTGGAAATGCCATAATGGAACACATGACAGCACACAGCTTTGGTGGGGAAGAACGTAATTCAGTTTCTATTTTGCTCACTTGACCAAAAAGCAGTGCTTCTGGACCAAATTCACTCGCCCTGGCTGAACAACCTTAATTCCTCTGCAAGTGCTCCCTGTTCACTGCTTTTTACACAATGTTTTCTACATAAAACTATTTGGAACAGTCACCATACAAGTGAAAATCTTTTCTAAAATAAGATAAAAATACAGTTCTGAGATAAATAAGACACTGGATCTAAAATCTCTTAGGTTTTCAGTACTCAAAACATTTTCAAATTCTGAACAGGAGCTAAAAAACAACATGAGAAAAGCACAAAACAAGGCAGAAATCCTCTCCCCGCAATATCCTCAATTCAGCAAGTCAACAAAACTCATCAGTTCTACCTGAAGGCAAAAATCCATGTAGAGTTTTAGCAAGTGTATGGGAATAGCTTTTTCTTCCCACTTTTTGGAAAACACTACATAAACAGTAGATAGGCTATGTCAGCCAAATCACCCTAATTCACGCGGTTGTAGTTTTCTTCAAGTAACTGACAAACGTGTGGGGCAGGATTCCCGGTACAGACACCGCAGTGCTGGTTCCCCAGCACACCACACTTGGCCATACCCTCTGATCCCGTTCTCCGGTACCATTTCTAACAACGTGCCTTGCACAAACGTCACAGCCTCACTCCTGAACAGTTTACTGACTCTCCCCTAGAATATGTTTTTAACGCTGACATCATATTTAACGCTTTTGAGTCCTCAGGTACTAAGATAGGTTAAGCAAAAACATTCACAACGAGATAAGCAAGCTAATGGTTTTGTTAAGTATTTCCTTGAAAATTCTGGGAGAATATAATTTTCAACTGTTTAACACATAAAACCAAAATTAAACAAACCGGGTCTGGGAAATCCAACAACATCTATCACTAAAACTACATTGGAAATCTCATTTAGGCTAAGCCTAAATTATTTGTGCCTCCTTAGATTTAAAAAAAAAACAACAAAAAAACCCAAAAAAACCCAACCAAAATTAAAAACCCCTTACCTCTAATAATAAAAGAAGAACAAAGACAGACAAGACAGCATCAACTGCAAATATTTGTGGTTATGTGTCCCTGAAGTTGCTACATTCCAAACCAATTTCAGTGTAAGATTAAAATGTAAGCCCACAAGTGGAATTTTTATCTGAAACTTACAGAAGAAATTACCATAGTAGCCTCAAATGCACCAGAAAGAAAAACACACAATGTCCTGAAACAGAGCAAATAGAGGAAAACTGCTCTGGTCTCTGCTCTACTAACTGCTCCCACAGCAGGTGAGAGTCATCTCAAAATCAGGAGGCCTGTTAAGGAGCAAATGTCTTCACCTGTACCCAACTGGTGACTTAATGAACCCAAGTATTACCTTCAGAGATTTGGAACAAGAACCCTCGTTTTAATAACAAATCTAGCATCCTACTTAGCATGGGTAGTAAGAAATTACTCCTAAATACATGTTGATGGTTTATGCAAAGTTCATATATCATTAAGACAGTCAGGCTTGATTTAAATTATGAAAGTTAATTGCATATACATTATTAAGCCCCTAAAAGGTCCATTATCCTCATTAAAAGCTTGTCCACATTAAAATTGCTTCCTTCAGTATTCTAGTCACTGAGATTCAATGCACAGAAGCGTATTGATAACTGTCACATATGATATGCTCTACATAAGCATATTGTCATCTACCATTTTAGATTGAAGTGAACTTTTATTAAACTTCTTTGATCTGTCCCATATGGTAGCAAATTTACAGAGACTGTCCTATTTCTCAGCAACTGAAGAAGCAGTAACCTCCAAAGGACATTTTCCACTGTTTCTGTTTACCCTCTTTTTGCCATTTTTCCAGAGGTCTTATGATCACACACAGCTATGTGCTACGTGTAGTCAAGGGGCTAAAAAGTCAAGGCTGACAAGTCCAATAAAGCTGTCAGAGAAGCTAAAAATAAAAGCATACCCTAGACAGGATGGAGGAGGCTGTGAAGCTTCTGTATTACATTAGTGACAGACACAATCACTGCTTCTATCAGAAAAGTTGCATCTTGTCCTATCACAAAAGGAACTAATTATGATCACTGCTCTAACATCATTAGTCATGCTGCGATCGCAGGGATCCATGAATCTCAGGCATGACAAAAAAGAAAGTCAACTAGGGCCCAGTGGCTGTAAGTTACAGAGTGGGGGGTAAAAAACCCAAACATAATAAAGCTTTGGCACTTGAGATATCCTGAGGATATCAATGTATGTATCTTTTCACCAACACTTCTCTGAGCAGAAACTTGGAGAAAATTCCAGGGCAGGAATTTTATAAATGAAGAGTCATGTGTTAAGAAATATTCAATGAACTGGCTCAAGACCCCCAAACCCGTCAGAGTCGCGGGGGTACACCAAGCAGCTGGCATTTACGTGCAGGACGCTGCTCCTCTCCACGCAAGAAGCTGTTCTCACCTTTGTGCAGCACATGGGAGATGACAAACCCCTCTCTTCAGTTCCCTACTGCTAAAAAGAGTCAGGGATTAGATAACACAAACCATCAGCAACCCCTGGCAGCCAGCAGCATGGGACCAAAAAACTCTTTTCTCATAGAACTGTATCACTGCCATTTCCAAAAGCAGGCAATTACAGTAAGATCTGCAAAAGCAGGGGTGGTATCTTCCAGGGGTAGGAGTTAAAATGTTAAATAAGTAACCCAAGTCCTAACAATAATTCATAAAAACTTACCATCCTTTATTGAAAATGAGGACTGAGTAAGCAAACCTCATCTTACAGGTAATTCTCTGCCAGATGTGATGAAATTCTCCAGTGTTAAGTTCCACAGAAGCTTTACTTCATCATTTAAAAAGGGAATGATGTTATTGACAATGACAAAACACTGGTTCACATTTTTCACCACACATAATGAAACCAATTTTGTCAGCTTGTTTTCCAAAAAATATAGTGAAAATTTACACTATGTTTTCTAAGTTCTCCACAGACAGTAATGAAAGAGCCAAGTGTATCAGCTTCCTTCTAGTTCAGCCTACTCCAGCCAAAGGAATTCCCAACAAACCTTTAACTCAGGGAACTCTATTTGCTGGAAAGGACCATCTAGTAGAAAGATGCTGATCATCCAAAAACACATAAAACACATAGCCAGTGACTGCCTGAATCCCTTAAGATTATGAACACTTGACAAAATAATTTGCAATTCCCAAAAGCTGCCTCTACTACCCTTAACTACTACTAAGGACTTGACTCTGACTTTAATGGAAATTTTACCATTGAACTTGTTGCATAAATCACCCAAGAAGATAAAGCTCAATGTTTTGGGGGGAAGGGAGGTGGTTCTGCTATTTTTGCAAGTTAAAGGTTAATGAGTAACTTCAGCATAAAGCACAGGCCAGCTGCTTTGTGATATCATTCACTCGACTCTTTGGCACAATGAAATACATATTTCTGATCCAACTTACTCTACAATTGCTGACAGCTAAAAATTTACTATCTAAATATTTTTACTCCTAAAAAAAATTATTAGTACCTCTATCAGAATATTTGTGCATATATACTTTAGCCCATATGGTTATGATGTGAAACTCCTTTTGACCACATGGAATGATTACTGAAAGAGATCTAATTTTATCATAAATAAATTAAGTTAGTCATTCTAGATTCTGCCCAGCTGACAGTCAGCTTCATGTGCTCGGTGACTGCAAGCCTCAGTTTTTTTAGCAAGGAAGGACTCCACAGCTGATCTTGCATTATTTAACTCCAGACTCCAAGATCTTAACGCCGAATACCCACACGCACAACACACAGTACCCCATTTTACTAAATACAGGGTAACACTTGCTGAAGCACCACAAATCAAAACCAAGGTTTAGAAATTATTTTACAATGACAACTATGTCACAGAAGAGAATAAATGTTGTCAAAGTGTGTATTCTGGGTTTAACAACACCTCTGTTCTTACCTGGAAGTACAAACTACCCATCTTTCATCTCGGTGTTTCTATCCATGCCCTGACACCCATCAATGCGACACGGGCACACTTCGGACACGAGCCCCCTGGGCAGCACGGCTGCTCTGGCAGACCCCGCGGCACTAACAGCTCACTGTTAGAGTGCAACTGCAGGCTGCCTTACTGCCTCACCCTGTGAAACCCAATTACACCTGAAGGCAGGCGCACAGTGCCATCCTAGATATCCTGGGGCATTTAAGAGACACGAGGCTGTGAGATGTGACACAAACCTCCCAGAACCTTGAACCTGGCCTGGAGCAGCAGCTGGCATCCAGAATCCAGGCAGGGACTACTCCGTTAGCAGAGACAGTGGTGGGACTAGCTGTATCCAGCTTCAAAACATTGGGCAAAATACTGCCTGAATGCTTCACAGAGCAATCCAAGTATTTGTAGGATAATAACAAGTTACCATTTCTTTAACATGTGTGAATTACACAAACCTGCTGAAGCCCCGGGAAGTTGTGAGCATCCCTTGCAGGGAGGCAGCACTTCATCACTAACCAGGAGCAGCCGAGCCGAGTTTGTAAAAAACAACCTTCTCCGCTGGCTTCACATTAGAAGCATCCCCTACAATAATTATTAGTACACAATAACTAAGACAGCCAAACAGCCATTGAAAACAACAGATAACCAGTGGGGAAGTTAACGGCTGTTATTTCTATGCCAGCAACCAACGTGAGTTCTGCCTACCCGACGGACTCCATGAGAGACACTGTTCCAGGCCTAACAAGAAAGGCACTGAATAGAAAACGGGCTGATCTTCAGAAATAAGTCATTATTTATTCAACCTTCAGTGATGATCGCTATATGGGGTGCTAACATTTTTGTAGAACTGCTGTGAACCACTTACTCTGTGCTTTTTTTAACTCTTGGGAGACTTTACTTGAAACATGCACAACAGATCCTTGGTGCTGCAGAGAGGGTCAGGTTTTTCCTTGAGACTGGGGGGAGCACTTTCCACAAAGCAGGAGGTCCGAGGAGAGCAGAGGACCTAGAGCACCAGGAGATCTTGGAGGCCAGGTCTCTCCAAATCCACTGCTCCACGTTCAAGCTGCATTCCCTCAATGGGGCAAAATCTGTTAGTGCTCTACTTAACTCTGTTGCTGTTCCAAGCCTTTCACCTCTGCTTTCCGCATTTTTGTGGGCTAAATGTCTACATTTCTTCAGCAGACCATTTTCAATGCTCCCATGTGTACTGTAAACAGAACTGGACAGCTGCAGTATCATTAGCAATTCTCCTGTTTTCTTTAAAGCCACTGTGATCCGTTTTCATTTGGTTTTTCAGGAAAATTAAAGAAGGCTTTAAAAAAGAGCTCCAAAACCTGATGCACCACAATGACCATGTGGGCGGGTTAGAGGGAAAAATAAAGGGGGGTAAGAAGGGAGCTGAATTGCTTCCTGTGGTTAAGATGTTAAAATCCATTCCAGAAGAGCCTGGATTGGTACTGTGGGTTTTGCTGGTATCTTATTTATGAACATCGGAAATAAACTTGCATGTGTGCCCCACTTTTGGTAGAAAGCACGTGTTAAACAGATGCAACCCGGTTATATTTCCATCAAATGCAACTGAAGACTCATATTGAAGATGCTGCCAGATGCCACAAAAACTAAACAGTTTCCAGAAGAACAGAATTTGCTGTTGCAGTGACAGCACTTTCCACAAAATAACAGGCTACACTAACAAACTGAAGGAATTCAGTGCCTCCGCAGAGATATTTCTCTTACTCAAGTCGCTTATAACTTCTTTTTACAATCAGACATCCATTTATTCTAACTAATTTAGGTCAGATATATTAATAATTGGGTATGTACTAAGCCAGATTTAAGGCTTCTTTAAACACTTCCACAAATTCTTTCTTTAAAGAACAGTCAGAAAGAGAACACACTCAAACTCAGATGGTCTGAGATCCATGCTGACTCTGCACTGTTTCTGTTACCTGGGCACACATTCCCAGTGTTACTGTCACAGTCAGACATTTCACACCTGGCCTTAGGATGCAATAAACACCTTTATCTTGGCTTTTTTCATTTCTCATTCTTGAC
The DNA here is from genome assembly GCF_001431845.1 of Calidris pugnax. Taxonomy (NCBI): domain Eukaryota; kingdom Metazoa; phylum Chordata; class Aves; order Charadriiformes; family Scolopacidae; genus Calidris; species Calidris pugnax. Next base: position 1,997,094 of record NW_015090808.1, on the reverse strand, counting down.
CCAAGATTGTCTCATTGTTTTGTATGCTGTTCACATCTTTCCTTATTCCTATTACCTGACACCAATGAAAACAAGAAAACATAATGCAATTTGCACTGAAAAGTAAGATTTTAGCCATTTCTTATAAATACAAAGCAAAATCAACCCTCATTGAAAGGAGCTGGAGAAAACGAAGGTTATTCCTTAATTATAAATGCTTCATGTGATAAAATGCAATGAGATATTAATGACAGCCGTGGAAAAAAAAGTAAAACAAACTTTTTTTGTGGGACATTTAAATCAACAGTAGTAAGTCACAGTACCACGGAGAGGGAAAAAAAAAAAAAAACAAAACCAAAAACAAACAACAAACACAAAACACCATGCCTGCTGCTTACAAAAGGAAAAAAACCCATTCTTCCATGTTCCTGCATAAGCACAGATGGGTATCTCGTCAGATCCCCACTGTGGTGCTCAGGCAGGGATAAGCCTGACTTAGGGAACCTGGTTTGCAGCAAGGGAGACTCTGCTGGCAGCATCTTCTGAGTGACAGCACCCCTGCCTGCTGGAACCCAGATTCCTAAACACGCTGTAAACACTGCTTCAATCAGGTTTTGACATGGAGGAAAATGCACGGAAGATACAACTGGAGACAAGAATATAACACCACCATACAAGAAAGAGTCATATACCATTACAATGGGCAGATATTGTTATATATATCAGGATTAGCCTTTTGTTCTACATCTTGTAAATATTGGACGACTATTTCAGATTGTAAAAACATCTGGACGGAGGGAGGTAAGCAGTCCTTTATTAGCATATGAGACAGCAGAGGAACTCATTATTAATTACCCAACCCCAGCGAGTACTGGATGAGTGCTGAAGGACCCTGATAGCCCCCACACTTCCTCCCTCTGTATAAAACTCACTGGCAAGTTAGCCACGGTCAGGAGTATTTCACTGCCAAACGAGGAAGCATGTGCCTCGAAGATGTACTTCAAAGCCTGGTACATGGGTATGGTTGGAATCGCTTATCAAAAAGATGAAGAGGTGATGGAGTTATAAATATCTTCATGTGGAGAGAATACCGGATATTATCAAGCTCATTAATTTAGCAGGGAAGGACCAAGACAAAACCAATGGCTAGCAGCTGAAGCCATACAAAGCCAACAGAGTTTCAACAGTACAGCACATCTCAATCCAAAGCTACCCGCATCGCTTCCACTTACAAATTTAGAAGCAGAATCAGTTGTGTTAATGCAGTGTATTTAGCTATCTTTTTTAAAAAGTAAACTGACATTTCCCATAGAAAAAAATAACTTTTTCTTCTATGAAGGACAGTGTTCAAATGCACCAAGACAGTAGACGGTTGATCCTCAAAAGACTCAGGCTATTTTTCACCAACAGAGAAAAGAATTCCTGAACTTATCAAGTAAAAAGTGATTCAACTTCTTCAGGCTTAATGAATATGTCATTCATTACAGTCATCAGTGTTCAGTTCATATTACATTTGATAAACAATAACTGAACTCTTTATGAGAACGACAATTATCATGTAACAGCATTGATATTAAGTGACAAATTACTCAGGCTGATGAATGAATAAGAATTATTCTTTTTACTTTGGCAGGTATGAATCCAAATTTATGTTTGTCAGCCTTTAAAATACTAGTACCCTCCAGGCTGTGAATGCAACCGAAAAATTTAAAAAGCAACTTGCTGAATCACTGAAAAAGCAAAATGCGTTCCTAATGCAAAAAAAAAGGTAAATGCTGAAAATCCATGTGTCCAAACACCCCTCAGTCTTACAGATTGTCTATAAATCAGTTCTCCCTTACTCTGCTGGAGTGACACACCAGACAGAAGGAAACCATGTATCAAGTCTAATTATCAAAACAACAAGTTTACTGACAGGAGGTCTACATGAAAATAAACCTGTTTATTTTGTTGCTATTTTGTTTATAGTTCTAACTGACATGTTTACGGAAAAAAAAAAAAAAGCTTTCTTAATATATTCTCAGTGGGACTCTTTTTTCCATGCAGAAAGAGTGACAAAAGGCACATATTTCTTTCAAGATTTCTTTTTTTTTTTTTTTTTACCTAATTATTTCCTCCTAGTAAAAGAACAGGAAAAAGTTAAAAAGGCAAAGTAACACTTTATGAAGTGTTATTTTTCACTTTTTAATAGTAACTTTTCACCTTTAAGTGTTAACCCAGCGCTTGAAAGCTAAATGAATACATCCCCCCACGGCACTTGCAGCACAACAAGGTGGACTGCTGTTAAAAAAGTAAGACTCCTGTGGCCAAGTCATGAAGGAGAAGCAGTCACCTCGAGTAACCCAAATTGTCCATTGGGAAATCCTCACAAACAGGGCACCAGGAGTCGACTGAGGACTTTTCCTAAGTGTGCGAGGGTAAAAATTGAAATCCAAACCTCTGTCACGTGAAAATGCTCAAAGATTTCTTGCAAAATTTAAGGTGACATTAACTTAGATAGCTAATTCGGAACCAAGGAGAGATTTTATCACAACCTGAAAGCAGACGATCCAGTCACCTGCTCGTATCAGACGAAAACAGTGAGGAAGGGAAGAAGAAACACCAGACTGTAAGGGTATGTTTGGTGCTCTCACCCTTCTCCTCACTGCAAGCGGTCTCTGCTTCCATCTTCTTTGCGTCTCACGGACATAGGTCCCAAAACACTGAATTCAGAAGGAGCCCTCAGAGGAATCCCCAGGCCTGGCCCATGAGGACGGGTTTTGGAAGGGCCTGACACAAGGACAGTGACTCTTACCCCGGACACCTCAGTCATTATGTGCCAGTGGCTTCTGCCATGGACCGACGAGCTCGTCGGTCCACCTACAAGAGCCGTGTATGGCCGGAACCTTGTACCAGTCGCACCAAGGAACCAACATGAAAAGCCCGCAGAACCCTGAGATGCTGTCTATAATTAAAATGACCTCATCAACATGTTGACTGTTCCTAGATGTAATGGTCCTTCAAGAAGGTCCTTCAAGAAGGACCATTAGAGAACCGAGTCATTTCCACAGAGTGCAGGTTTCGTACAATGCATACCTTTGCAGGTATCATTCTGCCATTAAAACTGAACTTGAAAAAAGCACATGGAACATCTTAATCCAGCTTTGTACAAAAGTCATCTATGTGTTAAGTTACAGCCTGCTTAGAAAAACCAGGCCAAATCCAGTAATACAAACGCTTTAAACAAGGTATCAGGTGCTGTGGTCATGAAATAAGACTTCTTGGTAGAGAAGAACTTTTGATCAGAGCTGAAACTTATTAGAAGCAAATGTTAGAATGTGAATAAAAATTTAATATTTTTACATTGCCTTTAAGCTTCTATGAAGGGAAGAGTGAAACCTCTGATTAAGTGAAGCCATTTGGGAGATTACACTGCAACACTGAGTGGCTACAATTACACACAGTATACTGTATCTCTCCAGTTTTGGAGATTTGCCACCACAAGAATTCAAATCCAAGCCACCTGGCCATAAAGTGCAAGTGCAAACCTCTTGAAACTTAAATATTTAATCTTTGTCTCCTAATAAATACAACAGAAATGCTTAAGGAATGTATGACCATCATTTTGTCTCTTATTATTACTGTGAAATTTTCAGATAAAAGATTTGATTTTCAATGTATTGTGAAAGGTAACTGGTCTCTTGACTTCCCACAGTCAGGTAGCTACACACACAATGCAACATAACTGAGGAATAAGAAAGGGACTTATTCAGCAGCTCCCTAGAGCTAGGCAGCAAAAGGGATGATTGACCTTGATGATGAAGACAGCTGTATATCTCACATTACCAGGCATCACATTCAATTCCAATAGGAGATGAGAGCGAGCAGCAAAGGGGCAGATGCTGACCCTCACTGACTACTCAGCAACAGGAGGCAAAAGCTTCCTCAGCAAAGGAAAATCCTTCACCTTCTTCAGTGGTCACATCGTTTGCTGGGCCTATATGACTAGGACAAGAAGAAATGGAAGATACTTCTGATGCCTGTGGCCAGCTCAGCAGAAAAAAACCCCGATCCCAAGTTTGTATGAGCTGTATGAGCGCTCACAGACTCACATCTTCACCAGTAAGTGTGTGTCACACTGGTCTCTCACAGTTGACAAAGTAAAATCGTGCACGTACAGAATATTTCATGGCTATATCATATCTCATTTTTACTGACAGAGACGACTGAGGGCCAGGAGGTGACAGCAGGACAGGACGTCTGCTGGCCAAACTCTGCCTTCCGAAGCGTAGTGCCTGGTGCTCAGTGGTGCCTCTTCACTCTGTCAGCAGTAGCCATTCTGCTCCCAGTGCAGCAGGAATTTCCCATTCAGGAACTAGGACAGTCACAAATGCATTTTAAGACCAACTCCATCCCCAAATAAATCTCCAAAACCTCATCTTCCCACAGACACATGTGACTGAATCTTGCCCTCTGCCTTGCAAACAGCATCCTCCTCAACCTTTGCCAAAGGAATACAAGTCAAAGGTGGTCAAGATCCCAGGTCTCAACGTTGCACCTCACTACTTTTCTTTATGGCTGCAACTTATTAATTTGTACTTAATAAGGGCTTACAGTATTTCTGTTACTCTCATAAACATTCTCAAAAGTTTTCTTGTGAAGATAAGGCAGCTTCTAGTTTCTTCCTTAAATTATGAAATCTTTAAGTCAAGGGGCAGAACTGTCTTCAGATACCTTTGCTTACATGTCCCTTAAATTATGAAATCTTTAAGTCAAGGGGTAGAACTGTCTTCAGATAGCTTTGCTTACATGTCATAAGCTCTATTCATGCAGATGGTCCTAAATGTAATTGTAGTCAGCAACCACTTCCAAGGATTCCAGGTGACCATACCATCAACTTCTAATGCATTACAACATCATCTATATAATTTTCTTTCAACAAGCGTGCACATCAGAAAGCAGGAGCTGCAGACCAATGACCTATTCAATCTTTCGTCCTCCTCACGGTTGCATTTCATGCCAGGCCCTATGCTCTAAAACCCTGTCAAAGTCTAAGTATAATCCACTCACTGTGCCTCACACCTACTTACTGGTTTGCAGCTTACACTCGTTTTATAGTACTTCTTGATTGTGGCTGAAAGGCTTTAAAGCTAATGATTTCCAACTGCATATTAGTCAATTTTTCAAAAGAGAAAGGAAGGTGATGTCATCTTCAAAGATGAAATGATAGGAATTTTTGTGGTTTGCTTACTATTAATATATGGATTTCTGCCACAGAAACCAAGGTAATCATAAAATCAAACAAGCAGGTAATACTGGGAATTCAGAAGGGGAAAAAAAATGATATATATTTATAAATTATCATATAGGAAATGTTGTTGAAACACTCTCCAAACCATATGCAACTGCTTCCATTCCACTAACACAGTTAATTTGCAAGAGTACTTAATCCTTATAGACACTGGAGATAAAATCCTGGGCTCATGTCTCTTCACAGGTATCATAGCTTATAAAACCTCTATATATTTTTCCATACTTATGCAGAATTCAAAATGGCAACATTCTGCTACTACCTTCCTGCTCCTGTATGATGAATCATAGTTTTCTAATGATTTTAAAACAAATAGCTACAGTGCCAGAGTTTTCACTTTTTGATTTACATTAACATACAACAGAGGTGTGTTGGTCTTTGTTTTTCAACTGACGGCCTGTAACAAACTCCAGAACATGATCAGAAATGTTCCTTTGGCGACATCCATTAGATTTTAAGTGAAATTCAAGTTTAGGCTTTTGCAAGGTCCCAAGCAAACTACCCAGTCCTGGGCTTTTCTCAGGAAGCTGGTATTACTAGAGTTTCTGTGGAGCTGCTGACTGCAAATGAAATTCATAAAATCTCCCGTTGAACACTGGCTACATCCTCCTCTTCACAGGATTCAGTCCCAGAGGAAAACCCCTTGTGTCTGCTTTTATCCTTCTTTGACAAGCTTTGCTTTCTTACTACATCCCTTCTCCACGACTGTTCCTCACGCTCACCTTAGCAGGATCACTTCACTACGCTGGGACATTTTCATATACATTCTCATTGAACTTGCACACTTCTAGTACTATCCCGTGTCAATAAAAAATCCTGGGCTAATCTTACTCCAAAGAAAACCTGCTCAGACATACAGATTTTATGTCTCTCAAATACAGCTGTTTTTCCAACTTCCAGCATGAGCCAGGAACAAATCTACAGCCAGAGGATGTAAGTGAAATCTGCAGATCACACCTCAGCCACGATATCTGGCATAGCCAACTTCAGTGCAAGTCTACCTCAACTGCAAATCCAGCCACCCACACTTAGGACCCAAAACGTTCTCAACTTAGTTGTGCCAAAACCTCGGCAGGACTGTCTGTGAACAGCGGTGGCCACAGCTCCAGAAATCCAGAAAGTATAAAAAGGAAAGAGAGCATGGAGAGGCTCAGACAAGAGAAGGAGAAAAAAAAAAAACCAAACCACAAACTATAAAACACACACACACAACCACAGAACATGGGACAGACTTCACATCATTTACTTGTTTTGTCTCACCTGCTCAACTCTGAGCTCTTCAAAGCAGCTACCAAATCCTGCTAAATTTTAATACATTATCCAGCCCAACCGTGATACTAACAGATGTAAAAACGCACTTAGCAGGAACTTGGAGTTATCGGGCTTAACCAGTTTGTCGCGATAAGCTGAGCACCATTTCCAAAGCGAGCGCTGTAACAAAGCGTTGCAGGTATGAACTCACTTATTGCTGCCCCAGGACACCACATGCTACAGAAACCACACTTGGCCCGAATTCACCAAAATTGCTATCAGAAGCAACTGTGACAGGACAGAGAGCATCATCTCTGTCCAAGAAGCAGAGGCAAGAACAGCTCCAGGGCAGACAGAACAGCAAAAACACAGTTCAGAAAAAGGGTTAATGAAGCGAACGAGATACTTGAACAAACAGGAGCTACTAGATGTTTATATTTTCTTCAGTTGTTCGCTGTACTGTATCAGTTACTTCAGCTTCAAACAGAACAATTAAAACACATCTGAGAAGCATTACAGAATTCTGGTGCCCCACACAATTATCTCCACAGCAAAACTTGGGGCCAATGTGTTGCAATATGCTATTCAAACACCAAACACTTCCTTTCCTATGATAGAAGATAATCCAGGAATTTAATTTGTGAACTCCCAGGTGGCTGTCTTCCACATTACACATGCCTGAGGGCAATGAATCCTTTAATGCTTTTTGCACCCTCGGGTGAATGTTCCAGACATGTTCCAAGAGGAGCTCCCCTTCATGTAACCACATCACACAACAAGAAGCAAGAATTCTTCCTGAAGCCAAACTAAGATTATATTAAGAGTTACCTAAATGCATTATTGTTTCAATATTTCACATGCATTTGGTAGTCCCTCAATTTCATCTGAGTATGTCTCAAAAAATAAAATGAGCAAATTCTGCAATCTGCTCCTACAAAAAGGATGCCACTGCAAACACCAAAGCAGCACTTGAAAAATGCAACAGGACCAATACTTGGTGCTGGAGAAGAGACGGCTCAGTGGAACAAAAGTCTTGAGACAAGGAAACGATTTTGTGCCTGTCAGGTCAGCATCATTTGCAGTTCTGTAATAAGCCAGGTCTCATCTAACACCACAAGCGCAAAGGATGCTCTTCGGTTTATCACCTAGCTTTTAATAAAACCATCAAGTCCAGTCCGGCCTAAAGGTTTTGATATTGGTACAAAAAGAAGCAAACAACGAAACAGCAGCTTGAGCCATGAAGTATACTAAAGTGCAGAGTAATGTTTTCACAAGAGATCAAAAGGTTCCTTAAATCATTAAGGCACACTCAAAGAACCATCAAATGTTAAAAAAGTTCGTGGAAGTAAAAACATCACAATTTGTAAAATAATACTTTATAATTGATTGACAGAAGTCCAAGTCATCATTTCACTCCAGAAGTTGAAAACTGGTTCCAGGACTCATTCCTGAAAGCTGTGTCAGGGTCTCACGAGGGGACTGTTTGTGAGGACTACAATAAAAATAACAAAACAGACCTCAGGAAATAATGCGGACACTAAAAAGCAACAAAAATGCTCACTTACTGCAGAAAAAAGGACTGCTTACTAAACTGTCACATCTTTTATTCTCAGAATTTTACTGTACAGCTGGGGGCAGGGGGGGGGTTTAAAAAAATCAAGTATAACTTGTAATTGCTTTTCTAAAGAAGATGTAGGTAATTTTTAAACTTAAAGAATCTGTTGACTTTGCATGTGACAAGCACTCAAATCTGTACATTTTTTCCTAAAAAGGGATTTAGGGCCTTTGAAAAAAATAATTTTCCTATTTCAAATTTTATCTGAGGACTAGGCAAGAAGCTTATTTTTACTGACATGAAAAGATCTTGAACAATAACATCCATAAGAATGAACCTTGCTCTTTGAGTTAGACTAAGCACCAACTACTTTTAACAATTGCTGAATTAGTAAATCAATAAGAAACAGGTCATTTCTAACAAATGATGAACGAGTCATATACAAAACTCATCTTTGTCATGGATGCAAACTGAAACATGACTTTTTCCATAAAGTTTTGTGAAGCAAACAGACTCATCTTACAAGTCCTTCAGGTGAGAATTACTACACCCTGTTAAGGCTGCAGGATGAAACACTTCTTTGGACTGTAAAAGGGAAATAACTAGACTTGCAAGGAGTTTTGCAGATATTGAAAACCCTTTCCCATAGACGTGTGACTGCAATCAAGCAGCAGAAAGAGGCTTCTCTTCCATTTTCCTTATTTAGAGCAATATATCAACCACACCACTCTTCTATAATTCATACAGTCCAACAGCGCACAAAGCCACAATACCACCATCTGCGTCCTCAGAAAGGATGTTTGCTCTATTTTGGGAAACTACACAAGAGCCAAGAACTGGACCCATAATAGCTCATTCCACGTAACCATAGGATGACTGGGACATTGGTTTGTGTTCCTGTCCGGACTTTCTGTACCCACAGGAGCTACATTTGGTGGCCACCACAGAAGGCGATGATGCCTTTGGCTCTCGGTATTCACATGCAGGCGTACGCCTGGCACTGTTCACCAATAACAGTTAAGCAGTGGCTGCTTGGTTTGCTGCAGGCTGGTGCAGACTCACCACCTGCTTAGCAGCTCAGCACGCGTGTTTCTGGAATTAATAAATAAATAAATAAATTAAAAAAAAAAAAATAAAAAAATAAAAAATCATTCTCAGTATTGCAAATCTGCCAGAGCCTTTCCTGACACCACAGCAGGATCCAGCTAAGGTTAAGCAAGGATGCCCACATAAAAGTTCATCTAAAGACTAATTAAATTTCAGGTTGATAAAGAAATCGTTTGCTTCTCTTGAGAGTAAGAAAAACCTAGAAATTTGCAAGAAAGAACAGGGAAAATGTTACGTGTGACCATCCTCTGTGTGTTCATTTTGCCTGCAGCTTGTCCCTAACTAGCAATAGTTAGAAAAAAATCAACTGGTTTCCATCTGTGGATAGACCATAAATACAAATAGCCTGGCACAGCTGGCTGGGGCTGCCATAGGAAAGAACCTGAAAACGGCCGCTGACAGATGGCTGGCACAGGCCCACAGCCCACACAGGCTCCTGCCGACCAGCTGCTAAACTGGCCACGGCCCTTCCCAGTTTGCTCACATCCCCAGTGTGCATCCTGCTGACAGTCCAGCCGAGGGGCTGTCTCTACTGCAACCACAGCCGGGTGCTGCGACGACGAGCTGTGCGCCTCAATTCTCATCCATTCTGCCCAGACATCTGCAGAGACCCCAGACTGCCCACTCCACAGCACCCTGCAGCAACTCCAAACCAGTGCCATGGCAACACATTCAAGGTCACTTGTGGCACAGTATTTGGGAGGGAAGGATGCAGATAGATTGTTAAATTCTTAAACCCCTACTCCGCTGGTGACCAAGGAAAAAGCTATGCAGCTGACAGAAGAGCTATACACATCAACGTAATTTTCATATGGCTTGTCTTATCTATCAAGCTCAATGCGGCAGAAACACAAAAACAGGGACTAAGAACATGAAAACCTCAGAGCCAGACAGCCAAGTCAAAAAGACAAACATGGGTGTCCTGTCCAAAGTCCTTGGAATGCCAAAGGAATAACCCTGACATAATACAAACAGTAAAGTAAAAACATCGATTATGGAAGATTAGGATAGATATGGCCATGACTTTTTTTACCTAAGGGTAGTTTCTTTTTTCATGTCAGGCAGCCGTGCCTTATCTATGCTAGAGAAACGGGGACTTTTAACCCATGCTTTCCAATCCCCCTTTCCATGGAGTAACGGAGCCCGTGGAGTGGCAGGAGCCAGAGGTAGCTGCACCCTTCGGTCCACAAGCGAGGAAGTACAGCTTCCCTTCTTTGGAGCCTCACAGCCTACTCAGCAACTCAGGACAGTCAGCTCTTCTTTCTTTTCTTTATTTCCCTCTTTGTTTTTTTTTTTGACTGATGAGGAAGATTTGACCCACCTGTATTTCTCTTACTGCCTTTCTATAACAGCTTTAAAATTTTATGTTTCTCTCCACATAAACCTGACAAAGGCTGTCAAAAGGCATTAATAGACAGAAAGCCCCATTGGAAAAGAAGGAAAAGTTTAATGCTAGTCCTAAGGCATAATTGATTCCAGGTCATGATTTCAGGAGACAGTTACAACACACTTCCAGGATAAGTGAGTATTCAGCAAGTTAATTTATGTTACCTGCCAAACCGAAAACTCCTTAATGACTAGTTTAACTGTGTTTGTTCACTAGTAAAAACGTGGGAAGAATGATTCCTGCCATGGCTGAAAGCAGACCAGGCAGTCTGTGTGAAGGACCGCAGCAAGGGCGTCAGAGGAAGGAGCGCACCGGCTCTGCTCCCCTGCCACTAACTTAGGACAGGCAACTCTGCTTTTTATACTCAGCTAGAAGGAGGGAAGACCAAGGGAGCAGGGGGAAACACTGGTAAAAATTCATGTTTTCATATACATTCAATACAAATCATTTAATGATCCTTTATTTTAATAGCAGTTTGTTTGTGTTCTGTATCTCACTTTCTGAGTGTTCATGAATAGAGAAAAGAGGCGAGAGGTATGGTCAGATAAAAAGAAATTAAGCTAAAGGCCTCTCTTCCACAGACTGCTTTCCATGCAGCTACTACCTGTCAATCAGTGGAATTTAATAAGGACTCATTTCCTCTGGGAGGGGAAACTAATACTTGTGTCTCCTTAATGTTTAGCAACCAATTTTCCCTATACATTAGAAGACTTTAAAAGGCATATTTTAAATACATATATACCTCACACTTGTAACTTGCAAAAACCTGTGGGGCATATTTTACACGCCTTAACCAATTAAAACAACATTAATGAGCAGTTGTCAATTTTATTATTGGCATGCACACATGGATTGTGGTTTATGGGTTTTACTCTGAAGTATTCCAGACTTTCAGCAAGAGTAAATCTGTGCCACTGGACCGAAGTTTTTGGGGTCATCGTGACCCACTGACTGCCCCTGTCCCCATACAGCAAGGGCTAGCTACAACTTGGCAAGCCAGGACAAGGAACACAGCCCTGCTCACCCTGTGGGCAAAAGGGTGACGGAACTCTCTCTGATCCACAAGGATAAGGATCAGGCCTTAGGGAAATGCGGTACCGTTCAATAAGGAAATGCAGCTGAAATGGGCACTAGCTGAGAGCTACAGCCAATCCCCATTTCTTTGCATTGGAAGATAAGGTTATGCAGGCAAAAGCTTGCAACCCTATTAGCCTGAAAAGATAGTCCGCAAATTCAGAAAAAAAGGATGTGATCCAAAGATCAAAAATAAAAACTGGGAAAACTTGTGGTTTGGGTAATGTCAAAATGTCTCATAATGTCAAAAAGAGAAAGAAAAGCTAGACCTAACTGTAATATTGTGACATAATTTAAGACAAAGATTAAGAGCCACTTTGACTCCATCTCCTTGTATGTTGTGTAAGTTCCTATAGGATAATGGACCTTATTCCCTAATGCTGCTGCTTTTGTGTGAAAAAAGAGCGATGCTGAAGTAGCTACCTCAACGGGAGAAGGAATCAATACAGCAGTGCTTACTGTAATAACACCTTTTCAATTTCATTTTACATACAAACAGAATCTTCATTAAAGTTTCTATCTCAGTCATCACACCAGCTTTATTCAGCCACAAATACAGTCTATTCCTGTCACAAAAAGATTGCATTGTGAAGGTACAAAACTACAGGGAGTCACAAAGAGCTGTTGAGGCTTCAATATTAGATATGTAACACAGAAAGAACATCCTTGCCTGAAGGAAGGAGATTGCAGCAGTCTTAAATACGAATTCCCTGGAAGCACTCCAGAAAGGTTTTTCAGTACCAGCAGCACTGGCAGTACAGGGTGCGAGGGGAAGTGCTGCCCAGCACCTGCCCACGCCACGGCCCTTGGGAGACAGTGCTATTCATCTTCCCAGTACACTGAAACTCTCCACGCAGAGCTAGGGCAAAATCCAAACCAACCTGTCCAAAAGGCTTTTTTATTACTTTTTTTTATTCTCCAGTTATGTTTCTGAAGATGATGTTTGTCAGTTCACTTACTATGCTAATGTAATTATGAAATAAATGTAAAAACAAAACCATAAAGAAAGCTGCAGACCTGGCAGTTTTCATCAAGTATTGTTGCATTTCTTGATGCAAAATTAACTGGCACCTTCATGCTATAAGGGAATGTATGCTTGGTCCTGCTTCACTATTATATATTTTTGCTTTTAACCCGCAGATTGATTTATAAACTGAGAAAATTGGCATCTTTTCCATATACGTGAATTTCTTTTACTGTTCAAGCATTAACTAATCACTACAGAAATTCTGCACATACTTCCTTTCCCTGTGTGCCCTCAAAGACTCCTGCTTTTCAAGGTAACATATCAATTTTACATTTTCTTTGTCTAAACCTGTGACTCTTGTTCCCCATACCATAATGCAAAGATTATAGTTTTTATAAAGCTAACTATAGTACTGTGACATACACTGGGGAGGCAAGGGGAAACAATTCATTAGGTCACTGTTCTATAGTGACAGGACTCAGAAACAAGCTTCCAGCTTGTTGGTTTCTATGGGAACTATTCCCTTAGGAGTCAAGTTTAATCCTGCAGTTTCAAATGTCAAGTCCTACAACCTGATGAGGCAATGCAGTCTCTGAACACATCTCCTATGAGAAGTCACACAAATTTATAAAGGCAGAAAGCAAGCTGCAAGCACTCATGCCTCGCAGATATGTTTATTGATACTCCCTATTGAAGAAAATTTATCTTCTTGACCTTAAAGACTCCTACATAATCTCACGTTGCAGTCTCTACATCACCCATCTGAGCCTTTCACAGACTCTTCCACAAGTTTCTAAACTTAGAAGCAAGGAAACCCTTTCCTTTTCCCCTTAATTTTGGAAAAAAGAGGTGGGTGGGGGGAAGATGCTGGAGTCTCATATTTTGTCCGCACTCCTTTTACATCTTCAGTGATCAGCAAACACCTTCCTGAGAGACAACTGCCTCCTGCAGCCTTTTTTTTGCTATTGCACATGAGAATTGTCATCTTATTACAAAAAGCTGTACCTGTTCAGTTCCCATCTCTGTGACTGCTTTCATGCTACTCTTAGCAATAAGCAATACATATTTCACACAGAACTGCCCTGAAGCCTTCTATTAGCTCAACCATCGTAGGTGTGCTGGCCTGTTGTTCAGGGGCCAGGAGTCTTCACCTGCACCGCTAGCCATTTCTGAGATCATTTTCTGTAACAGCACAGGACTGCAGATATCAGACTTGATTCATTGAGTACAATTAAAAAAAAACAACTCCAAAACAAAAGCCTGTGCTATTACTAAAGACTTCAGCTCAGCTCACAGTAACTCCAAGTTTTACCCACAGCTCCGTGTGCCGTTGCTAGCAAATACCAGTTTCACACATAAGAGCAATTTTTCCACAGTTGTATTGTCCAATGATGTTATTTCTGGACAGAAGACACAACCACCTCGAACCAACAAGCACGTCTTTTCAGCATATCTGGAGCAGATCCATGCCAGCTTTGATCCATGATCTAAAGTTTCTGTAACTGCCTGACAACCTCCAACTTGTCAAGTTTCACAATCCTGGGTTATTTTCCTCTGCTGTCTGTGTTCTTTCAAGACCAAAACGAATCAGTTGTAGGTCACTTTCTGCATATTCCAGTTCCTAGGGACCTTCATGGAAATAGTTTCACACCACTTGCTTCAAAAGCTACAGGAATAACAGATTTTGCTACTTGCTTCAATTCAGCTCAGGAAAGGACACCTACTACTCTCTTTTCCAGCATGTATTTGGAGATGGCATGTCCCCATGGTCCTGCAGTTTCCTAGCCGAACTGACCACAACATCATGTTTCTCTACCAAAACTTGTGATCTGTTCCAGTTTATCCTGCAAGTTGGCTAGTGCTCTTTCCCCCCCCCTTCTTGAGTTTTTGGGGGCTTTTTTGTTTGCTTGCTTTTTTTAAGTATCTACCAATGGTCTTTCCTACCTTTGGGACTTGGAAATGTCATTCCTAATGGGAGTCTGCTCTTTCATTAAGAATCCAGAGGCCTAGATAAACACTTGATGCAGCTGGACAGATATCCTTCTGTAGAAACTGTTCAAGAGCTTCTCATGCTCCCCATTCTTATCCAAGTCGTCGTTTTTCAAAAGCTTTGCACCTCTTCAGGATGCAAAACACTTTATATTCATTACCATTTCTGGTAATGACTTGCTCTCTCTCACTTAATTCCATACTTTAAATAAGTAGAGTGCTTCTGTTCCTGCAGTAGTCAAAACAGCTGCTTTGTGTTCGTGCTCTACCTTTCTTCCCATCACGAAGAGATCAAGTTCGTATTTCAGTTCATCCAGGTGTCCCCAGCTGGACTTGTTAGTTTCTTCAGGATATCATTCCTGTACCACTTCCTCCTTACTCTGCAACTGTGGTATTGCCGAACAGTGTTCATTGGCATCCTTAGAGAAGAGCACTACACCAATTTATTAACTGCCTGGAAATGAGAACATTGCTGATGCAAAGCCCAGAACACAAGCAAGAGATTCTCAGTGAGATGACCCACTTCACACATGTCAGTCTTTACTAGTGTCCCATGCAGACCAAGTCAGGTGCAATACTTACTTTAGAAAATGAGAAAAACTTTATTTTTTCCTTCTCCCTGCAGAGTTTGATACCATTGTTCTTCTTCAACGACGTATCTGTCCAAGCAAGCATCCAAGTGGCATTTTCAGTGTTAAAATTCAAAGTAAAGGATTTCAAGATGATTTCTACTAGCTCTTTTTCTTTTTAGTCCTACTTAAAACATTCAACTCTCACATGCTTATTTAAATCAGAATCTTTACATTAGGAAAGCGATGCTTTCTTTCTATCCAAGAGAAGCTGTCTTCCTCAAAGGAGGAAAACAATGGAGAACACTAGCAATGACATACCCTGAAAAGTAATTCAAAATATAATTCCATTAATACTTTGTCAGGACACAAGGTTTAAATTCTGTGATTTAGAAAAACGTACCTCTAAGAATATATGACAAAATTTGTCCTTGCTAATCTTATGTTCTTAGAAATTCATGCATAGCTCTTTTTGTATTAAAAAAGGCTTTAGGAAAGACCAGCATTTACCAGTATCACACCAAGCTTTTCTAATTGTAAATCCATCTGGGAATAAGCCATTTGCGGTCCAGGGAAATAGTCCTGTCTACGAACTTCATCTGAAGTGACTGAATCACAAAAACCCCAGAGCTATCCCACTGGAGGTGACGTGAAACATACTTGGCAGAAATCTATTACAAGTGTTTTCTTTGAAAATAAAATTCTTAGTACATCTGGCTACGTGATTAAAACAAATACATGTATTGACAATCCTTGGGGAAAAGCCCTTTAGGGGAGAAAATAGCAATTTCAGTGGATCAATTTGATACACCTTCAGAAAAAGCAAAGTTATCACAAACTTCTAAGACGACTCCTTATGAAGAATCAGGTCCTCCTATAGTGATACCTAACACAGCAGTCATTTGAAAAAGAAGAGAAGAAAAAAAACTCAAGCTTGTAGTGGACAAATAGGACAACATAAATACATAATCATTTAAAAATCCATCACATTCCAAAAGTGGGAAACAGAGGCTGGGTAGAGCCTATTTACAAAGGCTGTCAATGATAGAACAAGGGGCAATGGCTTTAAACTGGAGAAAAGCAGATTTAGATTAGACATTAGGAATAAGTTCTTTACTACGAGGTTGTGGAGCACTGGAACAGGTTGCCCAGGGGGATGGTTGAGGCCCCATCCCTGGAGATATTCAAGGACAAGGCCCTGGGCAACCTGGTCTAGTCGGGGGTGTCCCTGCTGACTGTGGGGGGGTCAGACTAGATGACCTTCCAACCCAGATGATTCTATGATTGTAATTATTGGTTTTGGGACTTTATGTTTGCATAAAAATTAAGTAAAAGCTAAGCAAACAGATTCCATCAAATACAGAGCTAAGATTTTACAGCTCTTAGTTTTGGAAGTTTTAATGAAAAATATTTGTTCCCTTATTGACACCCACCACAGTTTAAATCAGTACTTATTATTAGTCTTATTCACCTCCCACCTTCCATTTTCCACAACTCTTTTCAGGACTTTGCACCTAACGCTATTTTCCTCTTGCAGTGATATCGCATCATAATGCGTCGAGATTTTGGCTTGAGCTCATGGTCTCAAGGCAGATTTTATAAGAAACTGTTCTGCTTTTCAGTGCATAAGCCATGACAACATTTTTTCACTAAACTAAATATTTTCCATAGTGAAATGCAGGTGCAAGGGAAAAAGTAAAGTACAGCACAGGAATATTTTTCAGGCTAAGGACAAATATAAATGTTTTAAGGTTTAGATCATATTCTAGCACATCAGAAATGCTTTTGGGCTGTGCAACTGAAGATGTTTTATTCCTCTGACAAGCCTATCTTTGTCACAATAAGTCAGGGCTACAAACCTGCAAACCCGGTCTGTTTTGGCTCTCTGCTGGAACATCAGCCACATACAAACCAAGCTGGCAGGGTGACACCTCACTGTTCATACACCCCTGGGAACCAGAAGGCAGGCTCCTTTCAATGACACAGTGTCGTACCTGCGCAGACAAGGCACAGGCTACACAAACATCTGGACTTTGGGTAGCTCAGTCACACACCACCACCAGAGGACATCAGCCTTCTCCCTTGGAAGCTCCAGGGCCATCCTGCACTAACACACAGTCTTGTGCTTCCTCTGAAAACAAACTCCTCCGCCTCATAACACACATCAACAAGCAAGGGCTATGCATCTGGAGATAAGTCAGTTTATAACTCTGAGCTTGTAGGTCCACAAGCCATTTCACCAAAAGACAGATGGAGTTCTCAGAAGTACACAAACTCCCCTTGATACGCATCAGTTCACCATGTGTGAGATTTGCATAGCCTTTTTCTGAAGTCCCACGAGTTTCTGCCTCATTGGGCATTAAGCTGCTTTTAATTCTTAGGGTTGCCACAGCACACAAAGCAAAATTTCACTGTGCCCTCTCCCCTGAGGCTCAAGATGAACACAAACTCTTCCCCCAGCGCACCACTCCAGAAGCGAGAAGGACCACAGAAAGAACCCGTCTGTAGCCACTGTGGGTGAGTTAACGTGGCAAACACTGGAAAGAAAATAGTTTTGTTCCACTCAAAGGAAGCAGCACCCTGAGCAGCACAGGTAATGTAGTTATACAACTCTGGCTAGAAGTGCTCCAAATGGAATCAGCCACCGTTCCTCAGACGCGGCTTTATTATGTCCTACACTACAGCACCAGAGATTTGTGTGCACAGCAGGATTCATCCATAAGAACTGTCACACCCTTGCCCTTGATTATTCCAACTTGAATGCAAATATTGTATTAACCTCCTTGACCTCTTTCTGTAGTTCAATGACAAAACAAATTGTCTAACCACCCTGTATATTTATAAAATAGAGTGCAAAGTTTCAAACAAACCTCCTGGTTTGAGGTGAACTGTCTTTGTGAGTAACACAAAGAGTAACTTTGTGCCCAGGAATGAAAAACAGATGCAGGGACTGTTGTCAGCTTGTACCTGCAACTAACTCCATTTCTGGCACTATATTAACATAGCAATCAAAAAATTTGGCCTGAAGATCTCATTAGAAGAGCGCAAAATCTACTTAACACTGTTTCTAGAAGGCTTCAGTATGGTTATTTAAAGGTGTGGCTCAAATAAAAAGCAAAACCAAAGAAGTGCACAGACAAAAAGCTTGGGAGTTGGTTTGTTTTTTTTTCTTTAAAAACACCCAACTATCTGAAATACGTTTCTGTAATTCAGGTGAGATCAATCTGCCAGTTTTTCTGGAAAATGAATCAAGTAAGTCCATGTTCTATGATACAGAGAGCAATATATTAAGGAGATGAGACACAGAATATAATTTTAAGAATAGGTTTCAGGTAGAAGATCAGCAAAATTTTCAAACGAAACCAAGAAGTCATTCCAAGTGCTGCAGCTTCAAAATAATCGCTGAGCAGAACCTTCAATCAAGTAAACGCTAAGTACTAGCACAGTAATCAACAGCTTCGCTGGCTTAAATCTTGCACACGAGGATACACTTGTGGTTTGGACTTGGGAGCACTGGAATACTCGAGGCTGCACTACGAAACCTGTGGAAGCACAGGGCAATGCCCTGACCTGTCCAGTTCTGCTGCTGCACTTCTTCTAGCTAAACAGAAAAAGCAGTTTTAAATCCAAAATACTTTAATTACGTCCAGATAGCGGATTTGTAGAAATAAATTTGATATAAGATCTATTTTGTCTTTCAGAAGTATTTCATTAATTTTTAAGAATGATAAAGGGTCCAATCAAAAACAAACCTTACTTAATCTATTTGCAAGTAATAACCCTGCACTTTGCCTTCATTCTTCTACACTAACAACGTACAGCTTTGATGCCCTGATTGCAAAATTAGGCAACTCTCTCCAACTTTTGTTAAAATCTTTAACCTTTAATGTGGTAAACCCACTGTGCTTTAATTTTAACTAAAAAAAAAAAAAAAAACAACGAACAACAACAAAAAAACCCAAACCAAAAAACACCAATCCCAAATCAAAACAACAAAAACCTCACAGATCAGAAGTTATGAAAGATACTCAAAGTCATATGAGGAAAGACAATGAACATTTGAAGTTTTAAGCAACTGCCAAATATCCACATGGCTGTTTGCACTGTTTTCCCCCTTTGCACGGAAGCTAGTGCTAGTGATGAATGCCTCGTGGTGGCTCTTCTGCACAGCATCTTCCCAAAGACCTGCTCTGTCACCTGTACCACTTCCTAGACCTCAGACACGGAGAGACACTGGATACCACTGTACCATCACTGCTCTCCCAAACAAAAGCATTTAAGCCATGACCCACCACCGTTCCAAGAACCACAGCTGTAGATTTTTGTGGCTAGCAATGCAAAATCTGGCAACTAAAGTGTCATCTGCCTTGTACCACTCAGACAAGACCCTCTTCTCTCTAAAAACAGTGACTCAGCATGCAATACTGTTACTTCTCAGACACATACTCAATTTAAGTACTTAATTAACTAGAAAGCACTTAATTAAGTCTGTGGGAGTACTTACAGGGCTTGAAGTCTAATGCTATAATGTGGCACACACATAGTATCTCACTTGTGTCTACAGAAACCATTATGCTACTATGGAATGTTTTCTTCTAGAAAACCCGCCCGTTACACTAGTTACACATCTGACAAAAATGCAGCAAGTTATCTCAAATCACATTAATTATCTACTTTCTCCCACCACATCCTTAACCTTTTCATAAAAAGAAAGAAAAAAAAAAAAAAACAGTCTATAGCTGTTGGAGTAGTTCTTGGAAATACAAAAAAACCAGCTTTCCCTTGGAACACAGGAGGGGCGTACTGAGGGCACAACACAGCTCCTGCCCAAACCCACTCACCGCAGCCCTGAGAAGAGCGCAGTGTTGGAACCAGGCAAACACAGGCCATGCCATCCCCGCCAAGGGCCGCGCGTAGCACGGGGCTGGCACCAGCCGCGAGGTGTGACTCACCACCAGCTTCCCTCCAACGCACCCAGCACGGCCTGGCCAGGCCACAGGCCTGCAGCACCCTCAGCACTGACATGGCTCCAGCCACGCTCGCCAGGAGGGCCCGTCTCTTCGCACGCAGGGTAGTGCTGTGGCTCTGGCCCGTCTCCACAGTAAGAACTTCCACATGCCAGTCAGCAAGATGCTTGCAAAATAATCAACATTAATCCAAGACTTCTGCTCTCTTCATTAAGGAGAATTGCACCATTACTACAATTAACACAGCCCCTCAACCTCTGCTGCTGTGGATGTTTATCTGTAAATACCCTTTAAATACCTTCAACACTTGCACCTGGGGTAACAATCAAGTTGTTTTAAGAACTGTTTGTACCCTTCTGCAATATTTCCCCGAAGCAAGTGATTAATTTATAATGTCAGCTCACTCAGAGCCTTTTCCTTGATTCTCCTCTCTGGCATCCTCTATTTACACGCAGGATCTTTTGTGAGTGCAGGTGTATAAATACAATAGCTTCAATTAACTGCATTGTTGGCCATAGCATGCCTCTGACCAGTGGCTCTCATGCACCTGCAGTAATAAAATACCAAGAGAGATAACATACTCAATTTTAATCACATGTTGCCGTGTTACATATTACGCTGTTTAAAAACATTTCCTTTACTCCTGAGCTGTTTGTAAAAGGGTGTTACCAATTAAGTACATAATAGCCTGGGGAGTGATATTATAGTTCACACAATTTGGTTATAGTGACTAAGTGTAGAAAAGCAGCTTGATAGCAGCTGGTATTTTTGTTAAATGGCTAACATAACAGGACATTCTTTCAGGAGCCCTTGCAAAGGGAAGGGACTGGGGTGGTTTAAAAACTCTTGCTGCATTGTAATGTGATATTATTGTGTAGCCCAAAATGTTTTACAATTCCATACAGAAGCTGAAATGAAAACAATCAGTGCGCAGGGAAAACAAAAGTAAAAGGCCCATTACTGGCAAGATGTTCCCGGAAAAGCATCGAGAAATTTCAGTCCTGCTTCTTTTTGTATTCAGGGAGAGTACCCACCCCACTGCACGCAGGCACCTAACCTGAAAGAACACGTCAGGGGGAAGGCTACACACTGGCTGTAAAGGTTTTTCTTCTAAAATACTGCCCCATTTCCACTAAACACTTTTTTCCCTAAAATTACGAAGTATCTGGACTGAATTTAAGGAAATTTGAGTGCGCATTTTCAGTGAAGGCCTTTAGTGAAGTACAGAAGGAGAAAAGTGACCCAATCTCTCCACCCAGACGTGAGCCAATCTTTTCACACACCCCTACTGCTCCTTTGGCTACTACAGACAGGTATCCTTCCCCTCCCGCAAAAGGCTTCATGCGTTCTGCACACACTCTTTAGATTGAAGTGCACTCTAGAAGCTTTAAGGTTAACTTCGACGCAGGGCAGCAAAGCTAACTCACTTTACCAACAAAGGCTGTAACTTTTTATTAGCATCATTATTTTTAATCAACAACCTAGAACTTATTTCTTTTAAGAGCAGATAAAGTATGGCCCATCACGTGACTCCCTAATATGGAAGAGCACAAACACTCTCCCAAACAACCTCTTTTTACTCCTGTCATTTGTGCAGAAATACCACACCATTCGTTGACTTCAGTCAGTGCCTGGACCCCATACTAAGGAACTTAAATCTATAAACGCTATCTGTATCTCACACCATATAGTTGTGAGAAACACCGGCTCACACTTAGAATTTAAAAAGGACAAAATTGCCAAAGCAAAGGTATAAAAATTTATTATACGAAACAGCACTGAATCAGGTGCATCTCAAAGCAGAGGCACACCAACCCTTTAGCTTTTTGATATTTTATACCCTTATCCCGGCTGCCTGAGTTACTGTCTCTCTTCTCATGGGCTGGGAAGTTGGAGCTCACATTCTTCCCGACTGCCTGACCTATTACAGATCTAGTTTACACCTTTTTACCTTACAAGGCATACCCTCTTACTCTACAAAATCATTATCCTAAACACACCTTTGATTAGTTGATTAGCTACACGTTATTTCACAGTCTTTGCTATCATCTACTGTCCAGTGTTAGTAGTTAGGAGCACCCTGGTGGTCGTATCCTCATCTTCATTAGCCACCCTCTAGATGACCTTCATCCACTTGTCAGTCTTCACAGTCCTTTGTCCACTTGTCAGTCTGCCATGGCCTGGCTCTCTTCACCTGGATGACTTCCCGTAGACCAGGACCCCTGGACAGCCCCAGGGTGCTTCTAAGGATTAGTTTGGTACAATGGGTGAGGCTCCACCATCACCAGGCCTCCTCCGTCAATACAGACATACTAACAAAAATATTTCAGTTAGCTGAAGTAAAACTCAGCCCATTTCTCACATAGTTAATTGCACCATCTAGTAGATCTAGTGACAAGTTGCGCCTTCAGCAAGGCTAATTGATATGTACGGCAGCTAAGGGTATCTTCAAAATTTCTAGCCTTCTCCTTTTGTCTTTCTTTTAGGACTGGAGAAATATTTCTGCTGCTGCCTGCAACTTGGCATTTTTCAGGACTGAATTTCACCAGTCAGCTCCATATAGTCTAGTTAAATTCCTCAGAAGTATTTTAACCTTTAACATAAATAACATTGATCTGAGGAAGAAGGTCTGAGCCACCACGCTGCTTCAAGATGCTGCTTACACCTTTGGCTTTTTTAAGCTGTTTTAATGCATATCAAGACAGTCTCTTACTTTCCTAACCTCAGGGAGAATTACTGTCAAAGGCATGTGGAAAGTTTGAGCGCATTGTGTCAGACCGTTTCTCTTCTTGCCCTCTTAGCAAAGTGTATGAAGAGTGGCAAGAGATTAAGGACACACAACTTGTACTTTGTCAAAACCTTGTTACGATTTTCCAGGTGTTTTACTACTTATTCTGTGACCAGTTATACACATTCCTATGTAAACACTCACTAATCTGCAATTCTTTGCCTCTCCCTAAAAAATGCAGTATTTACTATCCCCCCATGGAGGCAGGATAGAAGCAGCTTTTAATGATGGATGCCATAAACTCCATCACTTCATTACAGACTACTCTTGGACTCCGGAGAGTACACGGACTTCACGATACTGCTTGGGAACATTTGTCACTTGTTTCCAGCACATTTTTCAATACCATTGCCCATCTTCGCTGCCAGAAAAAGAACACATCTTTCCCACCGTAATCTGTAATGAAAGAACAATGGAAAAACATCACCTGACACCTGAAAATCACTAGTTTATGTTGTTATTCAAGGTGTATGCTTCGGTATACTCCATATACTAATAAAGCACACTGTTTTCATCTTTGCCTTTGATTATTCTCTTTTAAGCTGTAACGGCCTTCCTTCAACATACCAACTACTACAACTAAAGCTTTCACTCACCACCTTCACATCTCCAAATTTGGATGATTCTCCCTATAATAAAAAAAGCTCTCAGATAACAAAATAAGCCAATTTTGCAGCCACTTCAAGCCAGAACACTGCAAGAGGCTCCAGCCAAGACCAGGGTCTTCTCTAGCTGCTACTGGTACTACAGACAATCCCCTGGATCCCCAAGTGAGAGCGCAGAGCATTTCCAATTATTCCCCAGGCTTCTCCTCACTTTCAAGCACATTCCAAAGGCAGGTTATTGCAGGTAACTGGAGCAGTAGGTTTCTCCTTGGCAAAACAGCTGCTGTGAGGGAATCCTGCCTTACAAACCTGAGAGTTCTCTGAAGCAGCAACAAATACGGGCATAAAGACGAGCTGTTTGACACAGCGTACGCGGATTTTTGAAAGCTTATGACTGAAGCCTTCTAAGGAAACAAACTGCTAGTGGAGTACACTGAAAGGCCCTTTCTAGGATAACTGTGTCAAAAATTGATCATTTACTTCTACCCTCTATTTTTTTATCTTATAAACAAAGGGACAACAGTAGGTTGCTGGCTGGCATTGTGCTGTTAAACCTGGGGAAAAAGGGAGGAGGAATTAGGACAGAAAGCTTGATGATAATCAGAAATTATTCAGTGTAGAGATGACACTAACAACAAGCTAGAATGATCTCATGAAACTTCATGGCTGGATAATATAAGGCCAAAAGACGATCGATGCAGAAAAATATAAACAGATGTCTACGGTGGGAAAAAAAACAATGTCTACCTTCACAGATGAAATAATGAGCTTCAAACTGACCATTATAATTCAGGAGAGAGCTCTCTACAATATGATACACAGTCTGGGCTGTTGCAACTACTTCCATGTCAGTCATGTTTGTTTGTTTTAATTGTTTTCATACAAGTTTTAGATTGTTATTTCAAAGCTAACCTAAAACAAAGAACTGGCTGGCCGCTGCGTACCACATCCTTAAGAGTCCAAAGAATGTGCAACTCAGCTATTCACAAATTTATTATCCTGATGTAACATGGACATTCATGCCTCATTGCTTTCCAGTTACCAAACCGAACTGCAATTCAAAAAAAACGTACAATTATAGCCTGCAAATACCATAACTGAAAAAATATTATGAACACAGAAGAAATAAGCTACAAACATTTTGGAATTTTAGTTACCTTGCTAGAAGAGAAGTACAGCATTAATACCACAGACAGCTTCTTTTCTTTATTTACGAAAAAAGGTAGCAGGGAATGTGGCTTTGACGTAATTCAAAGAAAAATGTAAAGTGTTTGGAAATGACAGATTTATTCCCTAAACCCCAAAGATTTAAATCCCTCAATTACCTCCTGTCTTCACTGAAAAGGGCACACTGAGATACCGGGCTTTTAACACAACACCAGGCAGAAACTATCTTTAAACACAATCCTTGCCTGGGTTCAAAAGGAAAAACAACAATAGTGACAAGACAATGGAAAGCAACATGACTAGGCAAAATTCCATGGGATGTGTGGGGAGGAAGAATCCAGCTGTAACACAAAGCCCCTCTACCTCGGCTCGGGAGAAAGCTGATGCTGTTCCACTCTTCAGCAGCGATGGTAGGCCTGCTAGTGCTCAAAAAGCAGCACATGCCCTGCCAGAGCGTTGCAGAGAGCCTCTGTACGGCACAATTCATAAAGCAGGGGAAAATCTAGCCCCCAAAGCACTAGAGAAAATTCTCCTCACACTGGTCTGTGTGGAAAGCCACACAAAACTTGAGATCATTAGAGCTCTTAAACCACCTACTACCAGCTCTTGTCTACTACAGTTCAAGGTTTTACACGTGTCCCAGCTGCTGTTTTCCTGCTTTGTTTTTATTCCAAACAGCTTTAACAGCAAGTGTTGTGTTTAATTTTAAAACCGTTCATCATAGTACCCTTGTTCTTTTACTAAGCTTAAAGGTAAGAATCCATGTGCTGGTGCCAAACCTGATGCTGGCTTAAGAGAAGCTCACACACAGCTAAATCTTGGATAAGCAGATAGTTATAATTTGCCTTTTGTAAACTAACATACTGAATTCTGTGATGATTCAGGTACTTCATCTGGAGTGTAGACAACAATACTATGTGAAAATAGAGTGTATTTGTGGAGCATGGTGTGCCGTAAGAGACTACAGAGACTAACAGAACAGTCTCCATTTTGATGTTACTGTATATTTTGGTACACTCATCGTCCACACATGAACCAGTCCCAGCTGACAGTTCATGCTGTTCCCACCAACTCTGCAAGCCTCTACAGGGGCGTAAGCCAGAGAAAAATGTGGCCTTGTTAGCATCCACTCAGACACATACAGTTCAAAGAAACACACCAGAGCATCTCAGAGCAGAATCAGATCCTAGAAGATGAACGAGACAAACACGCTGCAAAGGCTTGCTGCATTAAGAGATGCTTTCTATGTCTGGAAGACACATGAAAATACAATGCAATTCCTCTTCCAGTAGGCAGCACTAACCAACAGACTGAATTCTCAGGGCAGGAAGCTGTTCAGTAGGAAACCAGTGATGCTGGCTACTACCACTTCACAAGGATGTGCCCCAAGTGAGTGCCAGCTCCCACACAAGAGGAGTGCAAACACACTGTCAAGCTTTACGCATCAAAATGTCTCAACATGAACCGCTGCTATCCTTCAGTAGATTTGCACTCCAAAGAAATTCAGGGTTTGCACAGCCAAGACAGCCAGACATTGAAACATTTAAGCAAGTAGCTTTGGCAGATCTTTAGCTCCTGTACATGTACTTGTGAAAGCTGCTTCTTTACCACAACAGAGCTCCCAACGAGACCTTTTTCACCCCTTGCCATTCACTGTGTTGGAGGTGGCCAGGCAGAAAGTTCTGTCTAGTCCTTAGTGTGGGACTGTGGTTCTCACTTTACTTTGTTGCAGAGAAATATTTCAGCTCAGAACTCCCGTTTTGCAAAAGATTGCAATCCTTGATATACTTCAGAGGAGGAAAGCTGCTTTGTTTTTCACTTAATATAGAACACCCAAATTTCAGCGCTTTGAAGATGTGTGTTCATATGGCACATTAGTGGGAAGAAGCTGGAAGAAGGTGCAGACGTTTGAGCATCCCTGCCTTAGGCAAAGCTATACCAAAGGGAAATAGATATCAAATTCTTTTAAAAACATTTTTCTTTTCTAGGTATTTAGCTCACCTTAGGTAGCGTTTGCACTTTTTTAATATCTATCTTGTCCAAAAGAAATCTGAACCAGCAGATTATGAACTGCAGGAATCCACAGGAAAATCCATTTCCCGGACTCCGGTTTCATTTACTTGAAGATTACTAGTTAAATAACAAATCATCACTCTAGAAAGGAAATACTTTTCAGCACCTACTTAAACACATTTCATTTATTTATTCCAAATATTTTCCCCAAACTATCCACAATTTAAAAAAAAATAAAAAAAAATTAAAAAAAAGTAAAAAGCTGAGGACCAATTTATTCTGAAGTGAAGAATGTTGATTATTGCAACACACTTCCAGGTGAAAAAACATCTCTATTAGTGTAACAAATTCACCACCCAGAATAGAAACCTACCCAAACACACCTGGACCTCTTCAAAAAACCATTTAATATCGTATTAGGAACATTAAGGACGTAACACTTGGAATCATCAAAAACTGCTCTGTTTTTTTGTGTGCTACTTGGAGGACAACTTTAACACACAGTGAACTGAATGGTCCCCAAGATATGAATATTCGCTCAAAATTTGAATTGTTTGTATTTGTTCAGCTACGTAGCTTTTTCAGAAGCCTACATAGTCAAGGCTGGACGCCCTGCCTTTTTCTTTCCATGTCATATTTTGAGTTGCTGAAAAGCACATACATACACTTCTTGCTGTGAAATATCAGCCAGAAATCATGTGACCCATCAAATTGTTCCTCACTGTACCACTTAAAAATAAATTTAGAAAACAACAACAAAAAAAAACCAACCACAAAAGACAGACCTTATTGCATCTTAAAATTCTGCCCAGTGATGGATAGAAAGACAGAGAAATTTTGTTCTTCCAGTTTTGCCAATTCCGGACTAGACAATTTAAAACAGACAATGTACTGTCCTTGCCTGCAGCCATGGAAGCTTCTCTCCTTCCTTCAGCCTCACCACCTGACTGCTGAAGGACCAAAGGCAGTAAACAACCCAAAACTTCCAGCACTCACATGTCCAGTGTTAGTATACCTTGATGTATGTATACCTAAATGTTACATCTTCAGCCAAACATATCCCTGTAAATGTTTTTGTTTCCCTGCCAGGTTTAGGAAATTTCACATACATTTCTCACAGCATCTGACTTCATACATTGAACACAACCAGGAGAAGTCTGTTAAGGGAAACAAAGATCCATCATTTTCTTGCTTGTGATGACCCAAATGTCTCCTAGGCCACCCTCAAGAAAGGAAGTTTTTGGTTTATCTGTTCAAGAGGTTTATGCTGAAGACCCCACTTGGCCCACCGATTTCCTATGGTGTTAGACACACAAGGGAAATGGTCACTGAACTGATCTCTACAGTCTCAGATTGTCTTCCGTGTCTTTTTCATTTGAGTATGTAGCCATCACAAGTTGGGGGAAAGCCCAGAACTACCGACTGGAGCTAATTCAAGAGTCTACTTATGTCTATGGAATCCCCATGAAGGTTACGGGTTCCTGCCTTTATCCCACTCAACCTGGGGCTAATTAAACCAAAATAAGCATTGTCAATAAAGTGTCAGCAATTATCTATTTCCTCACCAGAACATACAAGGAAAGAAAAAAGTGGTACTATGGTTACATGACCATCTACAGATTCAGAGTTGCTATTCACACAAAAGCAAAGACTGGAGGTAGGTGGCAGAGGTTTTATTTTCCTAAAGAGAGAGTGAGTTGATAAGAGTGTGGAAAATGCTAGCCAAGAGACAGATGTAGGTGGCAAGATATAACAGAAAATGCAGAAAAGTTTTATCTATCAGAAGGGAAAGAGTCCAGGATTATCAGCACCTAGCGCTGATGCTACCAATTAGTACAATTTTAAAATTTAACCAACTAATTCATCTCCTAGCATTTTCTACAAAATCACTTTGTGGGTAAGAGGCAATTCTCAAGCCCACTCCTTTCTATGGCTGGATCTGAGGAGTGAAATCATGGCAGAAGCAGAAAGAACTACCAGATCTCTATATCATCAGCAAACTGTCAATGAGTCTGTCTTCCAACAAGAGTGGGAGTTGCATTTGTCTCTTTCCTTTATTAGTCTGAGAAAGTGCCACTTCACACTGAACTGTTGAGAAAAATATGCTGCTATTTTAACAGTAGAACAAGCAATAAAAATTGAGAGGGGAAAAACCTGGTCTCGATCCTGCTATCAGGTTTAGGGTCAGGAATGGGTCATCCTCCCCTTCCCACTAAGGTACTGGTTTAAAAGACTCCAAGGGAGGGTGTGGAGACAGAGGAGAGAAACACAGAGAGAACAGGAAGATGTCCAAAAAAGCTGTTTTCCTGGGCCAGAAGGGCCACCATGAAACATTCTTAAGACTGTTCCAGTTTGCTCTGTTTACCCAATCTTGAATTACCAAGACATGTGCAAGCTTCAAAAAATTCAGCTGAGAGAAGCCTTCCAACACTGATATCAATCTAAATGTTATCTATACATTATGGGCTTATAAAAAGGGGGAAGAAAATAAAAGCTTTAAGATATTCCTGCCATGGATTTTCTTGCACATTCTCCAATTCTTACTCATTCTGGTTGAGCCAAAAAGCAGACTGTCAGCCACATGACTCAAGCTGTTTGGCCTCTAGTCCCAGCAAGTGCTAAAGGGGCAGAGGCACGTTGATATGAAATTTAATTAACCATACTTTTTCCACAACATCACAGAAAAAAATTCTATTAGAGCTCAGTAATAGCTCTGGGGGAGATTAGACAGGGGACAAAACCAGGAGTGGCTCTACCGCATCCACAGGGACTTGGTTCTTCATAGCCTCAGAGGAAATTAAGAGGTTAATTCACTGGAAACGGGGAACCCAGCTGCCTTCAGTGCCTTTCAGCATTTCAGCCTAGGAACGAGTAGGTTCACTCCGTATTTTTAATGCTACCTAAAAAGCCACATGTGTTTAAAACTGCTATTCCTCTAATCTAACCTTGGCTGTAAAACACTGGCCCACCCAACAAACCAAGGGCATCACACACTCCCCCACATGCTTCCAGTGAAGCAGTCTGATGCACTCGCAACTACAGACTGTACCTTTCCCCCTTCTCTCCTCAGCAAGGGTACAGTCCGTGCCAAAGTTAAAACTAATTTATGAGCTAAAATGAAAAAAGCAGAGACTAAAATCATGCCACTTTCCTCCAAGATCCTTACGTGTATTAAGATGTCACTTCCTACACTCCTTCCAGAATGAACAGATTCATCCCCCCTCTGAAGGAGTATCCATGTAACACTCAGCCACAACCTGATTCATAAAAAGAAAGTACTCTCAAAGAAATTTCAAGCCACAGGTTATCGTTTAACTGTCAAGAGTCTTCCCCGTGGTCCCAGCAGAGTGCATGAGCCCTGCACTGGGTACAGAGCCACTCTAGCACAAGAACCAGAGAGATCTGAAGGAAGAATCAAACTGCAAATTCAAATCCTAGATACTGAACAAAGGCTTGCTTTCAGCAGATTTCTCTTTTCTTTCTGTACATAAGAAAAGCCTTTAGACCATATGCACACACATGTGAAAACCCCTAGCCAATTACTTTGTTTTAAAGATGCTGCATTTAACATTATAGACGTATAATTGCTTTGGGATGTGGCATTTCCTGCATCTCCAGTCATCGAAATACATTAAAGGAATTAGGCTACCATTTAGTGCAGAGTCCTGAAGTTAAGCTCTAGCCATTATAATTCAGTGGGATCACCTGCAACACCAAAATCCAAAGCAATACTTAAAAAACAAAACAACCAAAAAAAACCCACCCAACATTCCCTCCCTCACTTCCCATGTTTCTTTTTAGTCACCTGCTTAAGAGTATGTTAAAGAAAACGAGGACAGCCAAAGACCTACTACTGACCCATGTATCAAAACACCTGTTTTCCATATGGTTTGTAAAAGGAATAAATTTTAATTAGACCTGATTGCTTTTCTAAGAGAAACATTTGTATGCATAAAAACAGGTCCAGTAGACAGAGATGCTTCTGAGCCCACACCTCCTGTGTAAAGGATCAGAGGAGCAGCAGCAAAAAGATATCAGGTGCCAAAGAGAGACAGGTTCAAGTTAACTGTGCTTGGCAGGACACCTACAGAACATTTGGAAACAAACTGCTCTGCAACTGTCTCCAGCCTAGAGTTTGTAGAAATGAAATGAGCTCCCCCTTCTGCTTCATTTTCTGCTCCCTCTGATAAAGGGCAGTCTGTAAGGTACCTCCCGAATCACACTATGCAAAAGATAAAAGAGAAGACGCTAACACCTGACAAAGGCTCAACCCATGCTCCCAGGATGGCTGGCACCAGGGTTTCATTGCCTCCTCTGGCTGATGAAACTTAAATCCAGGTTTTCTACCACCCAGGAGCACAGCCCAGTTTTGCCATTTGCTGTTCCGCTCTCAGCCGCGTTTGCACAGAAGAATTATTACTGGGTTCCTGTCACTGCTCCAAATGCCAGCGCTGGTGGCTTTAAGCCCCAGAAATGAGTGGTGCTGCATACCCTCCCCTTCTCAGGCACGCGTCCTGGCTGACAGGCTAACTCCTCACTCTCGTGCTCCTCCTAGGCCAAAAAAAAAAAACCAAACCAATGGCTATTTTACACATGAAATGGACCAATTTCAGAGGATAAATATTCATCACTCCATTCCAGAGCAGCTTGTAGCTGGACATTTCTGCATTTCCCAGGACACAGCTGTAAATATCCCTGCATAGAGGCAGCTCCGCAGCATTTCTAACCCCTGCCTGAGTGACACAGCCCCGACACTCTGCGTGGAAGTAGCAGCCCTTCCTCCAGGGGAAAGCCTTAATGGAGGGTTCCAGGTCTTTTGTTTGGGGTGGGTTTCCCCCCCTTATCACAGTCTGCTCCTCCCAGTGAGCAGTCAGACCGAGACCGCAAGGGCTGCCAATCTTAAGCGGAGGGAGGCCTCTGCTGGAGGCAGCAGGTACTGCACCGAGCCCTGCATCCCTCCCACTGCGGACACGCTGCTCTGCCTGTAGGCCCTGCTCATTCCCTGCACAGAGACAGCCCACAGCTACAGCAACCGGGCTGAGACAACTGTCCAGCGTGATGGCATCATAGAAGGCTATCAGATTGGTCATACATGATTTACCCTTGGTAAACCCGTGTTGCCCACTTCCAATAACCCCCCACTCTTCAACTTGTTTGGAGATGACATCTAGTATGAGTCTCTCCATCACCTTCCCAGGGACAGAGGTGAGACTAACTGGTCTGTTTGCACAGAAGAATTATTACTGGGTTCCTGTCACTGCTCCAAATGCCAGCGCTGGTGGCTTTAAGCCCCAGAAATGAGTGGTGCTGCATACCCTCCCCTTCTCAGGCACGCGTCCTGGCTGACAGGCTAACTCCTCACTCTCGTGCTCCTCCTAGGCCAAAAAAAAAAAACCAAACCAATGGCTATTTTACACATGAAATGGACCAATTTCAGAGGATAAATATTCATCACTCCATTCCAGAGCAGCTTGTAGCTGGACATTTCTGCATTTCCCAGGACACAGCTGTAAATATCCCTGCATAGAGGCAGCTCCGCAGCATTTCTAACCCCTGCCTGAGTGACACAGCCCCGACACTCTGCGTGGAAGTAGCAGCCCTTCCTCCAGGGGAAAGCCTTAATGGAGGGTTCCAGGTCTTTTGTTTGGGGTGGGTTTCCCCCCCTTATCACAGTCTGCTCCTCCCAGTGAGCAGTCAGACCGAGACCGCAAGGGCTGCCAATCTTAAGCGGAGGGAGGCCTCTGCTGGAGGCAGCAGGTACTGCACCGAGCCCTGCATCCCTCCCACTGCGGACACGCTGCTCTGCCTGTAGGCCCTGCTCATTCCCTGCACAGAGACAGCCCACAGCTACAGCAACCGGGCTGAGACAACTGTCCAGCGTGGGCATCACAACAGCAGAAGGAGAAATGGAAGTGATTTACAGCCTTAGTGGTGTTGCTCAGGGCTAATTCTTGGGGTAGGGAACACTCACGTGCCATTCAGAGGTGACTTCACGTCCACGTGAACACAGCGTAGCTCCCTGACAAGCAGAGGCCACAGTAATCGAACAGTAAAACGTGGGCACGGGTGCCATGAAGATGTCAGGAAATCTACACAGCCCAGATCCAGGCTTTGAAATACAGAGGCAGTTACAAACCTTTTGTCTCGGGTTGTTCTAAAAGAGGAGCTTAAAGCATCATACGGCAATATTGTACTTCCAGCTGAGACAACTGACAGTAAATTGTTTCCTGTCCTGATGTCAACCAGGATTTTATTTATTCTGTGCAAGCTGAGATAAAAAAATCATGGTTCTTCTTAAACATCAATACTATGCCAGTTACAGGACACTTTCGAGGAACGCGAGATTCTTCCATCTCTGTCACTCTGGACAAAAGAAAGACTAAACAATCCTGCACTCATTTAGAGATGACCTAATACCAAAAAACCAAAAATAACTTGATTTCCAATTTGCTTCTGTTAAAGAAAATAAAAAACAACCCTGGACTCAAGCCCCTTCATTTCAGATCCCAAAGAAACACACATACATCCTTGTCATAAAGAACAGATGGCACATTGTACTTCTATCTGCCTCTCAAAGTCTGAAGTTCACTGTTTTTTATTATCCAGTTTCTTTGTTCTGACCAAAAAAAAAAGCCCAAACCTAACCCTCTGACGGTGTCCCTTTTTGTGGAAAAGCACAAAGTATTTTAAAGGAACTAGTCTTACTTCTACTTACTTTCCCCTATCAATTTTCACTTGACTTCAGATGCGATGCTAAGACCAGAAAAGTTTAAGTGCTTCACAAAGAGAGTTAATAAATGCACTGCCTCCTGCCCACCCAAATCCATTTTTTGCAACATGTACTCAACTTATTTTTACCATTTGTAAAAGAAGTCCTACCAATCCTACCAAGTACATGCCTTAACTGATAATGTCATTTAACTAAGCAAAAAACATTCAGAAGGCGAAAGTAAGGATTCAGAGGAAAATCACACCACTGTTCTGGACATTTGCAGGAAAATATTGGCCTTTCTGATCAGAAGCAGTTTTGCAATGTGGTGTAACATGTAGCTACTCTGGAGCTAATTTTTCAATTATTAGTCAAGGTGAGCCTTCCTACACATGAAGACCACCATGTAGTTCTTGAGCAAACCCTGACCACTACATTTAAGCAACAACTACAAAAACAGAGAAGTATCCTGAGAGTGACCACCTTCTTTGTGCTCACCTTGGCTACTGCTCTAAATCATCTACTGAATTCTCTCCTGCTGATTTGCTGCTACTCCACAGGAATTATCCTTGCAAGTATTTTGTTGCAGCTAAAAGGACACTTCCCAGTTACTAATCTTTGTGTAAGGCTTTACATTTCCAATAAATTACAGGTTTCTGTGATTGTTCTGTGATACAGTTGCAGCAGTAAAAGTCATGGCAGCAGAAGGTTGCCAACTAATACAGCCTGTGTAAATTAAGTGTTTTTGACAACTGACAGACAAACCCTAAAAATAAAACAGGAATTATAGAAGCCTACAGCAAACACAGCAGCCATGTATAATACCCAGTGGCACACCATGGAGCTGAAATGGAACAGAGGCTATATATATTATCACTGTTGGCTTATTTTAGTACTTTTTAGCAACTGGAGCTTGAAGCTGTTGTTGTGCAATACAAATGGTGTAGACCATTTCTTACAGCTTAGTGTGTTTATAGGCATTCTGGCTGTGGGAACCCCATTGCTATGAATATCAGCCACTTGCAGAGATTTCCAAAACCATTAAATGCAAGTTTGTTTCCCAAAGAGAACACAAAAAGTTACTTACCAGGTAACTCCTCTGTGTTTCGTTCCAAATAACCCCTCACTGTATGAATCCCAGCCACGTATCCCAGCTTTGACTTAAAAGACTCCCATTTGTTTTTCTTTGATGGGGGAGATGACTGTGGATGGGAAATAACCCTGTCAACCCTTTTGTACGGAACAGCAGTGCCAGGGCAGTAGGTGGGGGATGGAAAGAAGCATCAAAGCAGAAATCCTGAAGGCACCTGCCTACGGAGTTTGCTCTCATGCAAAAATCATCTGGGCAAAGTTAATAGTGACAGTTCCTGGGACCTGTGCAGCCAAGTCCAAATCACAGAAAGTTTTTTCTGCTCAGAGAAAACCACAGATATATTTTTGCAAGCAGCCAATTCAGAAGCCATGAGAGCAGAAACTCCTGACACAGACTTTTGGATAATGTGCTCAACAAAACGCAGTTATCGTAGGCCCAGTGAGCCAGCTCTGACATCTCCACCTACAAACTAATGGGAAACTAAACAAAGAATAACCAAGCAAAAAAGGACAGTAGGATGGAATACCCACTCAAGACATCACGGAGAGTGAACTGCACTGAGTCCACTGGCTTTAGTTCATTTTCACTTATCTCCACACACAACATCACTAGAGTAATTAAAAATTATCAGTGGTTTAGAAACATACTTTACAGGAACACTACAAGATCAACCAGTCAGCCATTTAAGATCAATTCTTACTCTCCTGATGTCATCAGCACTGTCACCACCAGCTGCATATGGCAGCACAGTATGCCTGGGCATGAGCCACAGAATGTTACAAGTCTAAACATGAATGAAAAAAATCAATCCTTTTTGTCTTTATGCAAATAATTAAGCCTTCGGTTGTGCAAAATCAGTTTCTCCATATAGTGACATGAACAGTTAATTCTTTAGATTAAAAAAAAAAATCACCTTATGCCTGAAACAGAAGTTTGATATAGGATTGTACATGAAGTATGACAATAGCTTAACTAAATGGCACACGTTCTCAGCCCACAAATGCTACGAAAGGCATTTGATACATGCTGTTAAATTATTAAACAATAATTTCACCGTGGCACGAAAAGGGAAAAGCACCACAGGAGAATAAGACTGCTCAGTAGTTCTACTATTCACCAACCATGTTGACAAAATAAGTATTGCAATTATTTAGCTTCTTGTAGCAAGGCACCAACAAAAGTTTACTATTTCATTTATCGTTCATTTATTTTTCTCAAGAGGCAAAGAAAAGAAGAAATCAAAAAAGTAAACAGCTAAATGTTTTAAGATTTGCAGGCTGGTTAAACAGAGTGGAGAAGGTGCAAAAATAAAAAGGCAGGGGGAACCAGTCACAAGATACGATAAAGCTTTATTGCAAAGCACTGAATTCCCAGTGCAGCGTGAGTTTTGGTGGAAGTGCATGCTATAGCTATACAAGCTGTAACAAGCATGAGACAGCAGAAGTCAAAACAAAGCCAAACAAAAGCCTAAAAAAAACCTTGCACAAGCACTGCTTGAATTTCCTTTGTCAAGAGACTACTGGAGAATAAACCAGCTCTCCCCTCAAAGGCTTTCGGAAATGGAAGTAAAATAGTCCACCTAAAAGAATAGCGACCTTGTCACTATATCCAAAGAGACTGTCATCCAGTCTGAGCCATTTATACCTCTTCCCAAGTGCTAGTTCTCGTAGACTTTTGTGTGATTTGCTGCAGCTACCCTACATAATGAGAGAGTGCTCCAGGTCTCCCTGACCCAGGGAAACGCTCGCAAGGGACCCAGAGGAGCTTGGTCAACTATTGCTGTTGACAGGAAAGGAACTCCAGACTACATTGCTCAATAAACTCAGTCCTCAAGCCTAACAACCGATCAGCAAAGAAAGGATATTTTTCCTTCTCTTACAACACCCCTTTTCTGTTGGTATGTTCCCTGTCTTGTAACCATCAATCCCAGAAGTCCAAAGCATTAGACAACACAAATTTCTCAGCTACAACTCTGAAAGTATGATCCAGGTATTAAAGTGCATTATTTCATTATTTAGGTGTCCGGAGGCTCCTGGACAGGCAGGTAGACACTTACTTCTGGGGTGCTGCTGCTGCCAGCGCCTCCGCCGCTGCCACCTGGGCCTCGAACTCCTCCCGCTGCAGCACGTCCCCGGAGCCACAGAAGCCCAGCTCCACCAGCTGCTCTGCCACCTCCTCGCTCTGCAGGGAGAGGACAGGCAGGGAGCCTGGTTAGTGCTGGGACGGTAGGGACACCCCCTGGACCCCTGCCTCCCCTACCATCAGGACCCACCAGAGAATGTAACTCAAGAGAGGGGAGTCTGCACAACACCCCCCAAAACCAGCAGTGCTGGGAAGCCAGGAGTTGCTCCTCAGGAGGGGCTGCAGGCACCAGTAGGCTCTGCCTTGCTCCCGTCTAACAAGGGCTCACGATGGAGGAACACCAGAGGAGCTGGAGTACTTAGGGCGATTAACGACACCACTGCCTCAGGCATCGTCACCACAGCCTGGGCAGCAGCAAACAAACATCAGCAGCTGAAACCCTGCAGTTTCTCACCCACCTTCCTCTGCCTGCATCACACCTAAGCCCCAGAAAAGGGCCTGCACTCCCCTTTTTATACCTCCAGATGGAAAACAATTCCCCAATTTAAAATGACATCCCTAAAGGAGAGTAGCACTGATGAGTTGAGCTCTGGGGCAGGAGGCAGCACAGCTGGGGATGAGATATTTCCTCCAGCTGAAGCTGGGGCACCTGATAAGCCCTGACAGCCAAAGCACCCCAGGAACACCCCCTGCCACTCCCACCCCACCTGAGCTGCCAGATTCAGTCCTAAATTCTGGAAGCCAAACGCTGATTGCTGCTTTCTGAGAGCAAACTCATAATCAATACCACCTGCCTTCTAACTGCAAGACAGAAAGCCTTTTGTGACTTTCCCTAAAGTGTTTTCCACCAAGCAATGTACACTATCATTTTTAGAGGTCAAAATTTCAGCAGTCAGCACCCTTTGAATATCACTGTGATGTGACGTGCTCAACCAGACACATCCCTTGGCATGACTCAGCCAAAAAAATATGTTTTGTAAGCACTGGACAAGATCTTATTCCCAGTTTTGGTTAAGAACCAGGCTGGCACTCGCTTGAAGCTGCTTCTGCACACCAAAGCCAGCCCCACTGCCTTCATCTCACCTCGTACCTCCAGACAGGGAGGGTGTTTGTTTCTCTGGGCGGATATAAACAGCAAACACTGCAACGCAAACAGCCGCTCACACGAAAGGCGTTTTGGTCCAGACCGGCACTTGGAGCTGGCTTGTGAGCAGACCCCTGTTTTGGCTGGCCCCACTGCACTTCTCGGGCCCCCCAGCCCCCCCAAACACCGCTGCCATGTCCCTTCCCTGCTCCGCAGCCACCCCGCTGCCGCCCTCAGCCCGGGCGGGGGTTTCTCTGCAGGCAGGAGCCGTGTCACCTCCCTGCCCGGGGGGCAGCGGGGCGGCGCGTTCCCTGAGGGTGGCGGGTTTCTCTAACAAGACCCTCGCACCTAACGAGCACCCGAAGCTCCGCAAGCCCACAACGTGCCTGGCTCTCCCCGGGAGCCTGACCTGCCTCCGCGGCCCCTCAGCGGCCGGTGCCTCTCGGAGGACAGGGCCGAGTGCCGCCGCGGGGGTACAGCATACCCCGCTGCCCCCGGGCGCCCCGGGGAGCGAGCCGCCCCCTCCCACTGACCTCCAGGTAGCGCAGGTCCCGCGCCGTCCCGCGCGCCCGCAGGTACTCCCGGTAGGAGCCGGGGTGCGGCGAGGCGGGGGCGCCGGCTGCCATCCCACCCCCCGACCGGCCGAGGGACCCACCGCCTCGGGGGGGGGCGGCGCGCGCCAGGAGCAACGGCGGCGCCCGCACGTGCCGACCCCGCCCGCCCAATCAGCGGCCGCGCGCGGGGCGAGGGGGGGAGCGGGGGCCGCCGCGCGCTTCGGCTTTGGGGAGGTTTTGGATGCTTTGAGGGTTATTTTTGAGGGGGCAGAGCCACCAGCTGCTCTGCCACCTCCTCGCTCTGCAGGGAGAGGACAGGCAGGGAGCCTGGTTAGTGCTGGGACGGTAGGGACACCCCCTGGACCCCTGCCTCCCCTACCATCAGGACCCACCAGAGAATGTAACTCAAGAGAGGGGAGTCTGCACAACACCCCCCAAAACCAGCAGTGCTGGGAAGCCAGGAGTTGCTCCTCAGGAGGGGCTGCAGGCACCAGTAGGCTCTGCCTTGCTCCCGTCTAACAAGGGCTCACGATGGAGGAACACCAGAGGAGCTGGAGTACTTAGGGCGATTAACGACACCACTGCCTCAGGCATCGTCACCACAGCCTGGGCAGCAGCAAACAAACATCAGCAGCTGAAACCCTGCAGTTTCTCACCCACCTTCCTCTGCCTGCATCACACCTAAGCCCCAGAAAAGGGCCTGCACTCCCCTTTTTATACCTCCAGATGGAAAACAATTCCCCAATTTAAAATGACATCCCTAAAGGAGAGTAGCACTGATGAGTTGAGCTCTGGGGCAGGAGGCAGCACAGCTGGGGATGAGATATTTCCTCCAGCTGAAGCTGGGGCACCTGATAAGCCCTGACAGCCAAAGCACCCCAGGAACACCCCCTGCCACTCCCACCCCACCTGAGCTGCCAGATTCAGTCCTAAATTCTGGAAGCCAAACGCTGATTGCTGCTTTCTGAGAACAAACTCATAATCAATACCACCTGCCTTCTAACTGCAAGACAGAAAGCCTTTTGTGACTTTCCCTAAAGTGTTTTCCACCAAGCAACGTACACTATCATTTTTAGAGGTCAAAATTTCAGCAGTCAGCACCCTTTGAATATCACTGTGATGTGACGTGCTCAACCAGACACATCCCTTGGCATGACTCAGCCAAAAAAATATGTTTTGTAAGCACTGGACAAGATCTTATTCCCAGTTTTGGTTAAGAACCAGGCTGGCACTCGCTTGAAGCTGCTTCTGCACACCAAAGCCAGCCCCACTGCCTTCATCTCACCTCGTACCTCCAGACAGGGAGGGTGTTTGTTTCTCTGGGCGGATATAAACAGCAAACACTGCAACGCAAACAGCCGCTCACACGAAAGGCGTTTTGGTCCAGACCGGCACTTGGAGCTGGCTTGTGAGCAGACCCCTGTTTTGGCTGGCCCCACTGCACTTCTCGGGCCCCCCAGCCCCCCCAAACACCGCTGCCATGTCCCTTCCCTGCTCCGCAGCCACCCCGCTGCCGCCCTCAGCCCGGGCGGGGGTTTCTCTGCAGGCAGGAGCCGTGTCACCTCCCTGCCCGGGGGGCAGCGGGGCGGCGCGTTCCCTGAGGGTGGCGGGTTTCTCTAACAAGACCCTCGCACCTAACGAGCACCCGAAGCTCCGCAAGCCCACAACGTGCCTGGCTCTCCCCGGGAGCCTGACCTGCCTCCGCGGCCCCTCAGCGGCCGGTGCCTCTCGGAGGACAGGGCCGAGTGCCGCCGCGGGGGTACAGCATACCCCGCTGCCCCCGGGCGCCCCGGGGAGCGAGCCGCCCCCTCCCACTGACCTCCAGGTAGCGCAGGTCCCGCGCCGTCACGCGCGCCCGCAGGTACTCCCGGTAGGAGCCGGGGTGCGGCGAGGCGGGGGCGCCGGCCGCCATCCCACCCCCCGACCGGCCGAGGGACCCACCGCCTCGGGGGGGGGCGGCGCGCGCCAGGAGCAACGGCGGCGCCCGCACGTGCCGACCCCGCCCGCCCAATCAGCGGCCGCGCGCGGGGCGAGGGGGGGAGCGGGGGCCGCCGCGCGCTTCGGCTTTGGGGAGGTTTTGGATGCTTTGAGGGTTATTTTTGAGGGGGCAGAGCGGGCGTGAGGGCGCGGTGACAGTCCCCAGCCCCCCGGGGGGGGCCGTCCGTGCCTGCACCGGCAAATCCGAGCGGGGACAGCAGCCCCCATGCACCTCCCTAACCCCCGGCGCCCCCCGCGCTCAGCTCCGTGAGGTATTTCGCCTCATCTTCCCGCACTGACACAGCGCGGGTGGGTTTGCCCCTTCCCCCCCCGGACGCTCCCCCCGTGGGGAGCGGGGGCCGGCGGGGCGCAGGCTGGGGGGGCCGGAGCCGCAGCATCCCCCCGGCCGGCAGCGCTGGAGCCCGGCGAGTGCTCCTGGGGGTTTGGGAAGTGATGAACCTCCACAGGGGCTAAAAGCGAGATGTGCCCGGACAGGGGGAATGGGGCAGCCCTTTTTCGTGTCAGAATTTTAACAAAGGCACCCAACACCACGGAGCCGGGGCATGGCCGGCGCTCGGCGCGCTCCCCCCGTGCTCCCCGCAGCCCCTTTCCCTGCTCCAGGTGCATTCGTGCCTCCTTTGAAGGCGGCAGTTGGTTGGAAAGGAATTTGGGAATCCCCATCGTTCCTTTGTTTTCCAGCTTTGTCTCCCCAGCACCACAGTGTTAAGTTGGAGATGGTAGAGGAGAAAGAAGAAAAACCCACAAACCAAAAAAATAACATGCCATGCCAACCCCCAACTTCTCAAAGTACTTCAGCCAATGTTTTCCCCACCGGGTGGTAAGTTCAGTTTGGAGATACTCCCATGTGGGAGGACACGCCAACAGTGCAGCTCGTGGTGGCCACCAGCCTGGCCTGCCCCATCCAGCTCATGGTGAAGCAAGCTGGCTGGGGTAAAACACCGGCTTTGCAGGGCAAAAAGGAAGCCAGGTGCTCCCAGGAGACTTCATGTTTGTTCCAGCACTTGCCAATGTCGTGCTTTGAGCGGAGCTTCCAGAAGCACCATCTCTCTCCCCGTGCAGTACTTTGCCTAATCAACATCTGAGACTTTCTATATCCACAAAGCCTGCAGGAAAAGATGACTCAGAAAGCAAATGGGAGAGGAAAAAAGGGGCAAATTTTAGTTATTGGTCCACATTGTGCAATCACGCCATTTTTAGCCTTGCCGATCAAGAGCTCAGAGGCATCGTGCTGGTGTCCTAGGACAATTAACTTCATACATCCCTGTTACCTTCCTGGCTCCCTGGATGCCACCCCCTGCCGTGTCCCTACCAGCCCTGCTCCCAGCCTGCTCCCTGATTAAAATTGCCCGAGGGGCTGCTGGTTCCTCACCGAAGGCCACCCAGCCGGATGATGCACAGCCCTCCTCTCTGCTTGCTTTCAGCAGCCAGACCCCCCGTTGGTCCCCAAACACAGAACCCCTTCTCCAGCATGCCCCCTGCCCTCAGCACCCCAAAAAGAGGGGTAGGAAAGCTCTCCCACCCCCTACCCTTGATTTTCCCAGGTGGCCTTTTATCTGTGTGCAACAAGATTTAAAGGCAATATAAAGGGCTTTTATGTAAAATAAGTACAAAAATCTGCTTAAGAGTCCAGCAATTAGTGCTGTTGAAGCCAAAACGATAAATCCACTGGGATGAAACCGGAGCGGCTGACAGGATAGTTTATGTCAGCATCGGAGTTGTGAAGCTGGAGCCAGAGCCTTTCTTCTTTTCCCAGACTGTCACAGCAATTTTCCCGAGCGTATTCTTGCTCCTGTTGGTTCCACAGGAGCAATACTCCCACCAGCATGGAAGACTGAGTGCTGCCAACAAGCAGGAAAGAAGAAGAGAAGCTTTATGGTTTTGCATCCCTTCTTGCAGTAAATCCCCACCTGTGGAAGGGCAGGATGTTTCTCCTCGCCTTGGGAGCCGGACCACAGGATGCTCTGGGCTTCTGCTGCAGGATTTGGGCTACTCATCCTGCCCAGGGAGCAGCCAACCAGCACAACATTGCCTCTGCTTCACTGTCAAGAGCAGTAGCCAGAAAGGTTTAAATGCAATCAACAGCTGTAAATAAAAGTAAGCCAAAACTACTTTTGAAATGCAAGAAACATAACACACATGGAAAAAGTTACCTTCATTCCTTAAAAGTCTTTCAAGTTGTCCACAGGCTATTTTTAAATTTAACAGAGATATTTACCCATTTTTTTAAAATGCCTTTGTTCTCCTCCTGATAAGCAAACCTGTTTAATTTCCTTGCAGAAGAGTGGCCAGAGAGGAACAGGAGGAGTTTGTCAATCCATACCACTTACATTAACCTGTGTTGGGCTCTCTACTGAGGTTGCCAGCGCGCTGCTGTCTGCTGTGGCACAGCCCTCTGCACTGCCATGGCGCGGCGTATTATAGCCCCAGCCTCTGCTTCCCGTGTGCTGTGGGGCTCCTGGCTGCCAGAAACCCCACATGAAACCTCAATGTTTGGC
Organism: Calidris pugnax; assembly: GCF_001431845.1. Taxonomy (NCBI): domain Eukaryota; kingdom Metazoa; phylum Chordata; class Aves; order Charadriiformes; family Scolopacidae; genus Calidris; species Calidris pugnax. The sequence goes on along the minus strand of NW_015090808.1, from coordinate 1,954,371 downwards.
AGCCCCCCTCGAAGTGCAGAAATGGTGTGAGAGGAAAGAGAGGGCGGGTTTCAGCAGACCCCAGAGGCAGGAGGCGCCCGCGCTGTTGCCTCAGCCAAATTTCACCCGACAGCTCTGAAATGCAATAAATGCTCCTCAGCACAAACAGCGAGGGGCATCGGGATAAACAAGGTTCAGCCAGAGCCACAAGCAGGAGTGCTCATCCCCTGCAAGTCGGGGGGATCCCACCGCCAGCAGCACCCCCCCTTCCCGGGGTGAGCCCCAAGGACAATATCTCCCATCCCTCCTGGCAGCCCCAGCAGAGCCAGCGGCAGCACGTCCCAGCAGTTGCTATGGCAAACACGGGATGCTGCCATCGCAGGTCAGTTCAGGACCAGTTTTTGCCCAGAAACACAAGGATCAAAGCATTGTTTTGTCATACAGGCTAGTTACCGACAAGCAGTTTCCTTAAAACAAGATTAAAAAACCAGCTTTTTCCTCTGAGGGAAAGCAGGGACCAGCACATTCACTCTTCTCTTACCTGCCCAGGGAGTTCCACGCACCCACCCCGGGCTGAGGACGGCACCCTCCTATGTGGCTCCTGCACATGTTTTCATTCAATTAGTTCATTTAGGTGGCTCTATGCTTCACTGAGCATTAATTATACCTAATTGTGCCTGGCTGCTGAACGGCAGATAAGCAGCATTACTTGACTTTTGTAAATTTGGGCTGTCTCGCTGGAAATGTCCACGGAGCACAGCGTGCCCGTGCTTGGGTTGCCATCCCTTGCTGTGACGCGGGACCAAAAGCAGCCCCAGAGGAGCTGTCGGGAGGTTTGTCTCAGCACACAAGATGTGGAGCACAGCATACAAAGCATGCACATGCACCGATTTTGCCCCACTCCACCCTGCCACCAGTACCGTGCCAGCCAAACCCTCTGATAAAAACATGCAGGGCGGCTAATTTAGCAACACTCATTTTTCTCCTTTGGGGGAAGAAAAGGAAAAGAAAAAAACACATGGGTAGGAGATGGGCAAGAGATTACACAACCAGGTTATAAAATGAAGCACTATTATACTTTATTCCTTCATCCCCATCCATCCCCACACGTGGAGCGCACGCCCTTGTGCCAAAGCATTTGCTGCTGGAGCGGGTGCATCCAGCCAGAGGCTGCCCAGAAGGGCAAATGGAAAAGAACCACAATTTCAATGGAAACAACCATTTGTACCATGACCAGATCAGGAGAAAAGACTCAGCAGTGCCACCTGCCCTGGTTATTGCTGCTGGACACTAAGCAGGGCTCAGGGCGAGGGGGGTTTTGCTAACGCGAGCCCACCTGGGCTCCTATTAAGGCTTAACCGGTGAGGTTCAATGCTACTGTTTTCTGTATGTACACAACACAGCTAAAGGCCAATTAAAAACTCCATACACACAGTTACTCCACAGAGAACACGATAAGGGGGAAACAATTTGACAGTCGGGGCCGTAAGGCAACCCAGGTGGGAAAAAACACTTCCAAAGGTACGAGTAGCTGTAACAGCATTTATTGCCACATCACCACAGTCACTATAAAATAAAACCCTTTCCCCCACCTCTGTAAGTGTATTGTGAATGATAAAATAAATCAGCAGTGCAAATTGTTGGAAGAAACCAGTGGGCACCCAGGGGCCAAGTGCATCCCCATCCTGGGGAGCAGGGGTGTGGAGGGGCTCCCCCAGCCACCCCCGGGGACGGGTCTGAGCACGGGTTCCTCCCCGTGCGAGCAGGAATGCCACGGGGCCAGGGCAGAGGTATTTTAAACACAGACATCGAAGCCATACTTTGATGGACAGGAGGAGACTCGCTCCTCCAGCTGTCCTGGGAAGAACAGGAGAGAGCACCAGGAGCAGGGCTGCGAACGGCCGCCCTCCTCAAGCCTGCAACCCTTAAAAAAAAATAAAATATATATATATCTATTATTGCCAACAAAGACTTTTAAGACCCCCTTGCACCACAGATAAGGTGGATGAAATTGTTGGTCTTGGACTTGTTACAGAAGGGAAGCGCTGGTTTGTAAAACAAGGGGAAGGGGCAGTCCTGGATATATGGTGTCTGAGGTATGGACAGAGGAAAAAAGTGCAGCAAAAAGGAGATGGGAAAAAAAAAAAAAAAGAAAAAAAGCACTTAATTGGTTGGCTCTGAACATATCTCCTGTATGAAAATGATTGTCAGAAGAGTCACTAGTGAAAATAAGGTAAGAAAATATGTTCGCCGTAGAGGCACCTTTCTGCTTCTTTCACCAACAGAAAATTGACCCCAGGTCCATCAAGTGTTTTCAGCTCACCACAGGAATAATCTTTGGAAAGCCCAAGTTATGTCGTCCCAGCACACACCTCCGAGGATGCCATCCAGTTTGCGGGGTGAAGAGAAGACCCGGAGCCTCCCCACATTGGTCCGGGGTCCCCCACGGGGTCACCCCAAAAGCTGCCCAGGCACCGGCATCCCCGCCGTGGTGCGCTACCCGAAGCGAAACTTCAGCTGGTACCTGACAGGGCCAGGGTTTTTCCGAGGCGGGGATGGGGGGACCTTTGGTTTCGGTGGCGGCGGGGGCTTCTTTTCGGGGAGGGTGACTGTGAAGGCGAGCTCGGGGGGCTGTGGCTGCCGAAAGCGGGGTAGGAAGTGCGTGGAGACGTGCTGGGGCCGGGCGCGGGGGCTGCAGCCCCGCTTGGCTTTGCCCCGCTTGTTGAGTGCCACGTACCACTGCCGTCCCGAGCGGGGGCTGCGGTGCACGGCCGAGGCGTAGGTGTTGTAGCTGTTCTCCTGGAACCGCTCCCGAAAGTGGCAGTCCGCTGTGAACCGGGCCTGCGGGGACAGAGACGGGGGACACCGTTAACAAAGGCCTGGTTTTACCTGTCCCCTGCCCAGCGACGCTCGCTGGGTTTTAATGTCTCCCAAAAAAACGGTACAAAGGGGCGAGCAGCAGCACAGGGCCTTGGGAAACCCACTCCGAGGCCACCGGGCACCCAGCAATTTGGAAAACCCCCAACACGGTGGCTACTTCCAATAGCCACTTGCCACGCAGATTTGGAAAAAAAGAGGCTCTGTCTGCCCCAGCAGCATCCTCCCCTCCCGCCCCACGTCTCCTCCTGCCATTCCCACCGAGCAGAGGGAGAAGCGGCTCCGCACCCCCAGGCCGCAGCCCCTCCAAGGACCTTGGGGCCGAGCCCCCGCTCCATCTCCCTGCCCACCCTCGCACCTCTCGCTCAGGCACTGAATCATCACTTAATAATCTGGAAAGGCAATTTGCATGCAGATTTTCATTGCTTCACTGAACATGGCTTCGATTGTATTGGTGGGGTTTTTTTCCTCCTCTTCTTTGTCTCAAATGAACTCGGGGCATTTTGTCCCTCGATAACCTGAAATTACTTGCAGCCCAAGAGCATCACCTCTTATGAACAAGGTGGCCACGCTGGCTCCTGGACAGCTGGGGGGAAAGGCTTCCCATTGCCCAAGAGGACAGGCTGAATGCTGCCCATAACAGCTCCTTCGTGTCGTCAAGGGGGAGGAGGAGGGGAAAAAAGCATGCAGAAATACAAAAATAGAACCATAACACCCCAGCTATGTACCCACAGCCCTGGGACACCCAGGTGCAGCCTCCGGTGACCCCTCTGAAATCCTCTCCTGTGGTTTAATCTGACCATGGACATGGTACCTGATGCCCAACAGCTCCTCCAGCCACGCAAGGGCACTGCAGCCCCATTGCAAAGACACGCTTCGAAACGATTGACATGAAAGGGATGCTGAGCTCTCCAGCCTCGAAACCCCCAGCAATGGAAAACAAGACAAAACCCCCAAGCAGCACTTTATAACCACGCAGAAGGCCCAGCTGGCTGGGATCCTTTGTCAATTCCTAATTTAACCAGAGAAGTTGAGTCCTACAGTACAAGTGACCGAGTCCTCAGCCTGCCAAGCGTCTTTTCCCTCATAGCACTTTGAATTAAGTCTCCTTTTGCTCTTCACCTGAAAGGAACATCACCTCAATGACTCATTCTTGCTTTCCCTGTCTCTTACGCATCCTCGATGCTGTATCGCCCATGCACGAGTGTTCACCCTCCCGAAGCAAGGCTTTACTGACCCCTCACTGCTTTCTGAAGCCCCAACACCTGCAGCGGTGCTCAGGAGAGACACCCCGGCATCAGCCATTTCATGGGGGATTTAGGACTGACTGAGGCAGCAATGCACGCCTGAAAGGGTGCTCAGCCCAAACGGCCCCAAAACAGGGCCTTTCAAGTGGGATCTGGGCAAATGGCAAGAGCAGGTTTTTTTGGTGCAGGAGATGAAGTTGGCTGCCCTGCCCCAGGCACCGAAGCTGGCCACAGTGGGGGTCTGATACTGAATCCAGCTCCAGCAGGCCTTGCAAGGGCTGATGTGACCAGGAGAAGATGCTTGTGCCCCTGTGCATACATACCCCTGCACAGACGGGTGAGCTCGCGGCTGCTTTGCTCGTGGGTAAACCAAACCAGCATTTCCAGCCTGGCCCAGCATTTTGGAGTAATGCCACCCTCCCCACCTGAAGCATCACAAGAAAAGTTCCTGTTTAAAGTCGTTCAGGGGAAATGCTCCCTAAGACTTGTAGTAGAGTCCCCTCCAGAGTGGGATTTGGGGTCCTGAGGGGGGGCGGTCCCAGCCCTGGACACAGGGATGTGCTGGGCTGCTCGCAGCACAGAAGGAAGGGACCTGCAGGGGCAAGCCCATGCCCCTAGACAGCAAATCGCCCTGGAACCACATCAGCTGCTGCTTTTCCATCCCTCTGACGGGCTTCCCCATGTCCCAGCCCCTCAGCGCAGCAACCGCACCGTCTCAGCCCGGGAAAAGGCACTTTTCCCAGCACGGGGCAGGCCACGGCTCTGGCTGCCCGTCGGGTTGGCTCTGCAGCAGCTCCAGAGACCATTGCAGAGAGAAATCCCAAAGTCAAATTTCAAAATCCAGTTCAACAGAGATTTGCTTCGGTGAGGACTGTGGCGTTCTGTCAACTCGGAACAACTCCTGAGAAAGGAGAATTACCTGAGACCCCCGCGGGCAAACCTCTTCTTGGGGGTTCATGCTGGCCCCTGCCGAGACTGACACCAAACCCCCTCCTGCCCGTTCCATGCTAAAAATGTACGAACAGGGGACCGAGGATTTAACAACAAGGAAAAAGCCATCTGTGCACGCAACTGATAATTGCCGGGATTACTGTCATTTTCTGAAGCTGGTGCCTCTAAAAATGAACTGCTTGGTAATTTAATTAAGTTGCCATCAAAAAAAAAAAAAAAAAAAAAAAAAAAAAGAAAAAGGAGGGCTGCTGTAAAGCATCGAGCAGGGATATAGCTGGGCCCCGAAAGCCAGTTTCGAAGGAGCCTGAATCCCTGCAGGAATGACTTTTATCTGCGGTTCAGCACAAAGTCACCGGCGTGACTCCCATATCAAAGCGCTGCCCTGAGTGACGGGCGCAGGACGCGCTTTGTACTGCTCAAAACTCATTAGGCCATGAAATAACTTTATCCTGCCAAGGCAGGAAAGAACAACAGATGCTGGGTTTGCATTATCGGCCTTATTTAGTCCAGCAATCTTTAGACATTTGGGTCAAGTTTCTACAAATTCGCAGCTTTCATCCGAGTGGGGCATCGTGTGTCCTCACCCCCTGCTCTGACCCGCCTAATTGAGGTCCCTCTCCAGCACTGCCCTTTGTGTGCCGACAATTAACCATAGACCAACGAGGTTTGATTTAATTTCTGACTGCGCCAGGGCATAAATCAAGGCTTCAGCTCAAATAAGAGGCCCATTGTACGCCGTGAGGGAGGGGAGGCCCTGGAGGGTCTGGGGATCACGCTCCGCCTGCTTCCCTCTCCCTCTTCCTTTACCTTCCCACCGCTCTCCTCCTGTTCTGCCCATTTCCTGCCCCATCTCCATCCCTCACGTTTTCCTCTACGCAGCCATTCCCCCTTTCCCCTAGATGCCGTTCCCACTCCTACTTTGTTTCCTAAAATAAGCAACCAAGCGCTCACCCTTTAAGCATCATTAGGTTTCAGGAGCAACGCTCCAATAAGACTCAAGGGAGAGAGAGGCGAGTTCATAAATTTCACTGGGGGGCAATCTGCAGGCTCAGGCAGCGTAAGCACATCAGCAACATCCACTCCATGAGCCCAAGGTTTGTCTCGCACTGCAGGACGGGCAACGGGCTTTTCCCTCTCCCAGGCTGTCAGCCCTGAACACTACCCCTGGGAACCACTTTGGGTGACAGGTCATCCAAGATGCTGCTTTAAAAATGCCCGTCTTTGGGCGTTGCATTTATACACACCTTTAAAACACGATAACTTTCAGGTACGCACAGTAGTTACTTTCATTTGTTTAAAAGATCTCTAGAACTAACAGGAAAAAAATTAGGAATCAGCATCTTGAAGTTAAAAAAGGAAGTTAAATCAACGTAGAGGATTCATTCAACGCAAAAACCCTGGAAAAAGCACAATTAGACCTGCAGGAAACCCCAACCTTCAGGAAAACAGCCTGCAGAAACAAGTTACCAGGATTTTTCCCCTCCAGCTGCCACGGTCCCGGCAGGGGCTGGACCTCCCCTGCCCAGCACCCTGCGTGCAGCCACACGCACCCACGGGGGGCACATCTCTCCCACACGGGCAAACCGAGCCAAAACCGGGGGCCGCAGCCCCTTCCCCGCACCCGCGGGCGGGCTCCCGGAGCCACGCGTGCCGCTCCCCGGCAGACATTTGGCTAAAACCATCTGCGCGATCTGCTGCAGAAATTGCTAAAAATAAACCACCAATGCTCAAAGAACAAGTCCTTTTGATGCAAATACCCAACTGCAAAAAAAAAAAAAAAAAGGAAAAAGAAAAAAAAAGAAAAAAAGGAAAAAGAAAAAGCACTTTTCTTGGTTAAATGCAGCAAGGAGGGCTATGGGCGCCGGGGGTTTGGCTCCCCCTGTCCCCTCTCTGTCTGTGCAGTGAGGATGCCACCCAGCGTGGAGCCCAAGGGGCTCGGCACAGCAGGGCCCTGCCCGGGAGCACATGGAGGTGTCGCAAGGCCTTTAATAAACAATACATACTGATAAGCAGGGGGGTTACTTACACTTGCATGGAGTTTTCCTTTTTTTGACATCGCTAAAAATTTGTTGCTGAAAACTCCTCGTATTCCTACAATCCCCTGAGACACAGCAAATATTTCCAAAATACCTAGGATGACAGAAATCCCAAAATAAATCACAGTTCTTTTCACATCAGTGTGACAAAGAAAAAAAAAATAATGATTAAAAAAAAAAAAAAAATCAGTCTCATAGCTTCACATTTCTTCTCCACACAACCCTGCTCCTCGGCTGCCCGGCTCCTGACAGCATTCCTGCTCCATCCCTCCTCCCCACAGAGGGACCCACATCAACTCCGGGATGGCAACAGGGTGGTGGGGTTGGTTTTTTTCCAAAAGCTGCGTTTTAGAGGACAATTTCTGACTTGGCTGTGACAAAGCAATCTTACCCCTGGGGAATCCCTCTCAAGGGTGGGAAAAGGCTCTTGTGCCTACAGCCAGCCTGCTGAGACCAGCCTTGCCCGTCCTCCCAAACACACCAGACTCTGGAAATAAAGGTGTCACACATGCCATTTGGGGCAAGAAGTACCAGTAATGGTTTCTTAGGCCACTCCTAGCAGCAGGACTCACGGACCGGGGCACTACGCAGCCCAGATATGAGAAAACAGGCCGGTTTCCCCTCAAATGGGTATTTTCTGAGCAGGAGTGGGCTCTGGCCCCCCTGTGGGGCATGCATGACCTATAACTTATCTTATAAAAGAGCCTCAACTTCCAAGCATCATTCAGCAACAGCACCAACACGCTTTCCTTCCCCACAGAGCGCAGTGTCCCTCCAGGCAGAGGAAGGGAGGCAGCAGGGGTCAGGAGTCCCCCTGTCACCCCCGCTGGCCGGGGGGAGCTAGGGAGGCAGCAGGGGTCAGGAGTCCCCCTGACACCCCCGCTGGCCGGGGTAAGCACCACATCCCCAGCGTGCCCTTCCCACCCTGGAAGAAGAGCGTTGCTGTCCCTGGCTGCAGCCCTGGGGTGGCCCCAGGGGGGTCTCAGTGACCCCGGCTCTGGAGGAGGGAGCCTGTGAGAGCATCTCAGCCGGCCCCAGCGAAGGGCCGCGTGGATTAACGTGCCAAGAGCAAACATGAAGCCTCTGTTAAATCCCCGAGGCCGGGGGATCGGATCTCCACTTCCCATGTTTATTTTAAGGAGGAAGCGCAGCCCTTGGAGGCACCCAGGTCCTGGCACCAAGGGCCCGGGGGGCGCTTTGAGGGGGGCTGGAGGGCCACCCCTCCTCACCCCACGTGCCCCAGGCTGCCAAGAGGCATGGGGCTGTGCAGCCCCACTGCAACAAGGCACATACCCCCTCCAGCACACTCCCTGTCCTCCAGGGCACCCCAAAACCTGCTGGCCGGGAGACATACCCCCAGTTATTGTGGTGCCCTAGGTAAAGCCCAGTTTCCCAGGGGTCAAAGCTGGGGTTTCCCTGCCAAAAGGTGACTTCTCCCCCACGGGGGACGGCTCCTTGGGGCAGCACCCCAGCACAGCATCCTCCCTGCCACCACCACATGCCCCCAGCCAGGGCTGGCTCCGCTCCAAAGTAGGGAGGTGGTGCTGCTGTCACCTTTCTGGGGAGAAAATCTCAGATGAAAGAGGAAGGAACTTCACGTAATCCACAACCCTGCGAGACAGCTGTAGCATCAACAGCTGCACGTGTCTCACGGGGGAGACCTTCTCTGCCTGGGGCACAGGATCTGGGGGGCACGGTGCAGGCAGCCCCTCCAAACTCACATCTCCCGACACAGCCCCGGAGTGGATGCCCCATTCTCCCCTCCACCCCCTTGCACCCTGGCCGGACACCTGCAGTGCTCCTCAAAACCCCAAGCAGGGTTTCTGGCCCCCAGCACCCCTCCCCACAGGCTGCTCCTTCACAGGGCCACAGCACAGACCAGAGCCCGAATTATTCAGTCCAGGCCAGATGTGGCCATTCTTCCGTGAGCACAGCCAACAGCTCAAGCCATGTGTGCTGCCAGGGTCACCTCAGGCCCAAGCCCTCAGGCTCTTTAAGTGATTTTTCATCCCCGGCTGCCATTTCATTCCCTCTAACAGGATATCACAGCAACTCCGACCCGAAGGATAAGCCATGAGTTAGCACAGCTTTCTCCCAGGGGAACGTCAGCCTCAGTCCTATTTTTAAACTGAATATATCCTATCGCTGTGCTGGAAGAATGAGAATGCAGAGGGAAGGATGGAAAAGTTACATGGGGAAAGGACAGACAAGGGGCGCAAGGGAGAGCCCAGTGCAGCATCCTCCCCCTCGGGTACCCTGGCGAGGCGCAGGGGGGGAGCACAAACCTCGTGCCCTCACATCGATCCTCCTGGACTCGCTCCCTCCAAGCGGGCAAACCCCGTGGGGTGGCACTTCCCAAAGCGAGCGGGGCAGAGCTCCCTCTGCTCCCCGGGACAGCATCCCACCCAGCCCACGGGGAGCAGCACTCCCAGCAACCCCAGCTCCAGCCTCCCAGGGCAGGCAGCACCCCAAATTCACCCTTCCCAAGCCCACCTGGGCTGCAGCTCACCCCAGCTGAAGGCAGCGGGGAGCAAGGGGCTTCATCACCCCAGAGGAGACACCCCCCGGGGTAGGGATCCCGCAGCCCCGGGAGGGAGTGCCCGCAGCCCCCCGCTCTGGGGCAGAGCCAGACGCCCCCCGGCCCCCCAGATTCCCCCCCGGGCACTCACTGAGCGGGCTGGCGTCGTGGGCGCCGTCCACGCGTCCGTCGGGGTGCAGCTGGAGGTGGAAGCCGATGCCCACCCGGCAGTACAGCCGGCCCCGCCGCCGCCCCGGGCGGCTCCGCGGGAAGCGGCTCGGCCCCGCCGCCGCCGCCGAGGAGGAGGGAGAGGAGGAGGAGGAAGGCGCGGGGGCGTTGCGGGCCGCCGGGCCCGGCTGTGCCCCACTGGGCACCTGCTCCCGCCGGGCGCGGGCGGGC
>NW_015090808.1:1934475-1944343 GCF_001431845.1 Calidris pugnax | reverse complement strand
CCCCCCCATCCCGCAGCAGATGCTGGGGCTCGGGGGGCGCATAAATCTGGGGAATTAACTTGTCCGCCCCGCCGAGACGGAGGCGCTGGGGCTGCGCCTCGGGTTACCGCCCAGAAATACCTTGTCAGCGGCTTCGCCCGCGGCCCGGCTCGGGGGCTCGGCGGAACCCTTGGGAAGGGGAAGGGATTGGGTTGCAGCCCCCCAGGCTGGGGGCGCAGGGGGATGACAGCCGGCAGCTGCACAGCCAGCCCAGCCCCAGCCCCGGGCAAGGGGCACGGGAGCGGATTTGGGGCTGGAGGCAGCGCCCTGAGTGGGAAAGACACCTTCCATCCCGCACAGGGTGGCCATGCAGTGCTCATCCCCGGAGAGCTGCCCTTGGGTTTGGGGGGGCTCCCAGCACTGCCACCACCACAAATCCCCCAACAGCATCTCGAGGCGTATAGGGAAGCGCTGGCCCTCGTCAGTGGATAACATCCCCCGTGGCTCCCGGGCAGGGGATGGCAGCCCCACAGCCTCCCGCTGCCAGCACGGTAACCCTGACACGTGCCCGGTGCCCCGCCAGCACCCGCGGCCGTATTTCTTCCCAATTACAAAGACAACTGCCACACAGCACCACAGCACAGGAGGAGACCCTGCGGCGACAGCCCATCCATCACCCCGCACACACCAACCATATTCTGCTTCTTCCAGCTGCTGGGGCTGCTCAAGGCTCCCTGCACATCTCCCAGTGCCACCCGAAAAACCTCACCTCCAACATCAGCCAAACCCGCCCTGCTCAGCACACAGCCCTGCACATACACACACTTACCACTCTCACAAATCCATGTTTTTCCCCCTAAACCCTACCCAGAAAACACCCTGCAGCCATCACCAGGGTGAGCCAGGCTGTGCGCCCAGGGATCGGGTTCGGCAGGAAGGAGGCAGAGCTGGTGGCACGCCAGAGGGTGACCTTCGTCTTCAGAGGAAGCTGAAGGTCGGGGGCACAGGGAGGGACATGTACTTAAGGGTCCATATCCAGCCTGACTGACACCTGGCACAGTCTGGTGTGAAAAGAAATGATCTCACAACAACATTACTGCGATTTCAAACTATTTATCAGCACATATATATATATACACACACACAGATATACGCACACACATGTTTATATATAAATGTGTATATATAGACAGCCCTATATATAGATACACATACCTGTCAGGGTCAGGGCACTCAAAATCTTGTTTACTTCTTCCAGCTGTAGTGGTTGGCCTGGTAAAATCTGTGACTTCCACTTAGCCAGCTCATCTTGATTATTTAATTACATGCACACACTGACATCCAGATCCATGAGCAGGGCAATGACCTAAAGGGGGTATGATCCTCTTCCATGATGTTTGCACTGGGCCTTATATCTCAGCACAGCTGAGGCACACGCAGAGGCACAGCCATCTCACTGGAGGAGGATTTCTCCTTTTGCATCTTGCTCTAAAGGCTGCAGCTGCCAAAGGCCCAGTGCCTGGGAAATCTCTGTTCTCCATCCAGGTCAAGGAGACCATAAACCATTTCTGCCACTGTAAGTTTAGGTGAAAGTAAAAATGTTTAAAGTCTTCATTGTGGGGGTGACTGGGCACAGTGGCAGCCCAGGAGCAGGAAGGAGGCACATGCAAGTCCCCAGGGGAGATGCCTACCCAAAGCTGCCATGCCCAGAGGTTCACCAGCAAGCACAGCCTCTCAAATTCTGACCCTAATATCCATCTCCATAGTTTCCACCAGCTTTTCTGGTGCCATGTCACACACACTTCTGGACCAATTTTCCCCCTTTCCCCAATGAAGAAATCCCCAAACCCCCAAATTCCTGTAGAGTGAGGCCATTGAAAAGGCTACCAAGAAGGTGACACCTGCTGGGTGGGCTTGCCCAAGCTGGTCCTCTAGACCTGCTGTCAGTGGCAACCCCGCTGTGCTGTACATTCACAGCCCTTTCTGGAGGAGCTCTGCGAGACAGAAAAGCCCTTTTGGATCTCATCCGCAGCACTCCCCACTTTTCCCTGCTGTGGGATAGGACATGGATACGCTGCCTGAGATGAAGGCTCCTGCCCATCTGCAGAATCCCATCACCCTCCTCTGGGGACCCCAATGCCCCCATCAGGGCTGTAGCCCCGACAGCCACTCTAGCCACATACATTGGGAAAGATGTTGTCCTTATGGCACGCTGCACATTTTCATCCTCTCGATGAAACCCTAAGAAAGAAAACTCCCAAAGTGTCCTCTGGGCATGAACTACATTCTCGTGGGTTGTTTTCATTTGAATCTATTCACTAACACAAGGCATTAACTTTAATTTCAAATATACCAAGTCCCTATGCAGTGTAACTCAGTTAAAAGAAAAAAAAAACCAGATAAGGCTTAAATCTAAATAAATAAGTAGATCTAATAGTCCATTTCCTGGAATAATCCAGTATAATTGCCTTTGGCAGTAGCAGCCCTTACATACACACCAGCAGCTTCTGAAGCCTAATGCTGATGTTATGTTACCTAAATTATTCAAGGCTTGGTTACAGAGAAAACTTTTAGCAAATGGGGAGGATAAGTCGGGCTTCAAGCGTAAAATTTCTTGTTTGAAGAGGAGAAGGGCTTTTCTGATCCTCTGCTTGATCTGCTGCATAACACAGGGCCAGGCAGGAACGCTCCCCCTCCCAAATGCCAGCCCAGCACTGTTTTAATTGCCCCTCAAAAATATGCAAGGCAAAACGTGACAAGACATAAAACAAGCCAGCAGAGCTCTGTTCAGCCAGCCTGCGTGTGAAGCTGCAGCCCTGGCCGTGCCCAAGCTGCCGCCAGCCCTGTGTTTACAGGAATCCCCCCCCTGGATCCCACGGGATGGACGTGTATGGGAATGCCGGCCCTGAGCCGAGCCAGGCCGCAGCAGCGCCCTGTCAGCCAGCCCCGCGGGGACAGCGTGCCAGGCTCCCCACAGCACTGGTTCTTTCACTCACAGGGAAGGTTATTTCACCACAAAGCAGAGTGATAGCACGATGGATTCAACCTCTCGGGGACCGAGGAGTGGCACCCTGTCCCTGTGCTCGCTCCCAGCAGCTCCCTGGGGAAACGCACCCCCTGCCACCCCAGAGCTTGCAAAAAAGCCTTTGCAATAAGGATTTGTGTCCTGAAGGAGACCCACCTGCAGCAGGAGGGGGTTGGCTGCACCCCAGGTGACACTGCTAGGGCAGCCCCATGCAGCCCTCCTGTGTCCCTGCTTTGGGGGGGGAGGTGTGAGCCTCAGCTGCCAGAGCAGCCCTGCACCGAGCTGAAAGCAGAGTATGTTATTACATGCATTAAATCAGCTTAATTTAATTAAGATAACCCAGGTGCTGTGGGGAACCCAGGTGCTGCTGGGTAACATGCACCCCTTCCCCACGGGCACAGAAGCCACCAGGACACACTGAATGCCACAGGGGGTGGGGTAGGGGCCACGGCCCCCCACACCACCTGGAGCACCTCTCCCACAGTGCACCCCCAGGCACGTGCAGTCACCCTTGACACCAGTGGAGACCCCCTTAAAAGAAGGCAAACCCACAGCACTCCCCAAAACAACGCAGAGGGAGTTCTGACGGGCAGCTGGTACCCAAGGGGGACGTGCACCAGAGGCACCGGTGTGTTTGCACATCAGTGCACGTCCACACACACCCAGCACCTCCTTTGCACAGCCAGGTCTCTCAGGACCTTGCAGAATGCCCGTGCCCAGGGCTGCAGCGTGGGTGGGTGAAGCTCCAAAGCCCTCGCTGCAGACAAGGGCTGTGCTGAGGCGAGGGAGGGGGGACAGGCCAGGGTCCTGGGGGGCTGTGCCCTTTTCCTGCCTGGGAGACAGGCAGAGGAACTTAACCTTAGCTTAAACCTTGGTGGGCACAATGCCCAGCTGTTGCAAAGGAAACTAAGTAAGGAAATAAAAGAAATATTAACAACTTTAATTTCAAATATACCAAGTCCCTATGCAGTGTAACTCAGTTAAAAGAAAAAAAAAACCAGATAAGGCTTAAATCTAAATAAATAAGTAGATCTAATAGTCCATTTCCTGGAATAATCCAGTATAATTGCCTTTGGCAGTAGCAGCCCTTACATACACACCAGCAGCTTCTGAAGCCTAATGCTGATGTTATGTTACCTAAATTATTCAAGGCTTGGTTACAGAGACTTTAATTTCAAATATACCAAGTCCCTATGTAGCGTAACTCAGTTAAAAGAAAAAAAAAAAAAGATAAGGCTTAAATCTAAATAAATAAGTAGATCTAATAGTCCATTTCCTGGAATAATCCAGCATAATTGCCTTTGGCAGTAGCAGCCCTTACATACACACCAGCAGCTTCTGAAGCCTAATGCTGATGTTATGTTACCTAAATTATTCAAGGCTTGGTTACAGAGAAAACTTTTAGCAAATGGGGAGGATAAGTCGGGCTTCAAGCGTAAAATTTCTTGTTTGAAGAGGAGAAGGGCTTTTCTGATCCTCTGCTTGATCTGCTGCATAACACAGGGCCAGGCAGGAACGCTCCCCCTCCCAAATGCCAGCCCAGCACTGTTTTAATTGCCCCTCAAAAATATGCAAGGCAAAACGTGACAAGACATAAAACAAGCCAGCAGAGCTCTGTTCAGCCAGCCTGCGTGTGAAGCTGCAGCCCTGGCCGTGCCCAAGCTGCCGCCAGCCCTGTGTTTACAGGAATCCCCCCCCTGGATCCCACGGGATGGACGTGTATGGGAATGCCGGCCCCGAGCCCAGCCAGGCCGCAGCAGCGCCCTGTCAGCCAGCCCCGCGGGGACAGCGTGCCAGGCTCCCCACAGCACTGGTTCTTTCACTCACAGGGAAGGTTATTTCACCACAAAGCAGAGTGATAGCACGATGGATTCAACCTCTCGGGGACCGAGGAGTGGCACCCTGTCCCTGTGCTCGCTCCCAGCAGCTCCCTGGGGAAACGCACCCCCTGCCACCCCAGAGCTTGCAAAAAAGCCTTTGCAATAAGGATTTGTGTCCTGAAGGAGACCCACCTGCAGCAGGAGGGGGTTGGCTGCACCCCAGGTGACACTGCTAGGGCAGCCCCATGCAGCCCTCCTGTGTCCCTGCTTTGGGGGGGGAGGTGTGAGCCTCAGCTGCCAGAGCAGCCCTGCACCGAGCTGAAAGCAGAGTATGTTATTACATGCATTAAATCAGCTTAATTTAATTAAGATAACCCAGGTGCTGTGGGGAACCCAGGTGCTGCTGGGTAACATGCACCCCTTCCCCACGGGCACAGAAGCCACCAGGACACACTGAATGCCACAGGGGGTGGGGTAGGGGCCACGGCCCCCCACACCACCTGGAGCACCTCTCCCACAGTGCACCCCCAGGCACGTGCAGTCACCCTTGACACCAGTGGAGACCCCCTTAAAAGAAGGCAAACCCACAGCACTCCCCAAAACAACGCAGAGGGAGTTCTGACGGGCAGCTGGTACCCAAGGGGGACGTGCACCAGAGGCACCGGTGTGTTTGCACATCAGTGCACGTCCACACACACCCAGCACCTCCTTTGCACAGCCAGGTCTCTCAGGACCTTGCAGAATGCCCGTGCCCAGGGCTGCAGCGTGGGTGGGTGAAGCTCCAAAGCCCTCGCTGCAGACAAGGGCTGTGCTGAGGCGAGGGAGGGGGGACAGGCCAGGGTCCTGGGGGGCTGTGCCCTTTTCCTGCCTGGGAGACAGGCAGAGGAACTTAACCTTAGCTTAAACCTTGGTGGGCACAATGCCCAGCTGTTGCAAAGGAAACTAAGTAAGGAAATAAAAGAAATATTAACAAGTGAATAAGAACCTCTCTTTAAAAAAAAGTGCAAGCCAAGCCAGGTATTTTCCAGCATTTTGCAGAACAGCACCATATTTCACAAAAACTTCCCCCATGTGTGTATTTGTTGCAAACCTACTACCAATACCTCTGTACAGCTCAAGATCTTTTCCCCCTCCAAATAAAACCTTAGCAGCAGGGTCTGGTTTTGGCTCCAAACTAGAGCTCATTTTCAAAACAAGTAAACTACTTCAGTCTTTTCTCAGACATCCACAGCCAAATAACTCAGCTGTAAGAGCAGGATATTACAAGGGTATTTTCAATTTTAACAGCTTGCCCAATTACAGGTTAACTAGCCATACACACCTTGCAAAGAGGAGCCCAGCCTATCCAGGAGCAGCCGCAGCAAATGGTGTCACTGACTGGGCAGCAGATCCATCCCTCCAGCACACTGCTTCACATCTTCATGCTTGGCAGAAAATCCAGCAGAGAGATTTTTGGGCAGCCTCTACAGGCTGTGATGCAGCGTGCAGGCACCACACCGAGCGCCTGCTGCGAGGATGCTCTGGGGAGCTGGGAGGGGGCAGACCCCCACAGAAACCTCACTCAGACACCTCTGTCCAGACCTAAAACAAAAATCTGGGTGGAAGCAGCTCTGTTCGGCCCGTGCCGTGCAGCCGAGGGTCCAGCTGCCCGTGTCCCACCAGATGGATGATAACCCACAGCTGAACCTGCTGGAGCCAGAGGCAAAGCTCCCACCAGCTTCA
Source organism: Calidris pugnax (assembly GCF_001431845.1). Taxonomy (NCBI): domain Eukaryota; kingdom Metazoa; phylum Chordata; class Aves; order Charadriiformes; family Scolopacidae; genus Calidris; species Calidris pugnax. The sequence goes on along the minus strand of NW_015090808.1, from coordinate 1,937,797 downwards.
GTGGGGGCAGGATCAGGCCCCAGGGCTGGCAGCTGCTCTTGGCTTCTCCCCAGGGATACGAAGCTGCTGCCCGTGGCCGCCTGACCACCCTGTGTTGCATTAAAAGCAAACAGAAAACCCCCAAACTGCAGTTTTGCCCATGCACATCACTGACACGTATTAGAATAAACACAATTCAAATATACTTTCAAATAGTAGCTATTGCGGGTGCAAGCCTGCCCACTGCGCCCTGGTAACAGCATTAATATCGGCATTTGTTGGAATTATTATTATTATTTGCATTGTGGCCCAGCCACAGACGGAGCAGCCTTACCTTGAGCACTGCAGCATCTCCCCTGGCAGCACTGGGGCAGGCCGAGGCTGAAGGCTGCCCTTCCTCACTCCCGAGCACACTGATGATGTACCTCACAGGGCGCGTTTCGGAGGCAGAATCAGCCACGTGCTGTGGCGTGGGCTCGCAGCAGCAGCCGTCTCCCAAGGAAACACCCGAGTCGTGTCTCAGCGCTGCCTTTTCTGGGCTGTGATGCTGGGAGAGGATGCACAGCGCAGCGGGCTCTGCCCTGCCACAGGCAGCAGCGGCTGCTCACACTCGCTGCCACACAGAGCTGCAGCACAGTCAGCCCACAGACAGGGAAGGAAAAAAAAAAAAGTGTGGGAGAGATTCCCTTCCTTCCTATATCACATGCAGCAATACTCTGTTAATTGACAAAACAGCAACACTTGGGTGGTGGCACTAACTCTGAAGCCAATCATGGCTCTGGGGAATGAAGGACCTGCTGTGGCCAAGCCCGCAGCCCCTGTGGCCCGAGGGAAGCTCTCAGCACCCTCCTTCCTACAGGACCCAGCTGTACAGGACCAAGCCCGTTGCTGCCCTTGCTACGTGATGTCCCGCTTGTGCCGACAGCATCAGCTCTGGTTTGGGTTTTATTTATCCCTTCTGATCCTGAGATCAGATTTTGCCAAAGTCAAGTCTAACAGATTAAACTTCCTGCCCATAAGTCCTGTACGGTTTTATATAGAGGAAGAGCGTGAGCTTCATATACCAGTAATGCCACTGGGTGCCGACTGCACCCTACGTCTGGTGTGTGACAGTATCTTTAACATGCAGACGGTGCAGGCAGGGACCCCTCAGCCCGGACAGACCCCCTGCCTGCAGACAGGGGAGAAGCCAAAGGGTGAAAGAGCAGGGGGCTGCCAGGGCAGGACAGGGCCCCAGCCCCCCGCAGCAGCTCACCCTCACACGAGAGGCCATCAAGTGTTTGGACTTACTTGGAGAGAAGCTGTACGTGCCGAGGTGCCCGGGCCCCCGCGGGTGTGAGCCGGCTCCTGCCACGCTCCCCCGTGGGCAGGCCCGGGGGTTCAGAGGGGGTGAAGCAGCAGCTCCCCGGCTGCTCCGGGACCCGAGAACCGGAGTGAGTGCAGAAAGCCGGGACACGGTCATCTGTCCCTCCTTCCTAAGCCTCTCCAGGCGCCGGGGCGGCGCTGAGCCCCCAGAGCCCCGCCGGGGCCGCTGGAGAAGCGGAGCCGCTCCCGGGAGGAGCCCGAGTCACCGCGCACCCGCGGAGAAAAGCCCGGGGAGGCCGGCGAGCAGCCCCCGCTGTCCCCGGAGAGGATCCCCCGCTCCCCCCGGCCGCAGCCCCGCTAGATGGCGATGGCCGCCCGCCCCCGGCATCCCCGCGGGGTCCGCCCGCTCCCCCTGCCCGCCACCGGCACAGAGCGCGGTACCCGGGCACGCCCGGAGCCCCCGGACACCCCCCTCCTACAGCGGGAAGCCGCGGGGCTGTCACCGCCTTTAAGGAAAACTCCCGGGGAGTAATTATGGCCTCGTTCCCGCCGTTAATTGCAGGCAGGTGGAGCCACGCGTGTTCCCGGCTGCCGTGCGTGGCAGGCGGGGGTGCCGCTTTAGCACCTCCTGTGGTTTGGGGGTTATTCGTACAGTCCCGGGGGACGGGCAACTTTGGGCGTTCAAGGGCAAGGGCATGATGGAGCGAACAGCATCCGAGGGCAGCCGGGGCAGCGATGGCAGCGCAGAGTTACCAGCGCCGGGGAGAGGAGTCAAGACGGAAAATGCACTTATGGGGGGAAGCCTCCAGATTCCGACACCGATTTTCTATCAGGGCCCCGCCCGTGCCCTTCTGCCGTAGGGGAGGGCCGGTGCTGGGTACCATCACCCTCAGCTCTTCTCAGGAAGAGAGAAGGGGCTCGAAGTGCGCAGGGTCCTACCTGAAGCTCCAGTCAACTTCTCTCGGAGGTGTGAAAGCTTTTCAGCAGGTCCGGGTATTTCATGGCAAACTCCAAAAGAGAGGCAGCAGATGCTGGTGGTGCCCTGAGCCCAATCTGCACAAAGCCGTGGGACCCCCGAGCTGCGGCTGGGGGTCCCGCTGTCACACCTCCTGCCCTGGGACATCCTCCCCGGCCACACACCGCCTCGTCCCTCCATCACGCCAGCCTGGGCCTGGAAGTGGGTTCTCAACACATCACCGGGCTGCCCCCTCGCCTCGTGCCCGCCCTTGCACCCAAAAATATGTGGGTCTGACATAAAATGCACCGACTGCAGGCGGTGGCCTGGGGGACCATCCCCCTTCCCTGAGTCCTCCTGCGTGCACCCCAATAACGCACCGGGGCAGAGGGGACCCACCTGCATCCCCCCAGGTGCTCCCTGCCCCAGGACACCCCGGGCTGGGGGCTCCTCTGGGCCTCAAGTCCTGTGCAACCCCCCCGGGGTCTCTGCCCAGGGTCGGTCGGTGCCGGGGCTCCCCCCACCCTGCGAGCCAGGGGCCGGCTGCCCCCTGAGGGCCCCGGTAAGGGCAGGGGGCAATGAAGGCTCCTGGCCAGGGTTGGGTGGGTGGCATGGAGCAAAGGTAGGGGTGTGCTGGGGAGCAAGGAGGGGCCCGAGAGGGGCTGGGAAGGAAAAGGAAAAATAGAAAAGGAAAAAGGAAAAAAGGAAAAGGAAAAGGAAAAAGGGAAAAGGAAAAATAGAAAAGGAAAAAGGAAAAAAGGAAAAGAGAAAAAGGAAAAAGGAAAATGGAAAATGGAAATTGGGAGAGGAGAAATAGAAATATAGGAAAGGTGAAAGAGAGGAAGAGACTGAAAAAGATTTAAAAGAAAAAAAAAACAGAAAGGCAAAAATAAAGACATGAAAAAAATCTAAAAACATGAAGACAAGAGGAAAGGAAGGACAGGATGAAAGAAAGAGAGAAAAATAAAGGTCGAATAAAATGCAGAGCGAAACCAGAGACAAATGAACAAAAGGACGGCTGGGTGTAAGAGCGGCCGAAGGAAGGCAGGCGAGAAGGGAACGGGAGCAGAGAGGAGACACCGG
>NW_015090808.1:1914802-1918283 GCF_001431845.1 Calidris pugnax | reverse complement strand
CCCCGCGGGTGTGAGCCGGCTCCTGCCACGCTCCCCCGTGGGCAGGCCCGGGGGTTCAGAGGGGGTGAAGCAGCAGCTCCCCGGCTGCTCCGGGACCCGAGAACCGGAGTGAGTGCAGAAAGCCGGGACACGGTCATCTGTCCCTCCTTCCTAAGCCTCTCCAGGCGCCGGGGCGGCGCTGAGCCCCCAGAGCCCCGCCGGGGCCGCTGGAGAAGCGGAGCCGCTCCCGGGAGGAGCCCGAGTCACCGCGCACCCGCGGAGAAAAGCCCGGGGAGGCCGGCGAGCAGCCCCCGCTGTCCCCGGAGAGGATCCCCCGCTCCCCCCGGCCGCAGCCCCGCTAGATGGCGATGGCCGCCCGCCCCCGGCATCCCCGCGGGGTCCGCCCGCTCCCCCTGCCCGCCACCGGCACAGAGCGCGGTACCCGGGCACGCCCGGAGCCCCCGGACACCCCCCTCCTACAGCGGGAAGCCGCGGGGCTGTCACCGCCTTTAAGGAAAACTCCCGGGGAGTAATTATGGCCTCGTTCCCGCCGTTAATTGCAGGCAGGTGGAGCCACGCGTGTTCCCGGCTGCCGTGCGTGGCAGGCGGGGGGGCCGCTTTAGCACCTCCTGTGGTTTGGGGGTTATTCGTACAGTCCCGGGGGACGGGCAACTTTGGGCGTTCAAGGGCAAGGGCATGATGGAGCGAACAGCATCCGAGGGCAGCCGGGGCAGCGATGGCAGCGCAGAGTTACCAGCGCCGGGGAGAGGAGTCAAGACGGAAAATGCACTTATGGGGGGAAGCCTCCAGATTCCGACACCGATTTTCTATCAGGGCCCCGCCCGTGCCCTTCTGCCGTAGGGGAGGGCCGGTGCTGGGTACCATCACCCTCAGCTCTTCTCAGGAAGAGAGAAGGGGCTCGAAGTGCGCAGGGTCCTACCTGAAGCTCCAGTCAACTTCTCTCGGAGGTGTGAAAGCTTTTCAGCAGGTCCGGGTATTTCATGGCAAACTCCAAAAGAGAGGCAGCAGATGCTGGTGGTGCCCTGAGCCCAATCTGCACAAAGCCGTGGGACCCCCGAGCTGCGGCTGGGGGTCCCGCTGTCACACCTCCTGCCCTGGGACATCCTCCCCGGCCACACACCGCCTCGTCCCTCCATCACGCCAGCCTGGGCCTGGAAGTGGGTTCTCAACACATCACCGGGCTGCCCCCTCGCCTCGTGCCCGCCCTTGCACCCAAAAATATGTGGGTCTGACATAAAATGCACCGACTGCAGGCGGTGGCCTGGGGGACCATCCCCCTTCCCTGAGTCCTCCTGCGTGCACCCCAATAACGCACCGGGGCAGAGGGGACCCACCTGCATCCCCCCAGGTGCTCCCTGCCCCAGGACACCCCGGGCTGGGGGCTCCTCTGGGCCTCAAGTCCTGTGCAACCCCCCCGGGGTCTCTGCCCAGGGTCGGTCGGTGCCGGGGCTCCCCCCACCCTGCGAGCCAGGGGCCGGCTGCCCCCTGAGGGCCCCGGTAAGGGCAGGGGGCAATGAAGGCTCCTGGCCAGGGTTGGGTGGGTGGCATGGAGCAAAGGTAGGGGTGTGCTGGGGAGCAAGGAGGGGCCCGAGAGGGGCTGGGAAGCGACGGAGCGGCCGGACGGCGGGAGCGGGCGGCCCCGACGGAGCCTTCCCCGGGAAAGGCGAGGTGCGACCGGGCTGCCCCCGCCGCCGCAGACCGCGGCTTTCCCGGAGCCCGCAGCCCTGCGCACGCGGAGCTCGTGTATTTACGGACACGCAGATTTGGTGAGCAAAAGCATCCGCAGATGCTCTGTGCCGAAATAAGGTTTTTACCACACGAAAAACTGTTTACCGGTTCCTCCCTTACCGCCGTCAAGGAGGGGCCCGAGAGGGGCTGGGAAGGAAAAGGAAAAATAGAAAAGGAAAAAGGAAAAAAGGAAAAGGAAAAGGAAAAAGGGAAAAGGAAAAATAGAAAAGGAAAAAGGAAAAAAGGAAAAGAGAAAAAGGAAAAAGGAAAAGCCGCCGCAGACCGCGGCTTTCCCGGAGCCCGCAGCCCTGCGCACGCGGAGCTCGTGTATTTACGGACACGCAGATTTGGTGAGCAAAAGCATCCGCAGATGCTCTGTGCCGAAATAAGGTTTTTACCACACGAAAAACTGTTTACCGGTTCCTCCCTTACCGCCGTCATTTCAGACACAAAACAGATTAAAAAAAAATATTAAAATATAATTTAAAGCCCCCTAAACTAAACAAAAGAAGAGACAAAGCGCTTTCCAGCGGCGATCGGAGTGTTGTTTGCAATCAGAGAGTGGGCTGATGTTTGGCTTTCAAATTCACTTATCCTCTACATAATTACGATTTTCCTTGCATTAGGATTAAAGGCTGCATATAATATGCTCTCAACATTTATCTTATTAATTCGACAAAACACAGCGTCTCCTAAAAAGGAGATTGTCATAACATTAAAAATATGTGAGTCTGTAAAAATTTGGATCTCAATTCCTGCTTCAAAGGGGATTTTTTCCCCTTTTCCTTTTTTTTTCTTTATCCTTTTTTTTTTATATATATAAACCCAACAAAACCACAAACCAAAACCAAAAACCTACAGCTCTCGCTGTGTCGTATAAATTGTCCGAATGATTGTCATTAGTAGGGGGGAAAGAAAACCTACGCGTTATTTTTATTCGCGAGAATTTCAAGGGACACCACGGTACGTCAACTATCTCGAAATTGCTTCGACATTATCTCAGCCACCGAGTTTCCCCGACACTAAAAAGGACCGTAGCGGCATTTATGAGCATTTATTCAGCCTCGGATGCTACCGTAAAAGTGAATCCCAGGCAACGGCGTCGCCTCAGCCCCGCAGAACCACACTTTCCCGTCCGCGGACCCTCTCCTTTTAAGTTTAACGTTCCCAGAGCCGGGACCGGGCAGCGCCGGGAGCCCCCGCCAGCCCAGCCCCGCTGCGCGGAGGAGCCCGGTGCCGGGGCTGCGGGAGCGCACCCACCGCGCCAACCGGGCGGCAGCCTCGTCCGCGGGCTGGGGAGCCGACCGCTCGCCCGGGCTGAGCGAAAAGCCGCACCGGGAATTTTGGGGGTGCCGACGGTGAAGGTGCGCCCGGGCCCGGCCCTGCCCGGGGAGGGAGCGCGTCCCCGGCTCCGGCCGCAGCCCGGCGAGGTGCCCGCCAGCCCTGCGGGGCCCTGCGAGCGCTGCCTGCCGCCTCCTGCCAACCGCACACCAGATACCTCCTCAGATACGTGTTTGTTCTTCCCGAAAACCTCTCGCGAAGAGCCGAGGGCGACCCGGGCTGAGGAGCTCCGGCCTCCTTCCGCGGAGCCCCGGCAGCTGCCTCCCGACGCCGCCTCCCCCCGGCCCCCCGAAACCGCAACCCAGGCGCCGCCGCCGCCCCCTCCCCGACGGCACCGGCCCGGTACGGAGGCACCCACCGACAACCGGCTCCTGGGAAACGGGAGTCTCCAGCAGCGGCCGGGGCAGGAGCG
>NW_015090808.1:1883122-1912086 GCF_001431845.1 Calidris pugnax | reverse complement strand
CCCTCTCCTTTTAAGTTTAACGTTCCCAGAGCCGGGAGCCCCCGCCAGCCCAGCCCCGCTGCGCGGAGGAGCCCGGTGCCGGGGCTGCGGGAGCGCACCCACCGCGCCAACCGGGCGGCAGCCTCGTCCGCGGGCTGGGGAGCCGACCGCTCGCCCGGGCTGAGCGAAAAGCCGCACCGGGAATTTTGGGGGTGCCGACGGTGAAGGTGCGCCCGGGCCCGGCCCTGCCCGGGGAGGGAGCGCGTCCCCGGCTCCGGCCGCAGCCCGGCGAGGTGCCCGCCAGCCCTGCGGGGCCCTGCGAGCGCTGCCTGCCGCCTCCTGCCAACCGCACACCAGATACCTCCTCAGATACGTGTTTGTTCTTCCCGAAAACCTCTCGCGAAGAGCCGAGGGCGACCCGGGCTGAGGAGCTCCGGCCTCCTTCCGCGGAGCCCCGGCAGCTGCCTCCCGACGCCGCCTCCCCCCGGCCCCCCGAAACCGCAACCCAGGCGCCGCCGCCGCCCCCTCCCCGACGGCACCGGCCCGGTACGGAGGCACCCACCGACAACCGGCTCCTGGGAAACGGGAGTCTCCAGCAGCGGCCGGGGCAGGACCGGCGCTGGGGCTCGGAGGGGCCGGGCGGGCAAGCCCGAGTCCCACGGACGGGAGAGGACCGACGGCCGTCCAGCCTCGGGGGGGGTGGCCCGACCCCTGCCACCCCCTGGCCAGGACCCCGACAGGGAGCTGGGACCCCGATATGGGGACAGGGCAGCTGCGGGGGCAAGGGGCCGGCGGGGTGGGGACGCTCGGCCACCGGTATCCCTTAACCTCTCCGAGGGAAGTGCCAGTTTTCTGCCCTCGATGAGTTACCATGGGGATGGCTGCAAAGGACGGAGGATCTGCGTCTCCGGGGATGTCGGGGCACCATCCCGGCTGCGCTGGAGGAGCCTTCTCTTTCCTCCCTGGGTTTCACCCAGGAAGGTGAGGGGGAAAGGGGAGAGGTAGGGCTGCACAACCTGCGCTCAGAAACACCCCTGCGTCCCTGGGGAATTGCTGCCTCGAAGTTGTGACACACGCCAGGCCTGCAGATGTAGGATTGCTCCTCTGAGGAGACATACACACAGCCCAGAGTCAGCTCACAGGTGACTCCGCTATAAAGTCACCAGAGAAATAAAATCACTGTGAAAATATGCAAGTTCCCAGAAGCGCACGAGCCCAGCCATGATCGTTCAGGCGGTGCCGGGGGACCGGGGAGGAGAGACAAGGGATGCCCAGGGCTGCTTCACTCCCATCTCTGTCTGTCTCTGCCACAGGCAGGGCTGGCCTCAGGTCCCTGGGGGGGCACATGAGGTGGAACGGAAAAGCGACTCGAAACGAAACGTGGAGCCACAAGCTTTCCCAGTGCCTGAAGAAATGCAGGCAGAATGGTTCCCTTCCCCTGAGACAAACAGGGCAGCTAGGCCTCGGCACTGGAAATAAATTGGGGCCTCAGCTGAATGACAAATCTTCCCTCCTGCGCTTGACTGGTACCAGGGTTGTGGTGGGCACCTCTCCTCGGGAGGTCCCGTGCCGGGTGCCAGCAGCATCGCTGCCACGCTGCGGACCAGCACACGGAGAAGTGGCATTTCTCCCACTGGTAACCCTCCCAAACAGGCACAGGGATCCTTCTGGGGCGACTCAGCCCCACAACCAGCCCCTCGCCAGGACTGAGGCACACCAGCAAACCCTGTCCTATCTGCTTTCCAGCTCAACTCCCAGATGAGCCCACAGTCCCCACCCCTTCCTATTCCTGTCCACCCTTGGGCCGCACCTCACTGGAGCTTGCAGCGGTGCCTGGGAATCCCAGCCCAAATCACCCCCACGCTACGAAGCTGTAAAGCCCTTTTTTCCAGACACTGGCTTTGGCTGTGGTTCACCTCAAAAAGGAGCAAACACTCCTGCTTCTCCAGGAGCCTCAGGCAGCCACAGCAGGGCTCGGCGTCCCTTTCCTGCCTGTTTTCTCACAACTCAGAGACACCGTAAGCACCTCAGCTATTTCTTCAGCCCCTGATGGTGCTCGAACTTCCCCTGTACTTCTTTCTGAGCAAACACAGAAACTAGTTAGAAATATTAATTTGTGTATTCACCAATGGGTCACAGAATATTTTTTTTGTAACTAATCAGAAAACAGACCACTGAATGTATAAAGGGTGGTTGGTTAAATGGCTATTGTATAGCCCCAAACCAATTCTGACTTTCTATCTCAAAATTATTTTTATCAACCACAGCTTTCTGTTTTTCCTCCTTACTTGACCGCATAGGAGCACCAAAGTTTAAAAACCAGAAAGCTTTCACTTAGCTTCTAGCACCTGAAAGAGGATGTTATTGGCTATACAGGGCAGGAAAGAGAAAGTAACAAAATATGGAAATCCCTCCAGGACTGAAATCTGCTTCTGCTCCTGTACGTCCTTGAACCTTTCCATCCCTGTGTGCCACCAGCAGCGTCCCACGCTGGGGCTGGAGCCCACCCCACTGCACGGCCCTTGGTCGTGCCCCAGCTCCGGCGTGAGAACGTGCAGGAGCCGAGACCGGACGAACAACACACGGTGGCTGGTGGCGAGCACCGAGCCTCTGCGGGGTGACTGAGGGACTCACAGAGCTATTCCCTGGGGATTTGGTCCCACAGCCTCAGCCCGGGGGCTGCCCAGCGTGGGGTGCAGTGGAGTTGGGCAGTGCTGGGCTCCCTCTCCTCCGGGAGATCTGGGCTCAGCAGAGCGGGGTGTCTCTGGTGGCCACACAGTCTCCGTGTTGTCCAGTTGATGAGGATGTCACTCAGAACTCCCTACTGAGACCCTGGGTGACCGCCGTCTGGGTCACACGTGGACAAGCCTTGGCAGGAGCCGACTGTCCAGCATATTCCTGTCAGGAGGATGATCCACATCAAGAGATGGTCTTTTCCCTCCCTGCGGGGCTGTGGAGGCCTCCGCCACTCCAGTGAGTGACAGTCCCTAAAGTTTGCAGAGGGTTGCTAAACCCTGGCGGGGAGGGGGTGGGGAGAGCAGTGAAAGGACAGACAGACAGAGGGGGAGGGAGGCAGAAAAAAAGATGCAGAGGATTTCAGCTCCGGCTCTGCTACAGCGACTTGATGTGGGGTGTGTGAAGGAGCCTGAAACTTAAAAAGATTTATTTTCTCTAGTCATAAATCTCATCCCGTTGTTCCTCTGACCAACCAAGCATGATAAAGTCCTTTTCCATAAAGTATTCAGTATTAAAGCCACAAAGCTCACCCAATCAGTAGCCATCTGCTTCTCCCATAACTGCTGCTCCAGAAGCAGGGAAAAGCAGCCAGAAGAGAAAGGGCACCACTGTTACGGCTCCAGGACAAATGAGGAGGCACTGAATAGCAGTCGAAACCTTTAGTTTGCCTTGTATATCTGTATCTATAGAGACAGAGAAAGAAAGGAAGCATTATATTGATACAACAATTGTAAAACAAAAAAAGGAAGAGGCATCTAAAGGGCAATACAGCAGGCATCAGAGGGCCCCACGTAAAAGGGATGCTAACAGATTTATAGAAACCTTTAATTGGTTTTCAATTGAAAGATAAAGAGGCCGAGGAAAGAAACGGGAAGAACGGCAAAGTGATCTGCGTTACATCCGTGCGCCGGCGCCCGCTCTCACGCAACCGGAGCATTTCGTACTTTGACACAACATCCCCGGTACCGACCCCCCCGAAAGCATCCCGCCCAGCGCCGCCGCGCTGAACTTGACTTTCAGCCGGCTGCGAGGGACCCCCCCGGCCGCCCGGAGCTGAAGGCGTCCGCAGGACACGTCCCTGAAGCCCCCCGGTGCAGGCAGCAGCCCCGGGACACCGGCTCCAGCCGGCGGCGAGGCCCGGGGGGGCAGGGCCGCCCCAGCGGGTGTTTTGAGGACACCCCTCCTCCTCCTCCGGGGCGGGAACTCACCTCTTGCCCCCCACGCTCCCTTCGCTACAGGCATAAACCCAACGGTACAGGTGATAGTTATGGGGGGGTGGGGTGGAAGCGGGTCCCGACTGAACCCGCAGGAGCGGGAGGGAGGCGGCAGGCGGGTGGGCGGCTTGGTCGGGGGGTGCACAACCCCCGGCAGCGCCAGCATCCCCCGCCCCCGGTACAGCACGGCTCCCCCCTCGCCGCCTGTGCCGCCCCCGCACGCACCGCCGGGTAATTAGAGGGTTAATGAGCGAGCAAACTGTTTGGCCGAAAATCCCCACCGCATCACGCCGGTCGCCTCGCCCTCCCCGCGGGGACATCTCCCCCGGGACCGGGGGAACCTGCACCGCCGGTGCGGCGGCGGGGGGATTCGCCACCCCCCGCTCCAACGCCGCTTTTCGGGATGATCCCCGGGACGCGGCGGCGGGGGGTCCGGTCCCGTCCTCCGCCCCCTCCCGGGACCGCTCCCCGGGCGCCGCCGGGCGGGGGGATGAGGGGGGAAGCCCCGAGGAGTTTGGAGGAGTTTGGGGGCGCCCCGGGGTGCCGGGTGCCCCCCAGCCCCCCCTTAGGGGTGGCCGCTCCGCAGGGTAAATGCTGCCTTCCCTCCGATGGAGGGCAGGAGAGGAAAGACGAAGCCGGGGATGTTGCCGGCGGCCAGATCCAGGTCCCAGGCACCTTCCTGCAGTAGACCCGGCTCCCGGGGGGGGCTCGGCCCCCCCATCCCCGCCGGCAGCAGCGCCTGGTCCGGTCCCGGTGACGGCGGGGAGCCGGGGGGCTGGAGGGACCAGCTGGAACCGGCACTGAAAACACAGAAAAAAAAAAAAAAAAAAAAAAAAAAAAAAAAAAAGCAACAAAAAAACCAACCCTTTTTTTTTTGGTCCCCCGGCACGTGAGGGAGACCAGCACAAACATGATTTATACACTGATTAAAAACGCGGGTGAGGACTGGGAGACACCAGTGCATCACCCTCCCTCACGCGGATTTTGTTCTTCTCTTGCAAAACCCCGAGCGAGGCTGAACCCTGCGCCGAAGGCGTAAGTTGCGCCATGGATTTTCCCAAGCACTATCGTGTCCAGCAGCACTGTATTATGTCAAAAATCTGGCATGGCAGCCAGTGGCACATCTGCTAGGTGTGGATGACATTCATTAGCCAAGGTTCTCTGCTAAACGGCCTGCCAGAGTCTCAGCAGTAATGCCCAATGCCAATCACTCGTCTGCTGCCAGCTCAAAGGCAATTCTGCTGCAAGGATGGCACCTTTCCATGCTGGCAGGAGAAACAGAGGAAACAATGCATTTAGATGTTTGGGATGTGAGCGAGGTTGCACATGGGAGCAGCAAGCAGATGTAGCAGAAGAGGAGATGAAGTTGTGAAGTGTCATTTAATAATTGCAGCACACGGGAGAGGTACTGGCAAGTCGAGGTTTAGGAAGGGAAAGCGTTAACCCCTTGCCAAACCACAGGGCAGATAGCAGTGGATGCTTTTTGAAGGGAAAGGTAATGAGACTAATCCAGCAAATCGCCTGTTTGTGCCCATAATGGATACCCAACACCTTCAGCACGGGGAGACTGCATGTCAGGACAGCCCAGAAAGCAGCTCAGGCCCATGGATGTGTCAGAGTCACACCTCTTGGCATCCAGGAGCGCGGGTTTGAAATCCAACAGTGAAGCAGCCAGGGTGGGCTTTGGGAGGCCATTGTAACTGGGTGGTGTGGAGACTTTCTTCCTTGTTTTAGTGGGGTTTTTTTAGGGGGGAGTAAACCTAAGCAACTTGGAAGCAGATTCCCCTTGTGTCAGCTCTTCTAAATGCCATGAGTGGGGAGGGAGGGCAGGTCTGCAGCCCCCACCTCTCCACTGCCTGGGTGCCCTCTCCTGCCCAGCCACCTCGGGCACGACCTGCTGCCTGCACAGGGGAACCAGCTGCACTGATCTGCTCAGTAGCCATCCTGACTCAGGTTGTCCCTCCTCTCCTGAGGTCTCCCCGCTGCAATTTGCACAACCTCCCTGCTCGTGACTTAGTGGGCTCGGTGCTGGTTTTGACATTCTGGCTGACAGCCTAGAAAGGGCAGCTGTGTAACTGGGGCAGGCTGGGCACTCACCACGCTCTCCTTGGAGTGATGTGGAGGCCAGAGACGGATGGAAGGAGCACCTGCTTGGCCCTGCTGCCACCATTTCTCCAGGAAGAGGGGCTCCACTTCCCGCTGCTCATGGGCCCTGTAAAGGTTCTTGTTCCTGCAAAGGAAATAAAACACCTTGGGGTGAGATGGATGTAAAGATGTTAATCTTCCCCTCTTATTACTTTCATAAAATTACAACCACCTAATGAGGTTTGAATTTGAGCCAGTATTTGGTTTTCAGTGAACCCAGGAAGCAACCTCAAATAGGTGCTCAATGAAAGCTTCCCTTATCCCTCTGCCTTCCCTCCTTCCCTCAGCTTCCAGTCCTACTTCTATTTCTGTTTACATCCATTCATTTAAGTAGCGGTTCATGAAATGTGTAAAATGCTACCTACACACAAGATCATAAAGTCCTTGCCTCACAGATGAATTTCTATGACAGTTTCAGTACCTTAAATCTTCCACTACTTTTGCTCATGCTGTGGAAGGCCACTGGTAGCTCGCAGTGCCTTTCCTACTTCTTTCAGCCAGTCAAGTAATTATGGGCTTTTCCCCCAAGTGTTTGTCTCTCTACAATTACCTGTGCTATTAAATCTCTACGTACACCTTTTGGCAGCCTCCCAACAGCCCCACATCCATGCTTGTACCACCAAGCTAGCACACCGCAGCACGGGGGTGCCCATCTCGCACATGCTCTGCCCAAGGCTTACCAGGCAGCTCTCCCCATGGCCCCCAGTTGTGGCTTCCCCAATTTCCCCTGCCCAGCCATCTGCAACACAGGCTCAGCTGTAAGTCCTTGTCCTTTTAGCCTTCTGCTCCCCCCTCCCATCGAAGTCGCTCAGCTCCAGCTGTGTTTGGGGTCCAGCCTTGTCCTCCTCCTGTTTCTGCACTGGGTTTGTCTCTGTTCTGGTCAGCTGGTGGCCTCAACCGACTGAGTGTCTGCAAATTATAAAGTATTTTCCCAGTTTCCCACTTTCCATGGTTTAACACTTGCTGTACCACACCAACACGCTTCTGGCACAGGCTGTGTGAATCCTGTAACATACCATCCTCAGGCACTGTGTGTGTTTTAAGAGCAGGAATCAAATCAAGAGGTAGAGATGTGATGCTTCTCCACCCATCTCCAAACATTATACCTTTGCATAAGGATGTGAGTAATCCCCTCTGATCCTCTGCGGTGCTTAAGGTTAAGCCTATTAAGTGTTTTCGGGGCAGCAGTGTCCAGGCAGAGGAGTGAGGAGAGAGGGCAAGGGAAGAGCGGGGCACTGCTCCCAAGGGGGAAACATCACCCTACTCTCCTTCCCCCTGGGCAACGTTGTCCTTCAGCTGCTCCTGGTGCACCACAGCACCAGCACCGGGCTCCCTCGGGGTTGGGGGTTCACCTTGACATCAGCTACGTGAATCTTTGGGGCTGTCGGGACAGCAGGGAGAAAATGTATTTTAAAAACCTGTCAAAACAAAAGCCTGATTTTACTTTTTAATGCCAGGTTGGACGTGGTGGACATTGTGTTTGAAACCATATTCCATTTTGTTTTCAAGGTGTTTCTCACTTGACTCATTAAAATTGTGTTCATTGTCACTATTTTCAGCCGACTATGTGGGAGAGAGCAGAGTTATTGCTGCTCTTACAATCAGGACTCTGTACAGAAAAGCACTCACGCACGTGTTTCCTTCACTCTCCAAGGATTTTAAACATGTTCTTAAATTTAAGCGTAAGTACTTTTTGGAACAGGGAATGTCTCTTAGAACTGGGACTCGATTCAAAATCTGTACGTCCACAGAGCTCTGCCTCTTAACTCCTTGCTTTAAGCACTGGAAAAATCTCCTGCCTCAGCCGTACAAAACCGTGTCACGCCGTTTGATACGTTTCTTGGCACATGCACATTCTAATTCACAATAGCACCGTTTCTTCCCCTTTTTATAGTTTGCTTTTCTTTGGGTGCAATGTATTATGTTTTACTGTATGTACAACTACATACTGCTTGCACAATGTTTTGCATGATCTAATATTCTTTGTTCAAAACTGCAAAAAAATCTAAATAAAGACTATAGTGTGTCGCATCAGTATAGGCATCAGCTAACGTTTTCTACGGCATATGGTACTTCAGAAGCCATATGTACCACTGTTTAGTGATTCTGGCAAAGAGGCACAGAATGGTGAAATCCAACTGCCAGGATTTCTGAAAACAAATATGTAAATGCTCCAGTGCTTTTGTTATTCATAACATACCTCTAACACAGCACATACAATATGCTGTTCATTCTGTAACTAGTATACTACTAAACTATATTTGCTTCAGTTCTCATTTGAAAAGATTTTTTCTTCTATGTACGATTCCTCCATCCTTTCTGTCAAAATAATTTTAAATTGCAATTTAGAAAAAGCATTTTTTCTATTTTAAAGGACACATGGGGGGGGGGAGATTGTGTATTTATGCAAGGGTCTCATATCAGAACAAAGACAGACATTATTTCAGCAGTCTGAGAGTGCCCGTTACAACTCGTGGAATGAAAACGAGAAAGGAAACCGCCTTTAACAGGATCAGTTGTGCCCAGTGAGGTCTCTTCAACCAGGAATAACCTCCCAGGGAAAACTGGTCGGCTGGCCCTGCTCACGGGCTGAGGCAAAGCGAGTAGGATGAAAAATCCTCTGGGAATATCCTTCAGGAAACAATAGTTGTGAAGGAAACAGATGATTTCAGCCACGTGGTCAGAGGTGGATGGCAGCTGCCAAACCCTGACCTGGGCTGGGATCGGTCCTGGGAAAGCTGGGGCTCCCTCACCGCCGAGGAACAAAGGAGATGCTCCACGGCGGTGGGTTTCTCCCCAGAAGGGCAAACAGCACCGACACCGGCATCTTCTGTGCAGCAGCTTGGGAAGTCAGAGCGCAGGCATCAGGGCAGCACCGAGCTGCACGGTCTCTCTCTCATTTGGGTCAGCATCACTTGCCAAGTCCATCCCAGCACTCACATAGAGCACCTGTCCACCAGCAAAGGCCCTTCAGACCCCACCAGTGAAGGCAGGAGCACTCCTTCCAGAGCCAGCATGGACAGGTAAACAGGAACCAAGAGGACTTCATTAACCAGCTCTGGCAGCACCACTTTTGGTGCTCCTCATCTGCAGAGTGCCTGTCGTCTTCGCCTGAGATTTTGCTATGATGAAGTATTTCAAAATGTTGCTATTTAACATTCAGCCTCACTATTCACAACAAACATTTTAAAATTCCCTGTCGCCACGATTGCCTCTGTCTTTCGGTTTATCAGTGTACATGGAGACCGAAATTATGGGAGTGATCAAACATGTTCACAAGTTGTTCTGCAGCTCGCTCCTGCCTCGTCTGCAGCAAATCACTGTCACACCAGGGCTGGGTACCCTGGCAGCTCCGGGCAACAGCAGTGACCCAGGCACACCTCCAGGGAATTAGGGGAGGGGAAAACCAAAAATGCCTCTGGGAAACACTTGCCTTTTCTGTCATTGCTTTTGTTATTGACATTGTTAGAACCAAACAGCAAAACAATAACTCCCCTGCACAACTTTTCAGCAAAACACTGTCACTCTACAAGTTCTTCAAAATTTTTTGCCATCTCAACATCACTCAAGACACACAGATGCCTTTCTCCCAAGAGGCCAAGGGCTGCTTTCCCTTTCTGTGCCAGTCTTAAGCTATCGCATCTCATTTCAGCAAGCACAGCCTCCCTCACTGGGATCTTGCACTCACCACCGTCACCGCTGAAGTTTCTTCCCTACACACATAACAGACCTGCTCATCACCTAAAATCACCTGTCGAGTGCCTGTTATATTATCCTGAATTGCAGGATAATATTCCAATTGCAGGAATTGAAGGTCCCGGTGCCCAAGCAATTCTTTTTTGAAAGGAGGGTGTAGAGAGGTGGGGGTTGGCCTCTTCTCCCAAGGGAATAATGACAGGAGCAGAGGAAATGGTCTGAAGTTGGGGCAGGGGAGATTTAGATTAGATATTAGAAAGAACTACTTTACTGAAAGAGTGATCAGGCACTGGAACAGCCTGCCCAGGGAGGTGGTGGAGTCACCATCCCTGGAGGGATTTAAGAAATATGTAGACATGGCTCTTCAGGGCACACTCTAGTGCCCGGGATTGTTGGGTTGTGTCTGTGGGTGGGCGTGGTGTTTTGCCTTTTTTTTTTTCTCCTGTTTGGGTTGGTTTTGGTTTTGTTTTGGTTTTTTGGTGGTTGGACTCGATCGTTCCTTCCAACCATGAAAATTCTGTGATTTCAGCCCCTTTCCTCCTCTGAAGTTAAAAGAAATCTCTGTTACAAAGCTTAAGCTAGAGCTGTCTGTGCAGCCAGGTCTTTCACCCCCAAACCCTCACTTTTCTCCTGTTCTGTCACTGAAGAAAACCTTAAAATTAGTCTTTATGTTTTCCTACTTTCAGAGATCCTTAAGCCTGAACCTGTTTTTTTCTATTCTGTTCTAGCCAGCAGGTAAAACAAGCCATGAAAATTTTTGGCTTTGAACATAAGAAGTGCCTGGATTAGAAAAAAAGAGACAATTAGAAAGTGAAAAGTGGCAAAAAGCTCCTAAGAAGCCAAAAATAAAAGAACAAACAAACATACAATCTGGCTATCAAAAAAAGCCACATTTTTCCCTTACCGCAGTCAAAGCCAGCGATGCAGCATATTCTGAAAGATAAGAAGTCTACGAGGAGAGGAAAAAACCAACAATCCAAGGCAGGCAAGGAGCTAAAGCTAGGGACACCCCTGAGAACACCAGGGGAAGAAGGGAGAGGGGCTGCGCTGCGGGGCCACGCCGCTCCTTCAGTGACAATAAGAGCCGAGCAGCTCGCGCCGCGCCGCAGCCTGATAAACTAATCACACAGCCCCACGGTGAGACAAACTGCACAAAGGGAAGGGAGCCAAAAAAAAAAAAAAAAAAAAAAGAGCATGTTGATTGAACTGGTTCATGTACACTGGCATTTATGGCAGAGCAAAGGTCAGTACTGTATTACCTCTTGTGAATGCCTCTTGAATGAGCAGGCTGGTGATTCAATGGGCTAAGAATGAAGATTTATCAACATACCACGGGTTGCTGGCCCTAACTCTTAACCCACTGGCAGAGGCTTTATTTTTTATTAAGGGGGGGCACATATGTAATAGTTGCTTGTGTACCTTAAGACTAAATGTGATCTCATCCCACAGAGCTTGCTTATGCCTATCAGACAACAGATTATTTTTTCCTTTAAGCACAAAATTCAGCAGAAAGCTTCCTCACTTGAAACCACCTGAACAGTTGTGGGCATGGAGGGTGAGGGGAAAGCTGGAAGGTGTATCATGTAGCTGCTGACACATCTGCATCATTTGCTTTATCACTTCTGTGAGCTCACGATCAGAGGAAACATGAAGAACACAGCAGGTACTCCCCTTCTGCACAGGCACCCTGTTCCCTGCGCCAGGTGAGCATCGCGCAGCCCATGGCAAGACAGATGCCTCCAGAGGGCCATTCAGAGCTCACAGCCTCAGTCTTCACACCACCACCAAAGCTGCCCCATTTTTAAGGGAGAAGAGTCCTTATGTGGAATTATAAACCCCTCATCAGACTTGCTCCTTCTCCTAAATCACCATCCCTGACTGCACAGCAACAGAGGCTTAAAATGAGAAGAGCAATCTGCACAGTTCTGTCATTACAAAAACACATCCTTGCATCTCTTCTACCAACAATTTCCAATGAAGTCCTCATCTCTACACTTCTGCTCGCTCCATCTGGAGCATTGCCTCTGGCTGTCTGTACATGAACTCCTGGTTTATTTCCCCCTCCTCTCGTTATTCCTAGGAGGTTCCTACAGACCCTGCTGTATCCAGCATACTTTTGTGCTGCAAGACCCAGCTCAATTTTAAATCCCTTTTAGATCCCGAGCTTTCAGTGGCAGTTAAGAAAAAAACCCAAACCCAACAGGGGTTCTGCATCCTGTTTTTACACTTAAGATTCTTGCACACTTCCCACTTGTTTGTACCTTTTTCTGTTCCTCTTGCAAACCAAATTCCCCGTAGTGCCGGATGGGAGCGCGGGGGAACGACACTCACCCCCCCTCCTTTCCTTGCCGCTGTCTCAGGCAAACCACACAGCCGTCCTCTGCTTCCTTCTCCTTTTTGTGAAAGGGGTGAGACTTTTTACCCGGCAGAAGAAGCTTCCCCACCTGTTTGGGGCACTTCCACACCCAAACCCCTTCGGCTGCCTGGGCTGCAGCGAGCACGGCTGGGAGAGGGATTCCCAATGTGTGCTCCTGCAGAAGGAATGAATAATTTCTCCTCTGCCGCTAGTGCCAGCACTTGCTCTTTGCCAGTTGGCAGAGGGTACTGCTTCCTTTTCCGAGGAAGGCTTCACATCCACCTTTCCCCCCACCAAGGGGTGCCCCAGAGGCTGGTGCAAGTTCCTCTGAGCAGCCGGGCACCGGCGGGAGCTGTGGCTTGGGGGAGGAGGCAGAATCCAGGGAGGAGGAGATGGTTCCTGCTTCAGGTGCTCCTTTGAGCTGAAGGGGAGCAGCTGGCACCTTTCTCCCCTTACCTGAGAGTTCCCATGGGAACACAGAAGGGCTCTGTAACACCAAATTTTGGAACAGGCATGCATGTGAAAAACTTCTGATATAATATTTGAGTCCTCAGATGTTCAACCATTTGCACATACTGTGCGAATGCCTTATTTGCATAGGATTTGTATTTGTTGGTATTCACATTTGTAGGAGAAGGCATACATTAGATTAATGTCATCACAGTTTATGGAGATCATCTGTGCCACAGCCCCAGCTTGAGGCTCTGGCTGCCTTCAGTGCCCCATGGCACCCCGCAGCCCCTCCTGCCCCCCAGGAAGGGCCAGCCAGGGCTAACAAAGGCCACAGTGGCTGGGACCAGGTGACAGACCTGGAAATGGCCACACTCAGCCTGGCCCTGGCGGGCTATGTGGTTTATGAGGCTGTGCTTTTCAAACTTTTCAAAACAGGGAAGCTTAAGGATCATTAGGAGCTACTAGCCAAAATTGCTTAGTCCACATTTCCAAAGGTGAAATTAATTGAATGATTTGGATTTATTCTCCTATATTTGCTTATATGACCTTATATCACGCTCCTTGCTCACATCTTTTGTGCCTACGTAGGGATGTTCAGCTATGAACGAGTCCATCTAGGTGGTCCCTTTCCATCTTGCAACAGCATCCCGCCCTCCGTAAAATGGGAATAGTTATTATTCACTCCCTGGTTTACCATGGCACCTGGGTGCTCTCGTCTGCTAGACAGCTGGAAACTGTCACTAGAGATGCTGTTCTCACAGAAGCGTTGCTAGGCTCAGTCAGATATTGTTTGTAAAGCAGATGGAAAACCTCAGAAGAACAGCACTGCAGCAACAGAAAGCTCATTTTCTGCTAGGAGATTTTTGTTATTGGGCAATGTTTTCATCAGGTGACTTCACATCCCAGCGAGCCCACATGCCAGGACAGTCTAATAATGGTTTTGTTAACCAACTTCCATTACTGAAACCCTGCAGCTTTACTTCCCACGGCTGTCTGACTGCCCCAGGCCATTTCACAATCGCTGAACTCAGTAGTTGCATGGCACAGAGAGCACCTGAGAGCAGCAGAGAGCAGGGCTCACCCCTCCGGTGACAGCCAAAGCACTTGAGCTCTGTCCTCTAGACAGCCTTCCTACAGACAACCGCTCTGTCCCTGAGCAACTGCTCACACACCAGCCTCCGCTGGTGTCTCCGCTTTCAAACCCAAGTCGCTCTCCATGGGCAGCATCCGCTGGGTTTCCCTTGGGAAACCCACACCCCGAGCGTGGTGGCTGGCAGAGCTGCCTGGGAAGCGGGATGCTGCGCTTCCCAACGTGTAAGGACATGGTGGGACCAGCCTTTGGAGGATGCTCAAGCAGCCTGAGCAAAACCAGATCATCCTAGTGCCCATTTCAGAGAGATCTGCACAGGTCAGTTAGCAGGAGAGTTTGATTCTCGGTGAAAAGCTGTTGGTTTTACCCTGCTCAGTCACAGCCACCACTCTGCACGGCATTACAATGGACTGAAGGGCTTCATGGTTTTGAGACTTCCACATAGCTGTTCACACTGCAATATTGCTCCTCTTCCTTCTCCCTCAAGCCGTGCGTGACATACATTGAGGTTATCCCCCCCAAACTCAGTCACCATCCTCTGCTGCGCGAGGGAGGGGGTGGTACCCAGCAAGGGCCAAAGCCTGCACGGGAAATGCGTTTCTGTGAAATCTGTCTCAATCTTGATGATGCAACCAGAAGGAATTGGGTAACACAAAGGAAGGCTTTACGTCTCCAAACCTGTCTTTTAATGATTTTACGCTTACTCCGGTAACTGGCCAAATAACATCATTTTGGCAGTCATTAGTAGCTCTGCTATTAAGAACAGGTGCCACCAACCTATGCTCAAGCCAAGTGCACAATCAAGTTGCTCCAGTCTCTCTCACAGCTCTCCCACCCCACAGCAAAGGTCCCATCCCCGCTGCATTCAATGCACAGGGTTACTATGTTATGAATAACTCATTTAGGATAAAGGCATGCCCAATTTTAACATGTTTTAGCAGACATGATTTGAAATTATGCCCCTGTTTACAAGAGTCATTTCTTGAAAAGGCCTCTCGGTCTTGGAGTGCTTCAGTCCTGTTTTACAGGAGATTTAAGCACCAAGAAACCTAAATAGAAGCTTCCAAGTGATAAACTAAATCATCAGATATTTCAGAAATTTTTGTCCCCAAATCTTTTTGTAACTAACATCCTTGTGACAAATGGCCCTCTATTCTTCTTTTTGTTGGCTCCTATTTCTCACCAACATCTGTCACTGTGATTATGATCTCTAATGAGCTCCTAAATTATATCATGGTATTCTGCATTGATGAGCTGCATTCAGTAACTGTTTCATCCTGCAAGATGTGAAACACTTTCTGCAAGATGCAGAATGCTCTCAATTCCCACATCACAAAAGGTGAGGAACTGGCTGTAGTCTGGTGTTTGGTTTTTGTTTGGTTGGTTTTGTTTGTTGTTTTATTATTTTTTTTTAACCACATCATCCTAAAGGAAACCTGGGAACTTTAAGAACAAGAGACAGATTTGGGATTGCCTACTTCACACACTGAAAAATCTTTACACAAAGATGATTAAGGGATTGGAGCACCTCCCTTACAAGGAAAGGCTCAAGGAGCTGGGACTCTTTAGCCTGGACAAGCGAAGACTGAGGGGAGACCTTATTTATGTTTATAAGTATCTAAAGGGTGGGTTGAAGGATGTTGGAGCCGGACTCTTTTCAGCAGTTTCCAGCGATAGGACAAGGGGCAACGGGCTCAAGATGAAACCTGGGAAGTTCCATTCAAATATGAGGAAAAGCTTCTTTAGGGTGAGGGTGGCAGAGCCCTGGAACAGGCTGCCCAGGGAGGGTGTGGAGTCCCCTTCTCTGGAGATCTTCAAGACCCACCTGGATGCTCCTGAGTGATGTGCTCTGGGCAGCCCTGCTTTGGCAGGGGAGTTGGACCAGATGATCTCTAGAGGTCCCTTCCAACTCTGACAATTCCGTGATCCCGTGAAAGATGGGGGGCTTTTTCCTGACACACAGCAGCAGAGAGATATCCTGCATTCCTGTAAGGTGGCAGGACAGTGGAAGAAGACATAAGACAAGGCCCCAGAGAAACTTACCATCATCTTTGTCTTGATTTCAAGTTAAAAATGAAGGCTAGTTTGGGTGATTTACTGAAGCAGTCAGGATGCTGTGCTGACTCAGTTCCCTCGTGCTGTCAGGATGCAGCATTATGGTCCACACCTACACATGTGCACACACACCCTCTGTCCCTAATGACCACATTGGGACACTTTGGTATTAGCGAAGCTGGGAAAGTTAATATTAACAAGCAAGGCCTGCTACCTTGGCTGTAAGGAACTAGTTTCACAGCTGTGGCCACACAGCCCTGCCTACCCCAGCTGGCAATCTCTAGATGACTTGGATCTCTCAGGTCCTTCTTCCTGTTGGTTTGTGAGACAAGCCGTAGTACAACAGCAGCCCTGCTCAGCTTCCTTACTAAAACTGGCTCCTGACATGTGCATCCAGAGTGACATCCCACATTTCTGTCACTTACCCTGTCTGGAAAAGGGGGTACACTGTGCTCAGCCAGTCCTGTCTCAGGAAAACAAGAGGGAAGACAGCTGATTTTTCTGCCAGGGCATACAAACAACTTTCCATGAGGTAGGCGGTGAGATGAGGGCTCCCTGCTGATGACTCAGCTGTGTCTTTCACTGCTGCTCATGGAGGTTCCTGTGACACAGCTCATGAGAGATAGGTAGGGTTTGATTTACAGGGCACGATTTATGGGGGTTATTCCTTACTTCCTGCAGATAAGGACGTGCAGAGCTGATAAGCGGTTCCCACATTTCAAGCTTTCCTTGCAGCTCCTCTCTGGCCAGCCTTCCACTTTCTGTCTGCAAAGTGACTTCGAACCCACCAGGATGGCATGTGCTGTGCACAGCAAACAAGGAGTAACCACCACCATTGCTGTCCCACGCCGGGTACAGATGGGCTCCGAGACACCGCACTGGAGCGGCTTCACAGACAGGAATGCTGCAGCGGGACACACAGTCTGAATTTGTGGCTGCTGGGACCAATGACACACTGTATGGTTTCTATCAGTGGCACTCAGCCCACTGAGCACAGATCTCTCTTTTGCTGATGCCTAAGCACAAGCTCTGCATCTTTGGTACCGCTGTCTGCAGAAGCAACTCAATCCATCCGAAATCTGAGACCTGCATTTCACAGAATCACATGGGGTTGGAAGGGACCTCTGGGGATCGAGGCCAACCCCCCCCGGCCAAAGCAGGTCCACCCAGAGCAGGTCCCACAGGAACTTGTCCAGGTGGGTTTTGAATGTCTCCAGAGAAGGAGACTCCACCACCTCCCTGGGCAGCCTCTTCCAGGGCTCTGCCACCCTCAAAGTAAAGAAGTTCCTCCTCATGTTTAGGTGGAACTTCTTATATTCAAGTTTGTGCCCATTTCATCTTGTCCTGTCACTGGGCACCACTGAAAAAAGACTGGCCCCATCCTCCTGACACCCTCCCTTTGGCCAGGTGAACTGCGTCTCCATCTTCTCCATCACCCAGGGCGACTGACTCACTGGGGATGTTTATCATCTAGGACAAGTCAAGCTCAACTAGATGATGCCCCAAACCACACTTCAGTCTCCTCTGCATACACGGGGGTGCACATGATTCACCTCTCCCAGCCAAACTCGGGATAACTCACCATCTTTTAACACACTTCAGCCTTAGCAAGTGCTCAAGCACCTGACAGGTAACAAGATGCTGAGAACCTGCGCAGGGACTACAGTGCATTGCTGGGTGGGAGAAACACAGCTGGCACAAATTAACTGGGAATGAGCTCCCACAGAAACTACATTTCTAAGGGCAGAGCTGGAAAAAGCAAGGGGATGACGGTAATCGCAGAGCAGCAGATTGGTCCCAAATGAACCCTGTTCAACTGAAACATCTGCCTGCCCTTGCCCCAGCGACAGCATCTCCCATTTCTTTTGCTCTTTGTGCACCAAGTACCTCTCCAAGCCCACAATGA
Organism: Calidris pugnax; assembly: GCF_001431845.1. NCBI lineage: Eukaryota > Metazoa > Chordata > Aves > Charadriiformes > Scolopacidae > Calidris > Calidris pugnax. The sequence continues at coordinate 1,894,456 of NW_015090808.1, read as the reverse complement.
CTCTGACTCGCTCCCTGAGGTACAGCTGGTTCCAATGGTCAAGAGCACAAAAGCCTAAATGAGCAATTATATAAATAAATAAACACTACTGAGCAGAGGGAAATGGGCAGGGAACTGCTAAGGGGCATATGCACCATAGCTGGTCTGTGCCACACAGCATCTTTGCTTGTGCTTAGGTGAGATGTCTGTGAGTTGCCCAGGTGAACACACTCTGACTCATCACCATCTCTGGCTCAGGAAATGAGTTGGCCACTAAATTAAACCACATCGTTATTTGCACATCCTCAGCAGCGACTGAACTACCTCCCACTCTGAACGTGCTTCACAACAGGTATCTTTTGCTGTGATGGTCTTGTAATGAAGAGAAAAAAGCTGCTTCCATGCAGAAACTGAGGAGCACTTCTCAACCAAGTGAGGGGAAACGCAGACGGGTACAAGCAGCACGAGCCTCCCCTTGTGCTGGGAGCCTGCTGTCTCTGCTGCCAGAGGAGAGCTGGGCAGGGGGCCGTTGGTGTCTGTACCAGAAGGGATGCTTGTGCCGAGACACTGCAGAGCCATCACAGGAGGAGTTCTGCAGAAGGCACAAATCTGTGCAGGAATTGTGTGCAGGACATCACCAAGGGCACATGGGTACAATAACAAAGGTGTCCATCCCCTACAAGGGGCACATTGCTACCAGTGCCACAGAAAAGCCTGGAGAGATCAGTTTTTCTAAACATCCCAGGTGGCAAAGGAACAGCAGAAACCAAGTCACTGTCTCACAGACAGAAAGCTGAAAATCAAGCAATCCAGTGCTTGCTGCGTACCATGCAGGAAACTGTGGTGGGTTTCACATTATCAAGTCTTCCCCTGAAATCAGCTTTTGAGCCTTGACCACAAAGTCAGCTGTAGTTTCCAAAAGCCCTGGAGAGGCATGCTGAGAGGGAAATCCCTGGTACCATGAGCTATTTTGCTTCTTGTTTAGCTGTGCTGAATAAAACTTTTACTTTATAATGTTCTTTTCAGCCAAGAGACCACAAAAATTCAACATTACTACTAAAACGCTGCCACATCAGGATGGCAGTTTGGCAAGCCTAGCTCTTTTCCTGTGACTGCCACTGTATGGCAACCGTAACCAATCCCCAAAACCATTGCTACATGCACTAATTCTGCCTGAAACACAGATAATTTCTTCACTGTATCCGGTATGGGGCTTTTTTTTTAGATTTGTGTTGAAAATAATGTTGATAACAGAGGGATGTTTTAGTTACTGCTGAGTGGTGCCTACACAGTGCCAAAGCCTTTGCTGCTTCTCACCCCACCAGCGAGGAGCCTGGGGGTACAAGGAGCTGGGGGGGGACACAGCCGGGACTGCTGACCCCAACTGACCACAGGGATATTCCAGGCCATAAGACATCATGCTCAGTGTGTAAATTTGGGGAAGAAGGAAGGTGGGGGGACATTTGGAGTGTTGGCATGTGTCTCCCCAAGTCACCCTTACACTGGTGGAGCCCAGCTTTCTTGGGGATGGCTGAACAGCCTCCTGCCGTTGGGAAGTGGTGAATGAATTCCTGTTTTGCTTTGCTTGCATGCATGGCTTTTGCTCTACCTATTAAACGGTCTTTATCTCAACCCACAAGTTTCCTCACGTTTACTCTTCCAATTCTCTTCCCCATCCCAGCGGGGGTAAATTCAGGGAGCAGCGGTGGGGCTCAGTTGCTGGCTGGGCTTAAACCACCACACTAAGTACACCCCCTCTGCGTCCTGATAAATCGCACCAGCTCTAGCCTTGGTTAATAGACTTATCATCTCCAAGACACCAAAACCACGGAACCCTTACAAAGATGCTTCATCTGCTGATCTCTGGATGAAGAGGCACTACCCTTCCTGTTCATGGTACATAATTGCATTTACTGCTCTGCCAACACCACTGCTTGAAATGAAATCCAGAATCCCAGACAACACTGCTCCACCTCTATTTATCATAACTACCTAAGCATAGGAAGAAATAAAAGGGTAATCTCTTGAATTACAGAAAACAGGACATAAGTACTACTCGCTACGTAATACAAGTTCAACTTTTTTTTTCAGGTATTGAGAAATTGAGGAAAGAGTAATCCAGAGTCATGCAAATTTAAATACCAGTCAGTTCTCACTCCTGTCTGAAGGTCGGTACAGTCACACCAATGCACAGCAAATCCCTTATCACCCAGGCAGCTGGGGAAGGGGTGGCACAAAGAGGGCGAGCAGGGCTGACGCACACCGCGCTGCCAGCGGGCTCGGCGGGCGAGGAACCTGGCGGGGCTGTGACTCAGCTGGCAAACACTCCCCCGAGCTCCTTCCTGCCCAGCAGTCCCTGACAGCAGACAGAGCAAGAAGACTGACTGAGGTAGAAATACCAGGCTGTTTAGTAAAATTGGGGTTTTCACCAAACACATCCTCTAGAAGGTTCGACTGGAGTTTGCATTTTGATTGAAAATTTTTCAGTAACCTGAAATTAAGAGAGGCAGCAAAAGACAGTACCACACCAGTTTACAATCTGCATGTCCAAAGCACATCATCTCTTTAGGCCAAAGAGGTAAAACCCCCCAGTAAACCAGGTTGGAAAGTGCCTCAGATGGTTCAACCTCCTGCTCGAACCATGGCAAACAGCAAGCCCAGACCAAAGTTAAGGGCTTTCACAAGTCAGACCCTAAAACTCTTCAAAGGGCACAGACTGCACCTCTCTGTGTTGGTCTGCCCCAGAGCTGAGCTGGCTTTGTGGCGACAGGGTTTCCCTATGTCCTGCTGCCACCACCCAGCACGGTGCTGCCCTCCTGTCCCAGCCTCAGACCAGCCCGTCATCCAGTCCCCTGAGGAACTACACACCTCACAGCTTCTCCTGTGTGTGTGGGGAAATCCCCCTCCCCATCCCTCTCCCGGAGGGCCCAATCCATCCACCAGCACTCCCTCCACCTCTCAGGTGCCCACACAGCATCCTGGACCAACAGGGCCATGTGGAGGCTCTGCTCCTCCCACACTTGCTGTGCCACAAGGATCTGCACAAAGCCTTTAAGGGGACCCTCCATCTGAGCTGTTTCATTCCTCCTGAGGCCTCTCAGCAGACATCACCCTGCCCTGTGTGCTCAGCACCCAGAGCCTCACTCTGTGGTGCTTCTTCCCTCCCTCACTCTCAGGGCAGTGGACAGAAAGCAGAGAAGGAGCCCTTCCCCAGCTGTCAGACGGCACAAGCTGCTAACCTGCTCCAGGTTGGAGCCTCCATCCACCTCTCATGGCAGTACCACCTCCATCCATCCCTCCTCCCACGTGCCCTGGCTCTTACCTGCAGGCAGGTCTCCACAAGAGGTCTGGCATCTCCTCCTCTGCCCCTCTTGATGGTACACAGCCCCATCCCCACCTCCTCTAGCTCTTTCCTCCATGGGGCTCCTGCAGGACAGAGCACAGCCACCCCCTGTGTCTTCTTCAGGGCAGCCAGGGCCCCTCTAGAAGTGGGGACAGCCAGGTAGCAGTTGGCCACCCCAGCCCATACAGCCCCCTGCACAGCTCTGATCTGCTGGAAGCAGAATTTTTACCTCTCTCAGCTCTGCAAACCTCCAAACTCTCTCTGTGCTGAGCTGCAGGAGCATGACTCCCCCTGCCCAACAGCAGCATGGCCCCCAGGTGACACCCAGCAAAAGAGAAGGCCCTCAGGTTTCAGCCTTTATAATCACAGACCACAACCAGGGAACACCCAACAGCTGCTGGGGCTGCAGGTGGCCCCAGAGGTAACCCATGATTGTGACCCCGGCCTACAGAAAGCAGAACCCACAGGAAAGGATAAATGACCAAATCCCACGAGAGATGGGAAGAGAAGATTAAAAAAAAAAAAAAAAGTCGAAAAAGCACGATGCTTCCTCAAAATGTCACGCAAGAAAAAAGCTGGGAAAAAACCAAGCAACCCACTCTAAAAGCTTCTCCAAAACTTATAAAACTCCCTATCTAAATAAATAAAATAAATAAATGCTCCACTGGCAGACTCCAAAACTGGGGAACACCTCACATTATGGATGAAAAAAACATGAAAAAGGAGAAAAAAAAATCCAAATAAACTGGGAAAAAACACGGAAAGGAATGAGGCCACCCTCCAAGAAAGATAGGGGAATCATGAAAAGCTGTTGAAAAAAGCACCAGCGACAATGCCACCAAGGAAAATTCCCCTGCTGAAAAAACACAGTGGAAAATCCCTCCCCCCAGCTAACAGCCTTTCTGAGTGGTGGTCTCTGCCGAGCTGGATTGTCCCCCAGCAGATGCTGTCGGTAGCACTCTGTCCTACAACAGGTAAAGAAAGCTGAGGAACAGACCCAAATCCCAGCAGGCTCTGGTCGGACCATAAATGGGTTAAGTTTGGTCAGAGCACGGGCAAGGTGTTTCGGCACACTGTATTCCAGCACGGGACCACAGGCAGCCGGCTGCGGGTGCGACGTATCCCTGGCCATCGGGCCAGAAAAAGCTTACATTCCACTGACCCATACTTTTAAGGAGGAACACAGGACTTAGGCAGCAAGTACAGCTGGTAGCAGAATGAATTTCTCACTCTGTCATGAGTTCGTTGGTGATGGGGAAGGGTCTGGACGCTGCTGATGCTCAGCGCACAGCCCTTCGTGACTGTCGCTCGACCACGATCCCACGCCGGAAGAGCCTTGCACAGATGACTTCACGAAACAAAATTAAGAGTCATACATAAGAAAGGACATTGCCACAGCTCTGGCGCAATTAGGACCCATCATCATCAAATACAGGAAATTGGCACATCTGCTCTTCAGGCTGTGGATCCAACAGTGGCTCGTGCACACTGTCAGGGGGAGTCCTGCTGCAGCTCGCTGTCTTTGCATAAATATTTGTATAATTTCCCCCAAACAGCAGTATAAGCACTTGTCATTTATCCTCCCAATTGTTCTTTTCTCTTTCTCTTCTAGGCTGAGGAAGACAAAACTGAGTTCACAGCATAATGTTCTCTTTCTCCTTTCCGGCCCCAAAGAGGTCAGGTGAGGTAGATAAACATTAGCCACTTTTTAACCAGTATAACCTCAAATAGAACAACAGTCACATTTCTGTTTGGATGTGCTCTAGGAGGGCTTCGATCCTTTTCCCCTAGAGTCAGTGATAAAACTGTGGGAAACGGGGTGGCTGCAGGATCACGGCCTGTTTCATACCTGCTGATGCTTTTTTTCCCCTCCTCTGTATACGACTCAGAAATGCATTGCCCTTGTTATGGGATGTCCTGCTCTTCAGGGAGAGTTCCTGCCTGCTTCATTCCTCTGCCTCCTCTAGTGGGGCTGGTGTTTCCCGAGAAGACCAAAAAGGGTCACTACAACTCTAGAGTTGTGCTAAGATCCCAGCCCGAGTTATCCCTCAGCGCTGCCCTGCGCCAGCGGCGGCTCCCGGGGCGGGGGGGGACCTCAGCGTTTTCTATCGCGCTTTTTTCTGCTTTTCTGGTTGAGGTGGATTTGTTTTTATTCTGTGAGGGTTTGCATGAGGACAGCCCATCCTTCCTTCTTTGTTTTCATTCCTGCTGCTCGTCTGAGTGTAGTGGAAACAAACAGCACTGTGCCCTGGCAGATAATCACCCCAACAAATAACGGAACCTTCTCCACCTTTGCTGAGACCAGGAATGAGTGCTAATTATCATCCCTGGCTCGTCTGGGCAACTACTGGTCCAATGTGCACATACTGCTGACATCACCCTGTATTCTCACATTTATAGCTTCTCCCATCCAACATATCGCTAATATTTATTTGTTTCCTAGTTTTCAGAGTGTTGTGGGGTTATTTTTTCCTGTGTTTTTGTGTGTATTTTTAGTGGTTATTGCAAACTGTTTAATGATGTTGGAAAGGAATGGTTATTCAAGAATTCTGAGCTTGCATAATTCCCAGATTTGTCTAGACAGATACTTTCCATCTGGATGATACATGTAACACCACATTAACATGAGAGTTCCTGTGTTACTTAATGCTATACTTTTTATTTATTCATTTATACACTAGTTTACAGAATGAGTACAGACCACGAGGCTACATCTGTAAAGGGGAAAAAGGATTTGTATCACTAATCCTCCAGGAGGCAGCTCCTGAAAAACTACTGCATGTTGTGTTACTCCTGGAGTCACTCTGGTTTCTCTTTCCTTTTGCAAAGCATGAGACTTCCACGTGTTGTTTATATCCTGTGATGGGAGAAGAAAAATAGTTTCCTGTGAGTTGCCTTGAGTCAAATTCCGTTTTAAGCTGGAACAGCTCAAGGGTTCACATGAGCATCACCCCTGTCTATTGGTTCATAGGGCTCAGAGCATTTCAAAGCGCTGGCATCGCTGGAGCTGGGAAAAGGACCAGGACACCTTCAGCTTTCCCATTTTACCCTGCTCCTCTTGCATGTGGCAGAATGACAAATCCGGACCTTAATCAGAAAGTGTATTTAATTAATCAGAACTGCAGCTGCACACACACACGTTAAATTTTTTCTTCCGATCTGGGGGGGACCTCAGCGTTTTCTATCGCGCTTTTTTGTGCTTTTCTGGTTGAGGTGGATTTATTTTTATTCTGTGAGGGTTTGCATGAGGACAGCCCCTCCTTCCTTCTTTGTTTTCATTCCTGCTGCTCGTCTGAGTGTAGTGGAAACAAACAGCTCTGAAAAAGTGGAAACAAGCAGCACTGTGCCCTGGCAGATAATCACCCCAACAAATAACGGAGCCTTCTCCACCTTTGCTGAGACCAGGAATGAGTACTAATTATCATCCCTGGCTCGTCTGGGCAACTACTGGTCCAATGTGCACATACTGCTGATATCACCCTGTATTCTCACATTTATAGCTTCTCTCATCCAACATATCGCTAATATTTATTTGTTTCCTAGTTTTCAGAGTGTTGTGGGGTTATTTTTTCCTGTGTTTTTGTGTGTATTTTTAGTGGTTATTGCAAACTGTTTAATGATGTTGGAAAGGAATGGTTATTCAAGAATTCTGAGCTTGCATAATTCCCAGATTTGTCTAGACAGATACTTTCCATCTGGATGATACATGTAACACCACATTAACATGAGAGTTCCTGTGTTACTTAATGCTATACTTTTTATTTATTCATTTATACACTAGTTTACAGAATGAGTACAGACCATGAGGCTACATCTGTAAAGGGGAAAAAGGATTTGTATCACTAATCCTCCAGGAGGCAGCTCCTGAAAAACTACTGCATGTTGTGTTACTCCTGGAGTCACTCTGGTTTCTCTTTCCTTTTGCAAAGCATGAGACTTCCACGTGTTGTTTATATCCTGTGATGGGAGAAGAAAAATAGTTTCCTGTGAGTTGCCTTGAGTCAAATTCCGTTTTAAGCTGGAACAGCTCAAGGGTTCACATGAGCATCACCCCTGTCTATTGGTTCATAGGGCTCAGAGCATTTCAAAGCGCTGGCATCGCTGGAGCTGGGAAAAGGACCAGGACACCTTCAGCTTTCCCATTTTACCCTGCTCCTCTTGCATGTGGCAGAATGACAAATCCGGACCTTAATCAGAAAGTGTATTTAATTAATCAGAACTGCAGCTGCACACACACACGTTAAATTTTTTCCAGACAAAATTTTGGCAATTGTTGAGCATCTTGTGGAAAGCAGCCAGTCTCACAGGCGTTGTACAGAGGTATCCTGGACCAGAAACGAATTTAACCAGCAACAAAGACCTACCGACCCTTTGTAGCCTATAGAGAAGGCAGCCCGTGTGGTTACGGACCCACTGCTTGACTTTGGTTAAGTTAGCCTGAATGTCCTTTCTCCTCCCTCTGAGGTCACCTCACGCCAGCAGCAAAGTACCTCCCACCACCAAGCACCAGGAGCTCCTGCCCAGTATCTCTGTGTCCATCTCCCTCTCATCCACATCATCATCTCATTGTCTCATGCTCCCGCAAAACAGGCCTGATTTATCTGCTACTGCAGCAGAAACCACGGCCTGACAGAGGAACTCACACACTTGGAAGCACGGGAAGGGTGAAGCCTGGCCAGCACAGATCCCCAGCTGGCAGGGGCAGCTCTTTCCAAACACAGTCCCATGTGCTCAAAGTACAATTTCCAACAGCTGGATGACAGGACATGGTCTCCTCCCGGGGCTGGCCCCAGCAGCCTGTTTTGGAACCCCTCAGAAAGCCTGCCCTGTACCACATGCCTCTTGGGGAAGGGAGAGGCCGGCACTGTGCAGCGCTTCTGAGATGTAACGGATTATCAGCCTTTGCTTTTCTTGGGTCCCGGGCAAAGCACAGGCTGCTCAGTCCTTAATCTTCCATGTTTTGTGCATCCACAGGGACTGAAAATACCGCTTACTTACCCTTTAGCCTTGCTAGCTCGAAGACATTAAGAACTTCATGAGCCAGATCTTTGGCTGTCATAAATCACTGTTGGTCCATGGACTTTTGTGAAATTCCCACTTGCATCACCCTGAGGCTTGGCTTTGCCTTGGGCCTGGCAGGGAGGAGGCACTCTGACATGGATATGCTGGGTCAGAGCACCGTGCCCGCAGGAAACCATCCAAAGGCAGCAGGAAACAGGATGAAATGAAAGATGTCTGGCCTTTGACTGTGACTTTCCCAGCTCTTCTTGCAGAGGGGAGAGGCTCAAGGTCCCTTTTGGAGCAGCTGATGTGTCTGGTTCACCTACACGGCCTGCAAGAACCACATAATCCTTGTCGGGTCATTATCTTGGTTAAAAAACAATTCTGTCATGTTTGTGCAGATGCAACTTTCAATCACTGGTAGACAAAGATGTGCAGATATGGTACAGTTTAGGATGGAATTCTAACTGCATGTAATCTTAATTTTGTGTATTTATTTCACATACTTTGTTTTGTAAAGCCCTTTTCAGTCCTCCCATTCGAATGTCCTGACAGAGCCACTTCATCTGACTATTTTATTTGCAAAAATAAAATATTGTAACACCAGTGCATACTCAACATTAAATTTTTCCAGGGCTTAATCTATGACACATGCCCACACATGGGGAATGCTGACAGTAATCTGCAATCCTCAAGTCATTCTCCCTATAAGAAATAGCACGTGGCTATTGTTGTTCAGAAGTCCACAGCAGGGAAAACAGAAATAATTTGTTTGATCTCAGAGTGTCGGGACTGAGTTGTGACCCAATTTAACAAGAAAATACTTGAGAATTCTGCATGGAGTCCTGTCGTTCCAATGAGTAATTCAGCCTGGGAAACCTGTCCGTTAGCAGTGACAGGGAGAAGATGGATGTTAAAGATATCAACTTTGCCAGCTTACCGCTGGCGTGACTGATGTGGGATTCTTCTTGTATTTTATCATGTGTGAACAAGAAAGATGTTGACTGAGAGATGGCGGCTCAATGAGGATAACAAATATCATTCCCCATTCCATACTGTGTATTTTTCTCACCCACCAACGATGCGCAGGCTGCCTGGATCTCCTGAGCAGTGTCCCCAGTGAACAGGGATCCCGTAATGCAGCAAGCCGTGCTTTTCCCATAGCCACATTGCTTCAGTTCTTGCCAGAAACGCAAACGGTGTGTTTCTCTAGAATCACAGATGTGCCTTGTTTCTGCTCCCGGTGCGGAGGACTACCTGCTGCAAGGCATGGCGTTGCGGTTTGCTGGCTGGGGAGCTGGCAAACTGGCATTCTTACTAAATAAATCCCAAGAGGCTCCTTGCCCTCCTCCTCGCCTGCGCGTCCCACGATGCCCATGCCCAGAGAGTTCCTCCTAGAGAGGTTCAGACGCGCCCGTACCTCTGTGTAATGCCAGCAGGACACACAGCAGCTCTCGTCAAATTCAAAACAGACAGCGGAGCAGCGACTGTTGAAAGAGAAATGTAAATAAGATGGTCAGCCTAAGAAATGAGATCGTTACTGTGAGGAAGAGAAAAAAAAAAAAAAGAGCATCTTGGGAACAAATGGTAGGGTTCCAGGTAATATCCTCTATACAGCCCCATAAAACATTGATTTAATAAAAGCCACAAGGCCATGACAGCTTACTGCCAGTCACAAACTCATACTCACTCATGAATAATTTATTTGGCAGGTGATGGGGGAAATCACTAATTTCTGGGGGATTTTGGTAAATTGCTCACCCTCTGACCACTTCCATCGCCAGCCAGAACTGTCAGATTCTGAAGGAAACATGTTTTTTTGTCATAAGGCACGGGACACCTCTGAACTGTGTTTTATCTTTCCACAGTTGGACAGCCTTATTGACTCATTGCTCCTGTGATTGATGTTATGATGGGAGACAGGCTTCTGAGAGCTCTAGCACATTACTTGGCTACTAAAATGTAACTTAACACGTTACGAGAGAGAATCCTGAGTCTGGTCCTAATTTGAAGTCTCCTGAGGTCGCTGGTGCTTGAGAACCCGGCATCACAGTGGCTTCCATGCGTCGAAGCGGGGAATGCAGCCCACTGTAAATTAAAGCTGCTTGAAGTAGATGCTATTAAGACAAAGCACTAGGCACACAAGTGGTGAAAAAAAGAGTAACCAATTTTATTTCAAGTCCTCTTAGTTGCTTGTCACACAGCGTTCGTGGAGAAAACTCCAGAAAGCAAACAAAGAAATAGAGCCTAGACACTTATTTTTAACTTAGGAGATAATTTTGGTTTATGCAGCTTGTCACATGATCAGCATTTTTCTTCACAGAAAATTCACGCATCCTTTTAGCCTTCCGACAATATTTTAAGATTATTAAGTATCTTTGAACTTCCTGTGAAAATCTGAAACCACAGATGGAAAAATCTGAAAGATAATATTCTTGCAGCATAAAGTGACGCTTTCTTCAGTGCCTCATGCTCGCTGTGAAGGATCCAGCTTGTGCTTCAAACCAAATGTCTGCTCTATATTTAGTTTTGTACAGTCTATTGTAAATCACTACATTTTGGTGGTGACCATGTGCCCGGAGCAACAGTTTGGATCCGTTGCAGCCGGTTTCTAACACAGAAAATGGCTAACGCGGGGCGGCAGGGGGGATGGCAGCAGCTTTGAGCTGGCTGCGGATGGAGAACAAGGTTCGACACTCAGCATCCCGGCAAAGAACCCCAAGATTTACCAAAAAACCACCAACAAGGGCCCCTGGGGTTCCCGCCGGAATCCCTCGGGGGCGGCCGGCGCAGGCTGTGTCAGCCCCGGGGAGGCTCCGGGGAAGGCGGGGGGGAGCCGCTCGCCCTCCCCACGCCGGAGCTGCTCAGGGAGCCGCGCGGCTTGTTTTAATTATGCGCTTTCATTGTTACCGTGGGATAACACAACACCCCCCCCATCACCACTTCTTGCGGGCTTTCAAGCCTCGCACAAGCCAAGCCAAGCCGAGCCGAGCCCGGCCCGGGGACACTGC
>NW_015090808.1:1845185-1882722 GCF_001431845.1 Calidris pugnax | reverse complement strand
CGTCGGGGCCGCCGCGGGGCTGAGGGGGCCGCGCGCGCCGCGCCGGCCGTTAGGGGCTAACGGTCGCCGCGAGCGAACGGCCGTTACGGGCTAACGGCCGCCGCCGGGGGCTCGCAGAAAGTTTAGGTCCATCGCCGCGGGCCTGGCCGCCCCCCCCCCCCTCCGTGTCCGCGGAGAGGGTGAAGCCGGCGGGAGGAGGGCTTCGAGGGGAGGGGGGGCGCGTTCTGACAGAACACGGGGCGACATTTTTGAGGCACCCCCTTCCCCCCGGAGCTGTCGATCGCCCCGTTTTTGGGGTGAAGGGGGCGGGTAGCGGACGGCCGCAGCCCGGGTGCCGTCCTGGGGGCAGGGAGCGACGTGCGTGTGAGCGCGGGGGCCGTGCCGTGGGCTTCACCGACCGCCCGAGTAGTGCCGAGCCGGGATTGCTGCTCCCTCGACATAATTCAGAAAGCAAATGGTCCTGTATTGTCTAGTTGCTCACCGACTGTAACCCTTCCTTCTCTGGCTTCCTTAAATAAGGCCTGCTAACGTGCTTTTGTTTTCTTTCCAGATCGGGGAGCGTAGCACAGAACTGGCACGAAATATTTGATTTTGTACAGCAGCTGACAGAGAGATTTGTGAGGTGGGTTTTGCTCCTTGTGACATCTGTACTTCTGGGATGCGCTGAAAAAAGGGCCATGCTTTTATACGCTTGGTAGATATGTTTCACAAATAACGGTTTGGTTTCTAGTGCTCAAATTGGTGAAAAACATCGGAAACTTTTACTTTGTTTTCTCATGTTTGGAGTTCAATTAAAAGGTGGCAATATACATCTTTAGCTGCTTAATCTCTGAAATTACTCTCAGATGTGATTTGACGATTTTTTAAAACTTTTTTTTCCCAGAAGCCACATGCCTCATTTCTGAGAGAGTACTTGTATATTGCTTTTAGAGATCTATGGAAAGAAGACAATCTGAATACATATCTCTCTATATGTAAAAGGAAGGGAGTATCTTTCAAGATCAAACATACAGGAAGTTTATGCCATGTTAAGGGTATATTTGTTGTACATCTATGTAATCAACTTTGTAACTGGCTAACAGTATTGTCTGGCAAGTACTGCTGCCACAGAAACGGCTGCTGTAAATACCGGCTAACTGTACAAACAGCTGAGGATGCTTTTAAAGGAAAACAGGCTAAAACAAAGGGAGCCCCCCCCAACCACTCAGACATAGATGTTGTGATAGTTTTTGCTAAGGAAAATAAAGTGCTTCGCTTCCTAATAAAGGGATACAATTAGGCTTGCATAATTAAATATTGCTTACCTTCATCTTGTAAAAAGCAAATCTTCTGGAAACCAAGTAGGTGACACAAGCTTTTAAAAGTTATTTTGTAAGCTCTAGAATTAAAAAAAAAAAAAAAAAAGAAGCCTGAGGATACCAAAGCAGCTCTTCTTCACTTCTTTTTGGTGAGAGGTAAAAAAATACATTTGCCCCCACAGAAAGAATGAGGCTTGTTCGGTGTAAATCTTTCAGTTCATCATCTTTTACAGCCAAATGGCACTCCCTCTTGCAGTGGTTGTTGTGTAGCGGTCTGGCTGCATTATCTGAAATAAAGCTATGGAATTCTGCTGAGCTTTCCCAGCAAGGGAGGATCAATCGTGTTGCAGAGCCAGACAGGCTAACGTGTGAGCATCTTGCTCGGTGTGCAGGTGCTGAGCGCTCAGCCTTATGTGGGGCAAACCCTTCACAGCATGAGGGCTGCTGGGCTTCTGTGGGAGTCTGAGCAGGACATCCCTAACGGGGCTGGAGTGCCCCTGAAGGATGGTGAGGCTTTGTCCTGCCTTCTGGCCTCAGTACACTTTCAGAATAGGGCATGGAGCTCTTCAGTCTTGCCCTTTCTTAGATGGAAAAGAGTAGTTGTGGGAAGAAGGCAAAGAACCAATTTGTAGCAGTTTCCTTCAGTCCTCACCTGAAGAACTGATTCCTGGCAACGCATCGCTCTCCGGTTTGACTGTAACATGCACGTTTGCAGTGATAGCACTGTGTGCTCACCATCTTGGTTCTGAAGGGCCTGTGCCTGGTGGGGCCGTCAGGTGCATTCATATGATCCTTCTTCATCATCTGAGTGCTGGGAGAGTGGAACAGAAACGGCATGTCTTGTGAAGAGCACAGTTTTGTGGCTGTCCTAAAGACAAACCATAACGTTGAGGTTATCATGCACTGAGAGTTGCATCGCAAATAGGGAAGTCTCATATTACTTGGACGAGGCAGTGATGTAATTACCAGAGATGGGGATTGCAAGTACTTGTGTTTTGTTTGGCAACTGCTCATGGCAACTAAGAAGATAGATAATGCCACGATTTAGATCACAAAAAATAATTTAGAGCATCTCTGATTTTTGTAATCAGAGCCTTAACAGATAGACTGCAAGACCAGATCTTAAATCCAAGATCTGTGCAGTTTGTGCAAAGACTTGCCCAGTGCTTATATTTCCATGACGTCAATAATTTTAAGTTGCATCATTGGCATAAGTGAACTGAAAAAGTATGGTCATTCATCTTTACAATGTAGTGTTACGTCTTTACTAACATTAACTTGATTAATTAATATCGATACAGCTATGCATTGAATTATAGAATTACTGAATATGTTGAAATTGTCATTAATGAAATTTTAAAGCAGGTAAGAGAGATATTGTTACAACTTACCTTTGGACAGTTACTGTCTTGGGCTTCCAGAGTATCAGTTCTTACGCATTTTCCACTGATAGTTAGATTAATTCCTCTTAATCTTGTTGGAAGAGTCAGGTGGGACTCTAACAAAAAAACCAGAATTTCTTAATAAAATAAAATCATACAATATTGCTTTTTATAATGGCATCTCCCCGGATACTTTTATGAAAGTTGATCTTAAACATCACAACTCTGTGTTACTGAAACAAAAACATGCTAATTCTGAAAGAGTTTATTCTGCTGCTTTTTTAGAGATGCATCACTTGGAGGGCACTGTTTCTTTGACCCTGATGATTTTATGAACAAAAAGCACAGTTTGAAATTTACATTGTGTCAAGATCAACCTTTAAAAAGGGGAAACTGGCTTTTGAATGTGTCCATATTTAATACCCAGAAGCAAGAGCATACCCTGAGTCTATGTCCCTGACTTATTTTGACACCCCTGACCACAAAAATATAAAAGGATGTGCTACCGTCAATACATTGGTAGATCACAACCTCTGAAGTTCACTTTCAGTTGGGTCGCATGAGATCTGAGCTGGTAAGCTCAGCATGTCTTAATCTGGAGTCTAGTCAAGCAAGAAAGAATAATAATTCTGCTACTTCATTCTCAAAGCATCAGAGTAAGGAGAAGATGGGCAGAAATCCATTAATTCCTCTCTCATTCTGGGTTTGTAGTTCAAGAGTATGTTCTTTGGAAGCTAGAGGACAAAGATGATACTAATGAAGCATAAGTGAAATGCTGTGCATCTGTACATTTCTTTTCATTTGTCTAAAATGTATTTTTTTTCCTCTTTCTAAAAGCCCCAAGATGAGATTATCATTTATCGTGTTTTCCACCCGAGCACACGTCATTCTGCCATTAACTGGAGACAGGTTAGTGCGCTGGTTTTTTAATTCTCCCTCCTCCCCGCCAAGGGCTTTTATTTATTAAATCAGAGGAACAGTAACAGATACCAAACAATAACTGATACCTTTAAGTGGTGGCCAGTCATGAAGCCTCCGTGCAGAGCTGGATTTAATTTTGTGAAGATCTCAATGGATAGACTAGTAAAAAAGGAAGAAGAATAATGGGAAATACATTTTCGATGTGAACTGTGCCATTGCATTGCAGAAAAACTACACATAATGTTTTCATCTCTGCATGACTGCAACTATCTTGGCACAGTAGAAGAAATGATTCTTGCTTTTACTTTTGTAAAGCAATGTCTGTAAATAAGTCTTCAGTATTTTTTCATGTCTAGGTAAAGCATACAATGGTAAGTTAATGTTTCCCATAATCTCACAGAAGGTAGGTATTTAATTTTGTATTTTCAAATCACGACTTCAAAATCGGTTGTAGACAGTGGAGTTGGTGTCACTGCAAAGGTGTGAGATCTTTCTGGCGCAGTGATGGTGTACAGATGTGCCTGAACTCTTCCTTTAGGTTGATGTTTTCAGAGGCAATGGAATTCAAGGCTGCTCACTCGGATTTCTAATTTTTTTTTTTTTTTGTGGTTGGACTCAATGATCTCAGAGATCCCTTCCAGCCATGAATATTCTGTGATTCTGTAAAGCAAATAAGGATTAGGAGCTAGGATGGACTGGAGGAAACAGAAGCAGAAAAACAGGTAGAGAAGAGGTTGTTGCAAAATTTACTACTAAAATCACAGGTATTGGAAATCGGTATTATGGAGTTGGTGCTTTCAGCAAAGGACAGTTGTGCTGTCACCAGAGTCCTTCAATAGCCTTTCAGCCTTGTCAAAACCAACAAGACCTCCTCTCTCCCTTCTGTCCAGAACCTAGCTGCACTGCACAGCTGTTGGGATTTTGAATGTGGATTTTAAATCCACTTTGGAATAATTTTAACAACCATTTCAAATAATACATAATAGCAAGTACAAGACTTACTGAAGAGACCTGTCATGGGCAGCAGACAAATGTGTCACACTACAGAAATGCACGCTGACATCCTAGAAGTAGGATGTTTAAAGACCCAATTACAAGCCCCTCCTGTTTTAGCATTTAAAAGAGTGGTCTGACTTGCGAATGGCCAAGTTTTTAGTTCCCCCCACCCGCAACTTGGATACTGCATCTGCTCTCTGCAGGGAGAGACAAGGTTATGAGCCATTTTTCCAGATGGCTTAAGAGAGGTCAGGAGAGGACACTTCAGCCTGTTCCAAGGACTGATGAAGTCAATGAGATCCTTTCTCTCGATTTCAATAGGCCCTTAAATCCTTGTCAGTGGCCTATTCCTTATCAAGCAGGCAGAGTCAGCCTGACAGCATACAGACCACTTGGAATGCTTGGCCAGGACTCTGCAACCCCGCCACGGAAACACAAGTGCCTTTTTCATTGCATGGCTGTGGCACACTGTAACCTATAGAAAAAGAACCACATTTTTTTTTTCGGAAGCCTCGTTTAAAGCATAGGAAGAACGCTTTTGAGTTCTGGTGAGTTCCTTTGTAGGACTTTTCTTTAATGCAGGGTTTGCTGATGCTTTTATGAACGTCGTAGGGGAAAGGAAATTACTACTGTTATTGTTTAGGAGGAATTAAAAGGAGAATGAAGAAGACATTAGTAACTGTGACCATATGTACATAGGTAAGATTGGGTAGATACAGTTGGAGCAGCTGTCCTTTTAAATATTAAAGAAGTCAACAGAGGAAAATGACTTAGACTACCTAACTCTCATTGTTGCAAACAGAAGATGAGGTTGCTAAGTACAGTGCAGTTCTGGGGATGGGTGTGTATGTGACTATGAGTTATGGCTTTGGTTTTTTTATGTGCATTTGGGACTTGCAGGGATGTTTTTCCCCTTGCTTACTTGCTAATTCGCAAACGCCAGGAAACCATAATTCAATCCCAGCAGCTAGTTCAAAGTAGGGAAGTATTTTTTGTTTTGAAAGCCTTAGGCTTCTAATTGTTTGTACAAAGTTCTTGCTGATTTTTACTGCATAATAAAGCTGTGGATATAAAGAAACCCACACCATAGCACCAAAGCCCCCAGCTTACCAAATATTTTGTGACTATGAGCAGTGCTATGTGAATATCTCTGAAAACAGAAGTCACTGTTAACCACAGTATACACAATGCTATAATAAATACATAGAATAAAAATAACACCCAGATGGAAAAGACTTCTCACAATGGTTATATCCCATTTTCGAGATACATGTTTCCCCTGTGAAGTTTAGCTGGAAACTATATACTAAGTGGTAAACAAAAATTTATGCATTCACATTTGGGGCTTAGTTTTGCTGCTAGTTTTGAGAAATGAGTTGTTTGGAAAAGTAGATAAGCTTACGGATATCATCCAGATGGCAGGATATCTTCTGCATTCTCTTTTGGCCAACTGCATGCTGGCCAGCAGAATTTCTGGTTTCTGTAAACCTGCTTCTGCAGCATTTGACCAGTGTACATGGCCAGGACTAGCCCTGCTGACTCTGCTTGGGTGAAACTCCTGTTGGAGCTAAAGAAAGATCACATTAGTTAAGGTGGAAAAATAGGACACTTAAGTACCTGGTAAATGACCAACGGTACCTTACTATGCTTATCCATAGTCTGGTGGAGTTCACTGACTATTCCTTTATTGCACAGAGACATGTAGTCTAGCAAGACATTTATGCATTTTGAGCCTCAGTCACGTGACCTAACCCTGTGCTTTGGTTCAAGAAACTTGCCAAAATAGAGCCATCTGCAGAAAGCGTGTTCTGCTGTGTGTATAAAGTACAGCAAAGTCAGCTACTTACGTGTTTTCCATCTGGAGCCCATGCAGGAGACCTAAAGTTTGAAACACAATAGTTATTATAATTGTACTGAGCCCCCTGTAGTATTTGAGAGGTGTAGAAAGCAGGAACCACCTCCAAATTATGCCCTGGGGGAGACTGATGTGCAGGATTTACTTTCACCAGTATGACAGTTCTGTTTGTTAGGGATGTAACTATCCCAGTTTTTGTTAAAGAACACTTCCCCCCCGCCCTTTGTTTCACTACACCTTTGTGCTTTTTCTTGTTTATTAAACTTCCTTCTTAGCAGCAAAACCGAAGTACCTGTTTTGTTTGCCTTTTTTGTTAGAGATGAAGTACGTTGCCTCGCAGGTGCATAGCCTCCTTCCTGATGATAAATACACGCTCATTGGGAAGCACACTTTCCCTGCCAGCGCTCATACTCTCAACACACTGAAAAACTATTCAAGATTCCAGCACTTCAGTAGGTAGAATGCAACATGGAAAAGAAAGATAAGATACTGTGCCCCATCCAGAAGATCTAAGAACACTAGTACTTAAAACTGCATAGATTCTGATGGAGACTCAGTACTGGTTGTGGCCCTGTCTACGCAAGGAAACAAGGCGATGCCTTAACAACTGACCACTTAGCTGCTGACAACACTGTTTTTAGCATTGTGTCAATTAAACTTACTTCAAGAGGTAATACTAAACAGTGATGAAAACAGTGTCTGTTGAGTCACCTAGATAAAAGCTTGCTGCTTGGTGCCACAGAGCTTGTACAGAGAAACCTCTCCTGTGAACAGCTGATAGTTGCCTTGGCATAATTCAGACTTGGAAAGCACATAGTTATATTTAGACCTGAAAGTAACAGCCAAACTGTGGAGAATTCTCAGGTAAGGAGAGGTTGCTACATTTTAGTTTATGTTAAATTGATTTCTTCAGTTGTTTGCAAAGCTGGGCTGCTTTGTAATCTCTCTTTACTAAATGTTTTCAATTCTAAATTTAGTTCTGCAGTGCCCTGCCTTGGGGAGGCACTGAAAGTCCAAGACAAGCTCAGTGTAGACTTTGGCTCGTGCAGGGAGCAGTGTTTGTAGATAAGCCTATAGGTCTTACGGAGTTGGCACAGCCTCCCTGATGGGAAACAAGCCCTCTGCAGCCCAGGTGTCTGGAGCTGCTGCCAGGTCCTGCTCCCCGAGACAGAGCCCAGCAGAGCTCCCCAGAGAGGTGGGAGCAGTGGGTGCTGCCCAGGCTGCCATCAGAACCGCCCCCCACCTGAGCCAGGCTGTGATTACGCCTGCAGCCCCTCGCTTATGGACTAGCTGGAAAGAACCCACTGACCAAAAGGGCAGAGAGCTGGTAGCCATGGGTGTGTTTGCCTGCTGCTTCTGGAATAATTATCTGAAGTAGTTACAAATCTTAAAAGAGAGAACAGATAGGGTAGCTATTAAAATTTAGATGTGCCTTTTCTAAAAAACAGAGGGCTGATGCAGCGCATATGCTGAATAGGGAAGAGATATTAAATTTCTACTCATTCAGCCCAAACACAGGCTGCAAGTTGCTGATTTTGTTTTGCCTTTTCCACCTCCCTCCCTTGTCTGACTTAAACCATGAAGCCCATGGCCCTTCAGCCTATATCACTGTTAGTGAACTGTACCATGGCAGTGTCCAGACACCCAGACTGAGGTCATGGGTCTGTTATTATGGTACAGATGAATTTTTTAAGCCAGAACTTCTCTGTGGATTTTTGTGGCTACAAAAAATTATTATAGAAACTAGAGAAAGGAGAGTTTTGAGAGTGCTGAAGACCGTGAATGAGGGTAGTGCTATGACTGGTAGACTAAAGAGAGTTCCCCTTACCAAAATGGTGCAGGGCTCCTGTGCCCACCCTCCAAACTGGCTGGGTGCAAGTCTTAGCATGACTGGACTAACCTCTCCTGCTGGCCAGGGGGGCTCGTTTGCTGGGGCCCAAAGTCCTGCACCCACATTGCCTTGGGACATCCAGACCAGGAGGTGCTTGTACCTGACCAGCTTGGAGCACGGGTGGAGCTTGTTCACATCTGTCTGGGCCTGTCTCCTACAGATGTGCCCCAAGGGATAGCAAAAAGCTCATGCTGCTGAAGATTTTCCTGGAACCCCTTGTAGGCCTGGAAAAAACAGAGATTTTTGTGCGACCGGGTCGCAAGACATTTTAGATAAATAAAACTGAACTGATTGTACAAAAGCTATTTTTGCAAAATGAAATCTGTTTCAGAAAACTGGGACTTCAGTTGCTGTTTGTTTCTTGGCAGCAGAACACTAACGCCTGTGATGTGCTGCCACTCATTTCTGGCAAGCACTAAGTATGCGGTTTATAATCTGCACTCATACATAATCAGTTTCAAGTTGTTTCTTTAGATGCTGAATGTAAAATATTTGGATCAAACAGATTGTATTATCTTACATAACTTGTTCTCTTCCATATATTCAATGCCACATTACGCTCTTCTTTTACTTCCCCCCCCCCTCCCCAATTGTATCGGTTGATCCTGTGATTGGGAGCTTATTACAGCTATGGATTGTGCTTTGGAACAGAGCTTCTAAACATAGAGGAAGCCCATCAGTGGAACAAATGATTAGTGGGTGGCATTCAGGCAGAGCGGCATATGCATTCTTTCTCATTTGGTTTGCCCTAAGGAAAGCTTTCACGCAGCCTGCAATGTATTTTCCCTCCATCTCCTCACCCCTGCTGGTTTCCTTTGTCACCTATATTTGTTATAGTGTTCTATATATTCTGGCCCAAATTTTTTCCCTACTTAGTTTTCACTTGTCTTTTTCTAGCACAGCTTTCCATGGGGTTCACTGGAGCTTTGCTTGCCTAGGAATTAACAACTTCCAGATCTGATTATTTCAGTAAAGTCTCTCCACCTTTTTTCCCTCCCCACTCATACTGGTTTCACTGGAAATAATTCTTTTGTGCTACCTACCAGCTTTCCCAGTCTTACCATCATATTTAAGTGAGCATTTTGCAATCAAAGATAGATTAATTTAAAGGCCTATGAGAAATCGTGGCACAAACTTATATCATCTTGTTAAATATAAATGAACTGTGACCTCTATAAGTGTGATGTCTTGCCAAAGGTCACACAGAAAGGTAGTGACAGCCAAAAATTAAAAAACCCTGTCCTTAATAATCCTAGTCCCTTTCCTTGAATAAGTGTCTTGCAAATGTTGCATTTGCCTATTGATAGTTATTTTTTAAGGGAGAAGACTTTAATTGTTGCATTTCTGTCATACCACATTAAATACCTGCATATTGACCTGGAAGATTTCTCTAGAAATAGAACTACTATTTTAGGGGATTTCTTTTTTAATTGAAGTGTGATTGGAAGGGAAGTTGGTTTAATTTAGCAAAGTAGACTTAGTACAGAAGAATTTCCACTGGGCTATTTAATGCTGAAGTTTTGCCACTTTTTTTCCAGTATTTGCTCTGTCTGAAACATTTTACTTGATTCTCGCTCTTTGACTCACTGAGGCATATTGTGTTATTTAGGTCTAAAATATCTGTTACCACAGTGCTGCTTCCGTTGTGAATACAAAATCTGCCTCCGCATGGTGTCTTAGTAAAATGCTATATTTTACAGATTTTAATTTCAGATCTCCTTTATGACAAACATTAGTTTTTCTATCAATAAACTAACCCCTCGTCCCACCTCAAATCACGCTAACAGTCTTCTGCCTTTTTGGTTTCAGAGAGAAAATCAAGAAAGGTCTTAAGGATTTGGAGGAGGTAAAACCAGCAGGTGACACATATATACATGAAGGATTACAACAGGTAGATTTTACTCATCTCTTGCAGTGAAGATATCCTCTGTTCTCACCCTTTGGATAACAATAACCACCTGTAACATACATGAATTAATGGCATGCCTCAGTCTGTTAGGAAACCAGAAAGATTTCAGTGTAAGTGGTCCCAAGATGGCCCAGATACTATGCAAACCCCATGCAGAAGACTAGCCATCACACAAAATTGCCATATGGAATTTCTTTGACTCAATCATTTGCAGTAGAGAGCGGTTCTTTGTTGTGAATTTAACAGTTAACACAGCATACCAATTACATGGTAAATAGTCACACACAGCTTAGTAGAGCTCCAAGTCTAACAGTGCCTTCTAGAGCACGTGCTTATGGAGAGTTTAGTGCACAGATCAGCATTTTCAAGACAAATGGTCTTAATTTTGGACTATGTTAATTATTGAGTTCCCAACTGCTTGTATTTTCTTGAGATGTACAGTTAAAGTATACTTTGTGATTGTGCTGAAAGACTCAGGCCTTGAAGGTGAGGGATAAATTAAGGATCTGCACTTTCACTGTTAGGGATAGAAACTCAGTTTTTTCCTTTCTGTCTATGGAACCAGGTTTGCAATTGTGATCTGTGGGCTGAAAAGCTAGGCAAACAGAAGTTTGTTGCCATTAAAAAAATACTTTAGTTTCAAGCCATTCTTTTTATATCTTGGAACTTACTGACTGGCATTTGAAATCTAGGGGGTAGCAAAGGAAACCTTATGGTGGATCTAAAGAGAAGCGAGCTTCACAACTTGGAGAGAATTTATCCTGAAAGAATCAAGTGTTTCCAAGGGTCGATCAGTTAATGACCCCAGCACTTCGGAGATGGGCTCACTGGTGACTGGAAAATACTGATGAATGATTTCCTTGTTAGTAGTGAGTTAAAGGGGGCAGAGGACTGTCACAAGAGATGGGTTTGAAGATGAGGCTGAATGTTATTTCAGATGCTATATTGACTTAGAGGATGTATCTTGGTAAAAAGTTCAGGTGTAATTTTAAGCTCGATAAATATTTTCTGTTTTCAGGCCAACATGCAAATTGCGAATCAAGGAGCCTCAAGGTTTTCTAGTATTATCATTGCATTGACAGACGGCAAGCTAGATGGCCAGGTTCCCTTGTATGCAGAGAAAGAGGTGAGCTCTGGGTGAAAATACATGTTACATTCTACAGAATTTGGGTGTTGTCTGTTGAGTGAAAAAATTCTTATTCCTCTGTTCTATTCTGGGGCAGGCAAAAAAATCCAGAGAGCTGGGAGCCAGAGTTTACTGTGTTGGTGTCCTTGATTTTGTACAAGAACAGGTAAGAACATTATTATTTTAGATTACTAGGGAGTATCTTGTCACAGGGTTCTCTACAGTTAAGTAATATAGAAATTAATTTTACTTACATTAGACAGTATAATGTCTCCTTTGTCTCAGGAAGCAGACACTCAGATGTGTAGATAGACATAAATAGAGTGTGTGGGTGTCACTTCCATTACTGAGAAGACCCCTCGGAAATACCCTTGCTAACTGGTAGCTGCCAGCAGGAAAGGAGAACCACTTTCATTACGATGACAACCAGATTAGGCTACAGGTCGCATCAACAGAGTAGCTGTAGACAAGCTCCAAGCAGCATGTATAACAGCCTTGGGATAAGAAAAAGAAAGAAGTATCCTTCATTGACTGAAAGCTCTTCTGGAGTTGCTACATCATATTGAAGGCTCTAGCTACCCTTGTAATGTGAAAGTGACTGAAACGGAGAAGTATGGAAAAGACTCTTTACTACAGAAGGCACTGCTCTTTAATGGAAGGCAGAACAAGCAGGGAAAGTAATTCTGAAACAAGTTACAAAATTGCTGCCAAGATACAGGCCCTAAAAGGTTTACTTAGTGTGGTAGTTTGACAGGATGGCTAGCCGCTGTACCATTTCGTTACTGCAGTAGGTTGTAGGATGTCCTCCCATTTAGAAAAGTCATAGTTAGGTGAGAGGGAAATAAAAATTTTCCTTCGCTTTGCGAGTTGATGGGAGTTGTTTTTAGACATCCATTTACATTTTAAGGGTGAAAAGCAGCCTGACGAATTTAGTTTGCCAAATGATTCACATGTTTGCATGTGTTCTCTCTCCAAAGCTTGAAAGAATTGCTGACACAAAAGAGCAAGTCTTCCCTGTCACTGGAGGATTCCAAGCACTTAAAGGGATAATAAATTCTGTGAGTATCAGGCAATAAGCTTAACATTTCCTCAAGATTACAGCATACTCTCCACTCCCACTTACTTTTCCAGGCAAAATTGGTTCCTAAATCAGTAATTGCAATATATTAAATTCTTTCTTCCTTCTCTTAGAGATGTAGTTCTGTAAATGAATGTTGCCTGCCACTCCTGCAATTATTCATGCTCAAACCCTGTGTGGAGTGTGAGGACTCCATACATGTATGGCAAGTTTTAGGGGGATTCATTGAGAAATAGCTGCTATAGATCTAGCCTGAAAAAAAAAAAATAAATGTTACTGTGGGAGAGTTGAGAACAATTGGTTAAAATCATTAGGAATGAGTGCAATTTAGGAATTGTCCAAATCTTCATACACAGAGAAGCATTCTAAATACAGTTTAGCCTTGACTTCCACCACTTGTTTTCCCAGTAAGACTTTTAGTGCCTTTTTTCCAGTGTGCCATGAGAATCTCCCATTGGTGAGGTGAGGCCATTTAACTGATTACTGTGATTTGCAAGAAAGCAAAGCAAGAGGAGCATTTTGGTTGGGATCAGTGGCTTGACAGTATTTTATCTGTGCATCAAGAAGACACCTTCGGTTGTGGGGACCTCGTTTATTTGCCTCATCCTAAACTAAAGGCTTTGTGTTCTATGCAAAGTTAACAGTGCTACTGCTGCGTGTAGGCAGGAAAATTGAAAAAAGCTTACTGTCAAAAGTCAAGTCAAAAGCAATAATGAAATGCTTTTTCTGAGAGAGATCCCACTATAATCCATTTCCCTTTCCGTCTTTTTTTTTTTAAATAAAGGATACTACTCACATACAGGATATTATGCAGCCATGAATTTATCACTTCCCTTGAGTAGTGTGTTTTTTGTGGAAGTTAATGTCATAATGAAACAACTTATTTTTCTTCTTGTTGCTTAAAATAAATGTAATTTCAGAATCTTCCTTGAGCATTCTAAAGAGATATAATCAATCTTTTCATGCAGTGACATTTATTTTTCTGAAAAGGCAGTACACCCCATGTGGTACTTCTTTTTTAACATCTTATTCTATGCCATTTTACAGACTTACAAGAATGAGTTATTCTGCTAGTGTGAAATCATGCAACATTGAAGCCACTAGTGATAGACTTACTTGTAAGAGCTGACTGTTTAACCCCAGTTGATTACATTAACTGTCCAAGGATACTGCATTTCAAAATGTGTATGTCAAGATAGAACTAGATGAAGGGGTAAAGACTTTTGCATTGGGAGTTTCCCCTCCAAGAAGGGTCACTGACCTGCAGATCAGACCCTTCTGAGGAGTCAGGTTTCTGCACTCTTCTTGCTCTTCGGGGAAGCAGCGGAGTATGGTTGCTTGCAATTTCAGAAGAGCTCAGCTTGAAGAGTCTGTAATTTAAACATGCAGAAGATTGGCATAACCTGTACCCCTATTGTCAGCCAAGGTAGTTTGGGGCAGTCTTTGACTAGCAGTAGTGCCAGTCTGCCTCTTTTGTACTTTCCAGCAGCTTTCAAGCACCTCCACTTTTTTGGTGGGCAGAGCAAGGGAAACTTTTTGGAAGAGATTCGGCAGATGGTGTTTGCATGAGCCTCAATCCAGCTTCTTCTGGCACTTGTGAAAAACCTGAGTGTAAAAATCCCAGGTTTGTGCATATCATAGCTGTAGAGCAAGAAAAGATGCATATAATGGCAACACCTTGTTTGAAGATAACAGCTTGGCGCTGACAGGACTGTACAAAGCAAACTCCCAGTACAATGTTCTATGGTTCAAACCCATTGTCTGCTCCTTTAAACTGTGACTGAACAGACTGCAGCTGGAATAGACATTGCAACACTTGGCTTACTACATATGGCCATCAAGGCAGTGGAAAATGTTTTTGCTGATAAAAAAGAGAGAATGAGAAGGCCTTTCTGATATGAAACACATCAAATAATTTCAGTCTTAACCTGCATCAATCTCATTTGTTGGGATAAGGGGTCAAAGAAAGCCAGTGAATGGTAGAAGCCTGAATATTGCTTACAGCTTTCTGAAAAGCACTGAATCCAACTGGAATTTCATTTGGCTGTCAAGGCATTTGAAACTCTCCTTTTCGCTTCTCTAGTAAGCACACTGAATATATTTGTTGGAAGCAGTGGGAGAACAATACCGTGTCACTGTCCCTGTTTTACCACAGAGAGTGCATGGAAGCATCCATAGATAGTTGTGGTTCTTTAGAGATTTCCTGTGATAACTATAATTTTATGTTTCTCATTCCTGAAAGCATGTTTCTCCTTCTCTGTTGGAAATAATGCTTTTGTGCTACCCAGTGCAAAAAAAATTAGTGAAAAAAAAAAAAATTACCTAGAGGGTGGGCTTTTTTTTTTTTTTTTTAAATGCACGTGTGGTAGCTATATTAACATGATTTTTTGCTTAGCTGTAACTCAATTTTCTTTGGCGGGGTTTTGACTGATTGTGACAATTCACTGTCATTGCATTATAAGATTGATAAGCACATGTAATTGAACATGAAATAGTCAGTTTTCCTTTTTAGTCACAATTATAAATCCATTTTGGTTTACAAGTTAGCTAGAGAATACAAGCTCAAAGAGACACTGTCCTAAATGGGAAACCTGATTTCAAAACAGATGAAAATGAAATACCCACATCACAAGCATGCAGAAGTATTGCTCAAAGCGTGGTGTCAAAGGTGCAGTTGTGAAACCCTACATGAACATTGTTGAACACTTCTTGCTCAGAAAAAAATACATTTACAGAAATGGCAGCGACCCAGCAATAAAAAACTCTCAAGCAAAACTGTTCAGTAGGAATGGTTGGAGACCTGCTCAAAGCCTCCGCTACATTTATCTCTACTGGACTCAGCTGTGAAATATTTTAGCTTATGTGTTGTTACACTTCTAGCAAATTCCAGAAGAGATGAGCAGTTACTCTGCCTTTGTTCATGGAAAAAAACCATGATGAGCTTCATCATAAGAGTATGTGTTACTACCTGCTTCTGCAGTTGAGGTCTAAGCAATTATTCCAATTGATTTTCTTTAGACAGATATACAAAATATCTTTAATCATGGCCAGTGATTAACATTCAAGACAGTTGAAATCAACATTTAGAGAAAACCTAGCTCAGATGTTGAAAAGCTTGCACTGTGTTTTGACCTTCTTAGTTCAGATAAAATCCCAGTGATGTGATTAAGGATTTAGGCACCACTATTCTTTTGTGTTTCTGTTGAATAATATCAACTAATACTTCAAAACTCTGTAGAGTTCTGTGAAGAGGCAACTGTTTTGTGAAGTTTCCAGCTCTTCTGGCATTGCTAATATCTAGTTTTACAAAGTAGTAACTCAACAGCATTGTCAGGGTACATAAATCTAAGCAGAAGTCTAGACCTTAAAGTAAAAATGCTGAAGGCAAGTTATTATGCTATCAGGAACAGTTTACTGATGTAGTTTGGCTGATAATTACATGGAGTATGGCCTCATGAGCAAGCCATAGCAGTGCAAACTGTGAGGGTTTGGGAGCACACAATTTTATTTTGCCATGTGACAGTTTAGTACTGTATAGCGAAACCTGTAATTCTTTCCCTCCCTATATATGTTTTTTTTGTGTGTATGCGTGTATATCCATTTCCTGAAGAACTGTTGGGAATTTATCATTTACATTGTTAGATCCAAGTCAGTTTGCCATAACCAAACCAGCACCTTCTACCTGGCTTTGGGGGAGCGTTGGGGAGGCTGCACAGCTCTGGATAGAAGGGTGCTGAGCTGTAAGCACGCAGTCTGTGAGCAAGCTAACTCAAGAGTGCCTCACTTGCATCCAACCAGATATTGTCCTGAACCAGCACTTTCATTGGGAGAAACTGTGGAAACTTTGTGCCTATTAAATAGCTCAGTCAGACTCACAATTTCCCCAAGGGCTCTGTTTCTGCAAGGTGACTAGAGACTGTGGGGCTGGCAGCCTTGAGTGCTGGATAATACCTCGGGGAAACTTTCCCCTGTAATGCAAAAACCAGTATTGGACTCCCTGTCAAGGAAGAGAGCAGAAGATGTTTGTATTGATAGAAGCAGGAAACGTTGCTGTTCTGAACACTGCCCATTTTAACTGTTTGGTTACTTAGGAAGTGATGAATCATGGAATAACGAGACAAAGCAATCAAATGAAGGAGCTGGGAGCCAAGGCACTGCTACTACTTGAATCAAACACATAGAATCTTTAGATAAGACATTATCTTTCCTAAGGCTGAAGTTTCTGTAATGTTCCCATAACACTCCACTGTAAATCAGTATGATGTTTTGTTTCCAATTTTTCCTATTATTTTTTCATGTGTTGCCCGCTTTCATGGCACGTTTCTGTGCATGTGCTTTGCACAGCTCAGCAAATCTGAATCGCTTTTATGTGCCATATTCTGAAAAAGAAAAGCAGTGAAAGATCCCTGCTTCCCCTTCCGCCTAAGCAAACACGAGTCCTGATTTGTGAGTGAAAGTTGCCTGTTGTGTCTGCAGGCAGAATCAGACAAGGCCTGTGCCTTTAGAAGTTATATTAATGGAACTCACTCTAGTAATGTTATTAGAGTGTGTGGCAGTTCTAAGTAGACTTAAACACATTTTTATACTAAAGTGAGTTGGCAGCACTTAGTACAGGAAGTTAAAATATATCTTGTACTTAAGAAACCCCACCAAAACTTATCAGATAAGAATACAGGAACTGATACATGCAGAACTTCAGAGGAAGTAGTCAGTTGAAAAAAAGTTCAGTCGAGAATAATTTTATCTTTAATTGTTAAAAAATTTCCTAAGAATTATATCAGGATTAGAAATAGAATTGTTAAGCTCTCTTTTTGTGTATTCATTTTGCAGATGCTCACCTTTTAATTGTTCATTTTATGTGGGAAAACCACCACTCTCTCTGTGAATCTCTGAGGCCTTCTGTGCTAGATGTGCTATCAGCAGCAGTTGCTGGGTCTAACCTGGCTTTGCACTGGGGTGATAGCGAGTTGTTAAACTCATAGGAGTCAATCAGCATCTCCCACTGCTACCTGCTCTAAGGCGACAGGACAGGGTGGCAGAGTAGAGTGGGAAACTTAACAACCACACCAGTTAGTGCTCCAAGGTTATACGTTCTGGTAGATGTGCAGTATCTCTGATGTGAACGGTTACTGAGCCTCTTCTGGCTAAACTGCTTGTGTCTTGGTGGCCAAGATGCAAGCAACTTGGTTATTCAGTGGTAATCAGGGACTACGTTATTTTAAAGTAGTCGATAGTTCTGCCCTGAGCCAGTCAGCTCACGAGAGCTGAAATTCCTTTCTAGTCTATCTTGCTTTGAGTATGCTGAATCCTCTCCCCCCTTTTTCCTTAAATGATGTCCCTCAGCTGCAGATGAGGGGAGGAGGGTCAGCCAACTGACTGCATGCTGTTAAGATTTTTCAAGAGCAAAATCAGCTTAAACAGTTCATTATCAATTATACATCAAGTTAATTGGATCATTTCCTGTAGGAAGAAAATATGCTCAGTTTATGCACTGGGAATCCAGGAAGTGAACTATTAAACATTTAAGGAGGTGGGGGGAGGAGAAATGCAACAAGTTATCATTAAAAGAATTATTCTGATTAAATCAGTCATCTTCTTTAATCCCCTTGGATGGTCTAATATTCAAGCTGCGGAGTGCAAGGTTTAGAACTAACGCTGTGCTGTTTTCCATGTGATTGAGACTGAGTAGATAGTTTTGGGAATTACTGTATGTAGTTGTTAAAAGGAATCAATGGCCTGGAATAGAATGCTTTCTGCTCTACCCTTCACTGCTGTGCAGCCCTTAATTTGACATTCTCTGACATATTACAAACCATATAATGTTCTCCAGGAGAACAGAGAGCTTGATAAGCCAGCAACATAACTGACATGGTTCCAGTTTGGGTGAGCATGCCTGTGCCTTGTGATTTGGATCTGACTTGTCAGCTCTCCCTGCATGGCTATCACTTCTGTTACATAAGGGATGCTGTAAAACTTGCTTAAAGTGAAGCACTCGTAAGTCCAAATGAAATCTCGTGTTTCCTTAGTGATAAGTTTCTTCTTTGAGCCAGATTTTCCTTACTAATTAAAAAAAAGCCCAAACAACTTTTTTCCTGTTTTGGAAAGTAACAGTTTGTCTTGATTCTTATTTACATTACTTGATAAGTAATGGGCTTAGGGTTGTTTTTAGTAATTTGAGGGTAAAGGTTCTGATGCTGTTAAGATACGCATCTCTTATGACCCACAGTTTTGTCATCTACATTTGGTTTACTCAGTGACTGCAAATGAGGTACTGCTTAGACATTGTATAATTAGAATATTCTCACTAACCTGACACTGCACCAGGCTTCTCTCTGATGGTTATTTTATGCAAGACCATATGTCTCAGGGATTTATTTTTTTTTCATTTAGATAGGGGACAGGATAGCAACCTCCCCACCCCCCCCGTACGCTGGCTCTTTGTCTGAGGCAGTGCTGAGCAGTGTCAGGAAGCAGGCTGCAATTGGCAGCGAGCTGTAGTTAAGAGCACAGATGTTTGGCAGCAGATAGAGGTAGATCTCATTAGGTATTAACTGCTGTAGTTCCTTTGCCTTGACTTTGTTGGAGAGAAGCATCAAAATGGTGTTTCCTCTAAAAGCATGTGTTTAATTCCAAGTTATCTTGAACTGATTTTCTCTCATGTAGTGTGAGGTGGTCCTGTTGCCTCACCGCTTTCTGCACAGATTAGTGCTGGGAAAAGAATGGGAAGTGATAGGGCTTGCTTTAACCCAGTAGGGACACATTATGTGAGACTGACCTATAAATATAGTACGGAATTCCATTCTGCATGTGGATCCCACGTTTTGGGGTTGGGATTTTTTAGTACTTCTTTTTCATTAAGCTCAGATTATAATGACATGGACCTTGTGACACTATCTGAAGAAATGGAAAGTCTTGCTTTAAAAACAAGCAAGCATTTTCAGGGAATTTAAACACTAGTTGTGCTATGGAGAAGCTGGCCTGTCTAAAGCCTAAGGTGTGCTGTGAAGGTGCTTCTGACCTAGAGATCCTGAGTGTGATTAAGGTTACTCAAGTATAATCATAGAATCATAGAAATAATCACTGAAATCAAGAGCTCTACTTACATTCCAGACCCAATCCAGGTCTTTGTCTTTAAAGCCTAACTCTACTACAACATAAGGGGGCATAACTCTTACTCAGGTGAAAAAACCCCAAACAATTCATGAATGAGGGAAAGCTGCAGTGATACCAGCATATATACAGCCTATGTTTTTCACCACCCTGATTTCACCCGTGTTCACTATTACATATTGTAAGGTTCAATGAATTCAGTATGAAAAAATACTGATCTATGGATAGTCAGCATTTCATTCTCTAGAACAAAAATAGCAAATGAGTCCATTCCACCAATTAAACACCTCCTGCTTTACTTTCATTTCCTTTTTACTGCCTCAGCAATAGTGAAAAAAAAAAAAAAGCTTTAAGTTACAGGGAAAAAAAAAAAAAAAGCTTTAAGTTACAGGGAAAAAAAAAAAAAAAGCTTTAAGTTACAGGGAAAAAAAAAAAAAAAGCTTTAAGTTACAGGGAAAAAAAAAAAAAAAGCTTTAAGTTACAGGGAAAAAAAAAAAAAGAGAAATAAAGCTTCCAGTAGTACTTTTAAATGACTCACGGAAAAATAAAACCACACAGAAACATGGGTTAAACACAGTCCTCATTCAGCCAATCAGCACAAGTAAGGCAAAGTAGTTTTAGGAAGTAAAGTAAGCATCTGTGTGAACTCAGCTTTGATAGGTTCTGCCTGACTCACCCCAGCCAGCCAGGCTGCTGGCCCAGCCTACCCTGAGACGGCTAAAGCAAACAACAGAACAACACTGTTTTCACTACACGTCTTTCTGAGGAGTTTCACGGCTCCAAGCTGGGAGGAAGCTCAGGAAACTATTAACTTACCAGAAAAGGGACTCACTCCAGAGCGTTGTTCCAGAAGCTCAGACACCTTCAAGCAGCTCTGACCCAGACCTTTTAGGCCCCACTTAGACACACTGCTATATCCATATCCCCATGCAGCTCGGTTCCTGCCGACCACTGAAAGAGCTGCTCCCCAGCCCCAGGTGTGGGGCATTCCTGATCAGCACTCCGTGGGACCCCAAAGGTGTAGGCAATCCCTGATCAGGAAAAGGTCGACAGAACTTGAGTGTTACAGCTGACAATTAACAGAGGCTTTGCTTGTGTGCACAGATCCAACTGAGACTAGTAATGCTAAAGGTAGTTTTAAATGCGCTTTTGTTATCACGGTCCTCAGACACTGTTTTGTCAGTTAGCTGTAATGTGTGCCATCTTCCCTTCCTGCCCTCCTTCCTTCAGTACGTTTTATGGAATGAAGTATCTGTGTTTTGCAGTAGCAATTACAAGGTTGTAGGTGGCTAACTTAAGCATGTTTACCGCTGTATCTTTGTGGAGGGCAGAACTAAAGGAGATGCAACTCTGTGCTGCTGGTTTCAAGTTTAACTGAAAAAGGCGGTTGGCACAGCACGTGAGGAAAAGCACATCCTCTCTGTGTATCACGCTATGAACAAAGCTTATGCAGTTTTAATTATGTTTGCAGTTTACCATGGTTCCCAGATCTGCTTTCCTCGTGGTTGGTTATATTTTGCTCACTAGGTGTTGTGTTTATAGCATCCCTAGGGAAAGTTATGAACCCCACAGTTGGAAGGGAGAGAGGAGAGAAAAGGGGGTGGAAACCTGTATAGAAAATCTTGAGTTTGCTATTAGACTAGCATTTAAGGGTTTTTTGGTGCTGTTTTGCCATCTTTCCCAGTTGTGCAGCACACATTTTGCCGTGAGCGCACACATGACTGGCTGGCAGCACCAGTTGTGCAGCACACATTTTGCCGTGAGCGTGCACATGACTGGCTGGCATATCAATAGGCAGAGCTCTAGGCGCAAGCCCAGAGCGCAGTGAGCAGCAGCTAATACTGCTGTAAGTATATGTTTGTGCACAGAACATGGAAGTGATTACATTGCACTGTCAACACATTTTGTACGTCTTGCTATACATGAGTGTAGCAAACAAGATCGTTTTTTAAAGGTGAAGATTTTTTTCCCCTTTAAAACTTGGTGCTGGCAATAGCAAGTTAGGTACATTTGTCTATTACAGTACATCCACTTCTGTTCATGAAACCATTTTGTCTTCCCCTGTAAAGAGTCAAACCAGCCTGACTGGGGGTCAAGCTTCCAGTGAGCAATGATGTAAACACAGAATTGCATGTTTGGAATTGAACTGTAGGGAGTAAAGGCCACCAGTGACTTGGGAAGTCCTTGGTTCAAAATTATTAGTGTGCCAAGTCTGATCAAAATGTGGTAATGAGCTCTTTTCCTCCAGCACTTCACATTTATACTAATCTTTTTACCAGGAAGCAAACACATATCCACAGACCATTTTCCAGTTTCAGAACAGTAGAGTTAAAAATCATTGTGGTGGTTCAATAAAGAATCCAGCTGTGCTGATGACCTACCCCAAACCCTGAACTTAGGGCACAGTTCCGGGGAAGAACAGATGCCGTGCAAGTTATGATTTATGGTGCTGACTGCTGCCAAAAACTTTTGAACTGCATACTGGGGCTAAGCAAAATCAAATGGTGCTGTGAAATAAATTGACACTTAGCGTATTTTGTTAATTGTCGATGTACAGTTGGGTTGCTCATGGCTCGTTACTACTGCATTGTTCTCACAATTTCTTGGAACATGAAATTCATTAAAGTGCTGGAAGGGAAAGTTGTTGTTTTAGCCTGCATGTAACACTGTGCCGCATGGTACAGCTCTGTTCGGCAGTATGTTCTGAGTGGATGGTAGTCAAAATACTTAAAAGGCTGCAGGAGCCGTGCTGCTGCACAGTTTAAACTCCGAGAACTTATAAGAGGCAGTAGCAAGGGTGAAAAGTGAGTCAGAGCAGAGCTGGGCCCTGTCTGTGCCAAGTCAAAGAGGTACTAGAAGATGCAGAAGGCATGTTTTCCACGGGAAGAAACATTTACAGAAAGCACAGGCAAGATCTGTGAGAAGGCAAAATTTATAAACAGAGGTGGAGTTTGCAAAGACTACAAGCACTAGTGAGCCTTATGCCATCTTGTTATTTGGCTGCATTTTTGCAATTTATTGCAGGGACATCTGCCTTTTCTATGCTAATGTAATTGTTTGCGTAGGTGTATTGTTTCTGCAGCTTAAATCTAACAAAACATGATATTGTTTTTCAATTCAGACACCTACAGGTCAGAAACTGACAATGTTTCTGTAAAACATCTCTAATTGAATTAAATATTTTATTAATGACAAAAATGCTAAACCACTCATTTAGGAAGTGGGCTGTGAAGTTTATGCAAGGCTTCGGGAACCTTCTAGTGGGAAATGCATAGAAATCCATGCCACTGATGATAAGGATTGATACAGATTTTAAGTACTGATTTACAATCAGGTTGTTCAGAAAAAAAATTTTGCTAGGTAGAAAGCAGTCCCAAACTGAAAAGTTGATAAAGTAGATGGTCTTTCTACAACTGTTTTCAGAAAAAAAAAAATGGTCTTTCTACAACTGTTTTCAGAAAAAAATTAAATGTGTACTTGTTTGTGCCTGAGGAAGATTAAACTTACATGGAACACAAAACTCTCCGCAGAGTCTGAAATAGCTTGAGAGATGGAGATAGGTGACAGTCAGACAATGCAGGACTTACAGAGAAAACCTGAGCTCCAGGTAGCTGTTCAGGAGCCAAACAGTTCAGTGCCGATTGCCTCACACCTGGCTGTTGCTGAGCTGATAGAAAGGGTTTGACAGCAGGAGTTGAGTACATAGACACTCCTCTAAAGGACAGAGCCTCTGAGAACTGTGTGTATGCCAGGTTCTGCAGGACTGTTGTGGAAAGAAGCAGAATCTAATTTTCTGTGTGGGACATCAAAGCCTTGATCCAGCAAGAGACACCTTTAACTGTAAGGCAGGATCTCATCCCACTGTATTGAACAGAAGATTCATATGCTTGAAGTTACATGCGTGGATAAGGAACACGATAGCTGGCTCACAGACAGAAATGAGCAATCCAGCAGCTGGTTTATGAGTGACCCTATTGGAAAAGAAAAGCTTGTTTGCACAAACAGAATCCCAGTATATGTTGGTGAGTTTGAACCAAGGGTGAGTTTGGTTTTGAGTGCCCATGGGATTTTTTGGATGCCTCATTCTGATAACTTCTGCTCTTTAAAGTATTCTGACATGATTAGCTTGCATTACTGAGGAGTGCTGTGGAAACTGTACATTAGCCAGACACTTAATAGCTGTAAGATGTGATTTTCACCAAGAGCCCCAGAAGCTCTTCTGCCTTCAGCTGACCCTCAGAAGCTATGCCGTGTAGTTTTTTCAGCACTGAGCATAAGCTGCCTTCATGCAGCTTGTTATTGAGGTAGCTGTTATAATAATTGTTTGTAGAAAACATCATAATAACATCTTTTTTAATCTTTCTTTAATCATTGCTGCTGCAATATGGCAATGATGTACCAAATTATGTATATGGGGGAGCTACAGAACAGTTTCCTCAGCAGTCTGTTGTTGAATAAGAGAATATTTGGGGCCTCCATTTCACATCTCATTTTCTTTAAGGACAAGAGAGTGACTAGCTTGAAGAGCAGAACTCTACTGCCTTCTTTTTGCAGCAGCTGCACGTGCTTCCTAACGAGCATTAAAATGGCAAGCCCCCACCTGTGACTGAGGTTATCCTCCCCACTTTCATTAGCCTCTGGGTGGTTCCAGCTGTTTCCCATAGCACAGACTGTCCCAGACTTGGAGGAACCCCATTTCGGAAGCTGCAAGACAACAGGACCGAGGCTGACAGGTTTCCACTCTATTTTGCACTTTGTTTTGTGGGGCAGTGTTTCTTTCTGGGACACTAGCATTCAGGGAGGGGGCTAGGAGGAAAGCCTTGGCAAGCCTGGGAGAAGAGAGCCCTATATTTGGTGTGGCGCTCTGGAAATGAAATGGATGACATCAACTCTCTGAATCTCTCCCTGCTTGCTGTTAAACTAAGGCAATTTATAGTCTTATTTGAATTTATGTCAGCAGAGTGTTTAACTACCCTATCCAAAGATGGCCTTATATAGTAATTATTTCAACTTTTCTTGTGGGCAGTAGGTTTCTAAATAATGAAGCAGCAATGCCAGATCATTCTCTGATCATCCTGAACTGGCAAAGAGGGAGTGTAGTACAGATTTTTGTAGAGTTCATTTCAATCTTGCTGACTTTGCGGCCCAGGTTTCCACAGCAAGGACTTTAAGGTTAGTTTCAAATTTTTAAAAGGGGGCAGAGGAGTGGAGAAGAAAGGTGAAATTATATGCATGCTTTGGTTTGTACGCTGCCGTTGTTATGGCCCAGTTTATCCTTAAATCTATAGGTTCTTTTCCTGTTTTATATTGCATTTGGAAACACAGTGTTAGAAAATTCACTATCAGATCCAATGCAATTACAGAATTACTACTTTCCAAGACAGGACGGATTATGTCTGTCATTATCTTCTCCTCTCCCCGTCCCCCAATTCATAATGTGGCCCTGCTCCATCAGACACTGGAAAAATGGGGACAGGATAGGAGTTGGAAAGTTTCTCCCTGTCTATATTGTGCTGCTTTAAAATAATAATTAAAAAAGTTAATTCGGTAGGCTTTGATACTGCCAGTTGCTAGATCTGTACTTCAAATTAAAGGAAATCTATAGTCTTATTGACTTGGACTCTTCGTGTGACTCATTCTCTTCAGAGGAAAAAAAAACAACAAACGGAACATGTTTTTACAGTAAAGGAGTAGAATGCTTTAGTCTTTTTGTATTTTATTTTGCACAAAATATCCCCTCCCCCAATAAACTAAGTAACAGTTCCTCTCTCTACACTGAAATAGGAATCAAAACCTAAGTCCTTTTTTGGAAGCGAGAACCTCAGCTAATATAAACCAGTCAACTTGCACTGAACTTCAAACTACATTCTTTCCAAAGATCTCTATTCCTGTTTCTCATCCAAATGTATGCACCTGCAAGGTCTCTATTTTTAAAATACTACTTAATGTTTACAAATGGGTTTTGAAGCACTAAAAGGTAATTCGTGTACAACAGTTTGTGGGGAGACAGGTGATATAGAAAGTGTTAAACAAGGCAGGTTATTATTTTTCTTGGCATGGTTTTTAGTATGTACAGTGACAAATATGTTATTGTTTCTGCCGGCTCTGAATATATAGCAACAGAAATCACTAGCAAGTAGAGGAGACAGAGTTCAGAAAAAAAAAAAAGGGCTTATTTAAATAAAGGAAAAATGAGCTAAGATTAAGGCAGAGTTAACATTTACTGACAGTTAGGCCAGCTCAAGAGCAGGCACAGATTTGGCACATGGAGGTAGTGACAGGACAATAACAGGACTTTCTACTAGGCACGTGATTACAAGGACTCTGATTCCATGTAGTATTATATAGGAATGCCTGCTAAAAATACACCACTTATTACAGGGGAAGTAAAAGTTTTCAGAGAGGAAAATTGAAAAACATTGGGAAAAAAATTATTACAGAATCTTCATGGTTGGAAGGGATCTTTGAGATCGAGTCCAACCACAGAAAAAACAAAACCACAATTACACGTTATTATTCACATTATCATGCAAAGATAGAAGGAATTTAAATTGTGGATTGTTATGTGTGTTTAACCCTATAAGCTTCAAGAGACTCATTTCCACTGAGTTAGCAGAAATGCCATTACCTGTTTAGAGAATGGGAACAGCATTTCAGTAATAGGTATTCACATCTCTTTCCTGGACAGAAATAACAAGTAGAGCTGGGGCCCTGCTGCAGGGCTGAGACCCTGGCAGTGGGAGGAAAGTACGGTCTCACGCTTGGATTAGCAGCAGTTGCAGTCAGACAAGCTTGACCCATTCCTTCTGAGACACACTGGTTGTGAATGGAAAATGAAGTGGTCTGCAGCAATCAACACTTGGGGCTATTTACACCTCTGCTTAAGTGTCTGTGGATAACTTGATCACTTCATGTATTTGTAAATAGTAAAACGTGTCTTGGCTGAAACAAAGGGGGGTGTCTGAGACTTCTAAGTACAAATTGGTTAAAGGTGTCTAGTTCCTCCTTTCTCTTACGGTCCATCCCTTGTATTTCTAAGTCACCTGTAGGAGTATTGTTTTGTCCCAGCCATTTGGAAGAATATTCCCTGCCTGGTTGGAGAATCAAAGCAGGCTGACTGGTACAGCAGTCAAAAAACCCGATGCGACAGAAGGCAGCGCAGTCAAGAGCACCGTACGTTCTTGCTCTGCTTTACATAGGGCAGGGTGCCAGCACTTGGAATCATGTGCACTTGGCTTGACCCACAGATTGTTGGAAGACTGCTTTTGACTGGATTAGATTTTGGATCAGGCTCCTTGTGAGTAATTTTTGGCTTAGACGTTAGGATTGGAGTTCATGGAAAATTAGGTTAGGGATCTAGACAGAAATTTCAAGACCAAAATCAAACATCATTATGTTTAAAAGACTGACCCGGATTTAACAAACTAATCCAAGGAGACTTGTCTGTGCAGGCATGCAGAAATTTTACATGGTCAAGGCAATGTCCTACAAAGCCAGACTTGTGCAAATCAAACCTGTAGCTGTGCATGTGTATCTATTAGGGACAAGCATTTGTTTTAAAATAATATTTCTCACTGAAATAGTACATTGAAACCTATTTATAACTAGCTTCCTCCTTTGCAATAGGTTTTGAAGCAATCTTGCACTGAGATTTTATATTTGGAGCCATCCAGTGTCTGTGTGGGAGGTAAGTTTTTATAATTTTAAAATAATATTCAGTTATTATAGGACTGTGATTTCCCTGTTTGACCCAAAGGAAAACCATACAGGTCTCTAGAATAAAACATCTCTAAAAAAATCCTTAAGGAGTTTAAGAAAGATCAGACCCTTCTCTGTTGACTCATTTTGCTCTTCAGAGGAGCTGTCTTCCAGGGCCTACATCAGAACTTAGGTAATGCGTGTGAAAGTTCGAGATGCATTTATCTGCCCCTCTCCTGTCAGTTGTGCTCTGCGCTTCCCCTCGAACTTATTCTGTGACACCCACATACTGTTTTACCTATGGGCACGGAGCAAAGTTCTGGGAATCCTAATAATGAACGGTCATATAAATTCATTACAGTATTTCTAGTGCCCTGCCCCAAATGCATGGAATGTTAGCAGTAAAGCATTTGACTACATTTTTGTGGTGTTTATTAAGTAGAGGAGTTGCTCAAAATCTTAAGGGCTTGTCTTCTGAGTTTCACAATCCACACAGTTTGAGGCCTATCAAAATAAGGTAGTTGCAAAACCTTTTGATATTTTTATTATAAACATGGATTGTCTCAACGAGGTAGTGGCCTTGGTAAACAAACCATTTTCACTCCTCTGTGAAATTCACAAGTAGTGTGGCCCTTATGCAACTTCCAGAGGAAACAGTACTAAGGAGAAATGTTTTCTTCATCTGGCACTTTAAGTTGGCCCAAACAAGGTTTGGGGGTCTTCTTATGAGACCCAGATTTCCAATTTATCAGAGCATGCACTGGGAAACTCTTTCTTACTGTGCAGCTGAGCCCCAGATCCTGTTGATAGTCAGAATCAACTTCCATTTTAATAGGGCTGCCTCAGCGACAGAGATTTGGGAAGAAATCTTTATCTTTCCTGTAGTGACTTAGCTGAAGAAGCAGTAACATGGCTTAATGAAAAAGGAGACCCGAGTAAGTTAGAAGCATTACAATGTTGTGCTTCATTTATTGGGGGCTATATTGAAATTCTCCTTGCCCAACAGTGCAGTGCACTGAAGATTGGTGATTTTGGGTTTTTGCTTTTCTCTCCAGAGGAATTTGAAGTTGTTCTTAGAGGAAGCGGCTTAACCCTTGGTGGGAAAACCGACAGTGTTACTTGTACCTATCAAGTGAACGGAACTACACTTCGTAAGTATTAAAGTTTGAGATGATCTGCCTTTGTACTTCCTAATAAATGAT
Organism: Calidris pugnax; assembly: GCF_001431845.1. Taxonomy (NCBI): domain Eukaryota; kingdom Metazoa; phylum Chordata; class Aves; order Charadriiformes; family Scolopacidae; genus Calidris; species Calidris pugnax. The sequence goes on along the minus strand of NW_015090808.1, from coordinate 1,854,256 downwards.
TTATTTTCTTCTTGTTATCTCATTTAAATAACATCAAAAGAGAAAAATTAGATAGAGGAGGAAAACAGGAAAATTCTGAGGATTAGTAAGAGGATGCAAGTTATTTCACATCTTCCTCAGTGGTTTGGATTTGCTAACAATTGCCATTAGCTGTAAACAGTGACTGGTGTTTAGCAGCCTGGCTGGCTGTGTGAATGAACATGGTGATAACTGTCTGGTTCTGATGTTTGCCTGAGCAGATGTTACCCAATGAAAAAAAAAACCAAACCCAGAGTGACCAAGCACCCCATAGTGCATGAAGGCCCAGGCCAAGACATAAGCTCTCATCATGATTTTCTGAGGTGCACGTACCTTGTTATCTGGGAGTGTCATCTCTTCCATTCTGTCTGGGGTACCAGATGTGGAGCCATCATGCTGGTTGTTTCAGGGGCTTGGCAGGGCCTGGGTGCCCGTTCCATGACATGGAGTGAGTCCTCTTCCTGGAGATCGTGCAACAGCATAGAATAAGGCCAAGTCAGAACAGTTGGTACTATTTTATCCCTGTATTTTGACATGGTTCATCAGTCTAGTGTCCCAAGCAGCACACACCTGGTCGCACATCTTGCTGCAACCAGACCCCCAGCAGGACTGTAGTTTCCTGACCTGTGGAAAGGAACTTTGCTTCAGACAGAGTAACTGTGGCATCTTTTGCAGTCATTTTCCCTGTAGTGTTATCTGTGGTTTTTGGGTGGGTGAGGGGAGTACAGATGGGTGTTGGTTTTGATTTTTTTTTTTTATTAGTACTCACCATTGGCCAGATGTTACAATCCTTAGTTATTCAATTGTCAAACTACAGGTACAGAGGAGAAATCTTTCTGAGTGGAGTGCTGCATAAGTTAGAAAAACTCTAAAAGTAACTGAGAGGTAGCACAAACTATTATCCTCTTGCTATCTGATAAGTATGCTCACAGAGAATTGAATTTTCAGCAAAATATTCAGGACTTGGTCTTCTCTTGCTCAATGCATTAACTTGCAGCAGGGCAGAGGAAAAGCCATGCCAGAATCTGGATTAGTCTCCTTGTGCTGCTCTGTTCCCTGAACTGGCACAAGGTACATGATGGTGGAAAAAATGCCATTAATGGAAAACTCCATGACTTTTTTATTATATCTAAAACTAAACTAAAGAGGAGGGCTAGTATAACTACATCCAACTTCTTGCTCCGAGCAGTATTCCTTAGAAGCAAGCCAGGCTGGAAAATGACCAAACCGGGCCTGTAGAAAAAAAACAACTAATTTTTTCCCTACCTACTGTCTGATTTTTATATTAGTCTGTCTTAAATTCTTACCCAATTGAACATGTGTTTCCAGTACATTTTCTTTTTTACTCTGGATATCATATATACTTGAATGGGCTCTCCTGCCTGTTAAATATCTGCAATAAATTGGAAGAATAAGAGAAGAGCACAGTGGTTCTGGATAAAGGCAACCTGTGTAAATAAATTCTGCTTGTATAAATTTCCTTTCACTTTCAATTAAAATTGTCACCTTCGTTTCTTTCATTAAACTGTAGCTTGCTTATTTACACTTGTTGCATAAATTAGCTTCACAGAGCTAGAATTTGGAACGTGGCTGCACGTTATTGCTGCAGTTGTCTATTTATTAACATGGTATACCTTTCTTACTTGGAGAAGTGGGGAAACAGACTAGTTTAGTCCACGTGAATAAAATTAATTTAACACTACCTAGGGGAAACAGTTGAGACCCCAGCTACAGGACCTGAATTCTGCTCCTGCTTTGCTTCTGACATGTTTACCATGAGCAGTCACTTCTCTACACTCCAGTCTGCCCATTTGAGCAATTAAAACAATAGCACATACCTTCTTCACAGGAGTGTTTTCAGACTTGCATCAGTATGGTTATGTTTGTGGTGACGTTCGTACCATTCAGGATCTTCTGATGCATTAAGGGCCTACAGAATACGAGATAAGGAAGGATTTAACCATTTTCCATAAGCCTTCTCTGTCCTGCTGGTGGGTGCTACCATCATAGTAAAAGTTTTAGCATGACTTGGTAGCAACACTGGCAGCATACACCGAATAGGCTTAGTGGCTGGTAGGTTGCAGTGCTGTGCAGCCAACAGTAGCCCCTAGGAAACTGAATTTTGTTGTGCTCTGTGCTACAAGTGTGGGATGAACCCACTGTGGAGAGTGTCCAGGGGGAAGCTGGAAAGGATGGGCAGGAGTCCAGAACACAAGCTGTAAGGAGGAATAGAAAAGGTCAGTTTGGTACATCTACAGGAAAGGAAGAATGGCCAAAGTAATTGTTAATTATGGGCTGCTACAGGGCTGAAAAGAATAAGCTGGGTGTTCCAAATCCACTGAGAAGAGAAGTAACACACTTCAAATTCTGCAGCAGATCTAGGTGAGGTATTAGGAGAATGGTTCTCATGTAAACATTTCTCAGGCTGGAGCAGGTTACCTAGAAAGCCTTTTAACAGCTTAGATGAGTGTCATTGAAGAATGTCTGAAGAACGTTGTCTTTCAATAACATTTTGAAATGTTTTCTGACTCTGGTTTCTCTGCTTCTCTGATTGTGTGGTCTTTTATAGCAGTATGGCACATGTATGTCTGCTTTGCCATGGTAGAAATAACTATACTTGGACAGAATGAAGCCCCCAAATACTTGCTAGCATCTGATGTGAGAATTTCCAACTAGATCTCTGGGCTGCCTTTTTTTTTTTCTTGGCTTCAGGAAAGGGTGTGCTAAAGCCCACAAAGGGAGGGGAATGGCATAGTGATGTATTTATTATACGTTGCAGCGTAAAAACACAATCTGCTGTATGGGATCTTGCCAGAGGCCTGCTACAACCCACCCAGGGTCTCGTCTTCAGCAATGGACAACAGCAAATGTTTAGGGACTACTATAGGAAGGAAATTCAGAAATTTAATGTGATCCTTCTCCTGATACGCAAGCTCATTCTCTACAGCTCAGTGCTGGGCTCCAAGAGCTTTTGTCTCAGGGGAAACATAAATGAGAACAGTGGAACTAGGTTGGGCAAAAAGGTAGGAAGGGCACTTTGAACAGTAGCAGGAGGAAGCAGATGGTCCCAAGAAAAGTAAAATTGTTCCTAGGTCATTGCATTCCCCTCTACGAAAAACTGGTAGTCTCTCAGTGGAACCTTCACCATTTGAGGGTATAACAGAGGGTACCTGTGTGAGGATGTATTTCAATGTTAGTTCCCCTTACTGATAGCCTGGGCTCCACTTTGGGACCAGCCTCAGAGCAAACCCTTATTTTGTCAGTTCCTTTGGTTTTAAAAGATGCATTTGGCATGTTTCTCTTTTTGCATTTATAAAGAACCATTACCAAATGCTAGAAAGGAAACCTGCCAAATGTAGCTGTGGGATAGAAAAATAATCTATGAAACATACCATTAAGACAAAAACATATGGCAATGTGCTAATCCCTCTTCCCCACCTCACAACTAGCCCCGAATCTAGGCCAAGCAGTCAGTGCAGATTATAGCAAATAAGAAAAGCTTATTTATGCTAACAGCTCCTCCTTCAGCTGCCCCTAAACTACTTCTATGCCTGCCGGTTCCTGAAATGCAGGACAGAGTCATCTCCAAGTTTATCTGGCAGATCATGTATCTGCTCTCACCCCTAATCAGGAAATAGCCCATGCTTGCAGGAGCCGTTCCAGTACAGAAATTAAGTCCTACTATAGGGAAGTCTAGGAGGATGGTTCTGCACACAGGAGCAGAATTTCTCCCAGCTCACCAAAGGCATCAGGGAAAAGAGCTCCCTCCTCTCCTTTTCACAATGGCAGAAAAGGAGTGCTGTGCTGGAGACAGTGCTCTGCAAGTACATACTTCATATGTTTTGAGAGATTTGTGAAGAGATTCAAAAGCATGAGAAACACTGGAGCAATAGGCACTCCAATCACAACTGATAGAAAAGTCTTGAATGCAGTGCACAGGGTGGGCGCTAATTAGAAACAAACCTTCATCTTCCAAAAATTAGGAAATCCCTAATAATTTTTTCCACTTTGTGTAAAAACAGTCTTGATTCTAGGAAATTATTTCTCTGGAAGAACATGAGCTGACTTGAGTAACATAAAGTAAGTAACGTAATGCGAGCTCACACTCACATTTAAAGCCAGCTCTTGGTTTCTGTGTTCAAGGTGAGGCTTTAAAAAAAGCACCAGCTTTATTCCCTCCCTTGGGCCTGCTTTGCTTGCAAGTTCCAGACACAACCAAATGGTAACCAGCACACTGTGAGAGGGAAGGGACTGTATAGCCTGTTCACATGTCAGCTTCTCATTTAAGCAGCACAGTTTATTAAGCTCATGTGATTTGTTTTTTGCAGATGAAAAACCAAAAACAGTGGAATCTGACTTTTTGCTCTGCCCTGCACCAATCCTATACAGAAGCGGCCAGTAAGTACTTGAAACCAATGTCATCCTATGTTTTGTTAGAATTGGACCCATTAGTGCTGATGTGAATCATGAGGGGTTTTGGCTAGAGGCAGTCTTTTGTTGGGTTTATGGGAGGTGGTTTGTTGTTGCATTCCCCCCCCCCCAAACAATAATCCTTTCAACTGTGTGCACAATTACAGCTTTACTTCTGCCTGCTGGCCTCTCAACTTTGTTGTGTGTGGTGCGTGTTTTTTTTTCCCCCCCCCCCCCCCCCCCCATTCTTGTGTTATTTCCCTGGTGTATTTGCCAGCTTTGGAATGGGCTTTAAATAGTCATCTGTGACCAAACCAATTTGGACAGTGCCTTAAAAATGAATATTCAGCCAGTTTATTAAACACTGAAAAGGTCTGGCTTGTCATAAGTTTTATGCAGATTAGCTGTTTTAACAGGGCATAATATGCTCTCTTCTGGATAATCTTTAGGCTCATTGTTAAATAGATTACATTATCACTGACACTTACAAGCTATTATTAAAATCATGTGTCAAGATGTGTACCATTGCTCAACATGTAATGATAAAACGAGGCAGTAATTTAACAACGGCAGCAATCTCGTAACAGCGCTGTGGCTGAACTGCAGTTCTAGCCTTATTCTAAGTGTCACTGGCCATGGCTGCACATTACTTCTGGCCCTTTGAGAACTAATCCTTCCCTCCTTCTCTCAAATTGAGACATGCCCTAGGCTTTTGAGATCACTTCAACTTCATTGTTCAGATTTGTGAAACTAAGATAATCAGAAGTCAGAAAACTGCATGTCAGATCTTGGCCCTGAGGAGGGCGAAGGCTTTCAGGCCGTTGGCTTTCTCCCTGTTTTGCAGAGTTATTTGGGATGAGGCTAATATTAATCCAGTGGGAAGCACAGCAGTTCCTTACAGCTCTGCATTGTCATTTTTCCGTGGCAATTATTTGCAGTTTAAGAACCAAACATACTGCATATATGATTTTCAGTAGTTACTTCTGAGTTAAGCAACAATCAGCTGCCTCAGTTGTGCTGTAAGACAGAGAGCAAAACCCCAAACACACATCTGTTTTGTGTATTAAATAGCAACTGGGAGGAGAACAGTTGGAAAGCAGTAGAAGAGAAAAAAAAACCATCAGTGATTAACCCCAGTGGAAGAGTGGGGTGAATCACTACAGAGGAGCTGCATCGCAGCCTGTGTGCAGCAGCCAGAGCTTCCCTCTGGGGAGCTGCAGCGCAGGGAAAACAAGCGCAGAGCAGAGCAAGGGGTGAGCTTCTCATGCTGTTGTGTTTCCCTGACACTCCAGTTCCCTTTTACAGAGCGATGTGAAACACTGACCTTGTCCTGTGTGCAGCTGGAGTTTGTTAGGCCCATGCGCCTTCATATTCAGGTTGAACTAGGCTGTACCCTGTGATGTACCAGTTGTACAGCAGCACAGCTGGAACAGGCTGTGCTCAGCTACGACAGCTCAGCACCGTGCACAGCTGTAAGAGAACTGACTTTGTCATCAGAACCATGTGAATTGGTCAGGTTAAGAACCCCTCCTCTCCATGCCAACTATTTCAGTGAAGATACCTTAGAACAGAAAAATGGCAGCAAATTAGGCCCCCAGTATTAAGCACCCCAACACCTGAAACTATAAATGCTTTGCCGTACACTGGTAGTCTGAGAGTATGTAAACAGCCTATCCTGCCAAATGAATATGAAATGCAGGGAATATTTATATAGATTAAAGCACAGTGGAAGTTGTTTGAACACTGTGGGTTTTTTTCTTACTCTTTGTTTGGCCTGTGAAGCATTATTGAAACAGAGAACTCGCCACATAGTAATGGCAGTGTAGATCAAGCATCTAATTACAGCACGTTTCTTCTCAGCAGTGTTTTTAAGAAAGAATGCATGAACAATACATATGAAGTTGTATAGGTTGACAGGAAAAAAATTTTTCAAAGGTTACTGTGTGAAATATACTTCCATAACCTGCTATTTGAAGTAGTTACAGCCTTGGCCCGGAGATAAACAGTTTTCTGTGCAGAAGACTGACAGCTATGAGAGATATTTACATACTTGAACTCTTGACTTTCCATTGGCACAGCTCAGACTATTGCTGGATAACTCCCAGTAATTCCTCATGTAGTAGAGCTAATATTAGTTGCTAATGTAGCAACAACCAGTCTGCTCTTTTTCTAGTTCACTTTAGTGGAATTAAGAGCAACAGAAGCAAAGTTAGCTTTGTGACTCTGAAACCTGCAGCTTGGTTTCTGGGTAAGTGGTAAAGACTCACCAGGTTTCATTGTATTTTTGTAATTGGAGACACTTCTTGTTAAGTAATGAATTTGCAGTTTTCACATGCAGAACAATAGAAACCTATGTGGAACAGATAAAATGCCAAAGTACCCAAGATGTTGGGTTGGTAAACCCCTGGTTTCCTGGACTCATGCCATTGTGTATTTTTACTTTCTTTCCAACTGCTGGCTGCATTTAGCTAGGAGCCTCCAAAATGCCAGCTGTAGTTTTAACCAAGCATTCTTTTCAAAGCCTGTTTTTTCACAGTACCATGTAGCAGATGGATGCGGTATCCTTAGGTTATGTGGCAACATGACTGTGCTGTTTGTGCCATTTAAAATACCTTCTTGTCGTGCCACTTCTGGAGTGCAAAATTACATAGTCTGCTTACAAAACCAGCTCATTTTAAAAAAGCCCTGATTAGCTAACAAATGAGAATTACTTGGGCTTTCTACATGAGCAACTTATGCATTGTAAAAAATAATAAAAATACTGAAATAATCCAGAAAGGAAAAGTACTGTGTACACTCTGCAGGAAGATGATGAGGAAACAAACCCAAGTTGAATTGCTTTGCTTGAGATACCAAGTATGTATTGCAAGGGCAAGTGTGACATTACAACTAAGCTGGTTTAGTAAAGAGGACTCAGATTCTACTATGCTGACCATTTAAAAGCCATAGATTTTTAGGGTCTTGAGAACGTTTGAGAAAACTAGTTCCCCTTTTCAGCTCTGGCTTGAATTTGCTGCCCTGCTACAGCTCCAGGTAATCAAACTGATTCAGGGATTTCTTTGACCTCTCCATTACTTTAGATGTTTCTGTAGTCATTGTACTTTGGAAAGAAAACAGAACCCTTGTCTCTGCAAGACCAGTACAGGAAAAAGCAGTATATTTCTAGAAGTGTACATTCTTCTGCTACCTTCACTTTTGTTCTTTTCATTTTGCTCCAAGTTCAAGTACACATTCAGAAAATATAACACTAGGCTTACTCCACAAACAGTTGGTTTCTGTTCTTCTAATCCAGTGGTAAAATCTCCTCCCCCTGCCTTCAATGGAAAGACTATCAGAACAATATATTTCTCTTACTTCCCAAACATTTACAAGTTCTCAATTAAAGTTTAAACTAGCACAACACCACAATATTTTACTGAAAAATCTGTAATGAATGTTTACACGTCTACTATTGAACTACCTCAGTTTTTTTGAACTCTAGTTTCTCACTGGATTATTACAGTGCCTACTGAAAACATTCAATTTGATCTTGTGAAGATACTCATTTAAGCAAAGCAAAAAAGGTTATGCCTAGGCTAGGCAGCGAATTATTCAAAATGAACCAACAGGCTGAGAAAATAAGTCATTGTTCTTAAAATAGTTCAGAGCTACAAAAGTTTATTAAGCAGCTGCAGCGTTGTTGGCCATTTCCCACCTCTATACATCCTGCGCTTGAATTCCTACAGTGCTTGCTCTAAGATTAGCTCATAAAATGAAATTAGCATTTACCTCTTGGTCTAACAAGACAGATAATCTTCTCACAACTTGAAATACATTGACTAAGTGTATCTGAGCACACATACAAAAAAGTTGGTTATGTGTTTCAAAACACTAAAAAAGGGGCAAACAGGTTAAGTGGGATCATTGCTTGAAGAATCCCATGGTTTCCATCTCTCAGTTGAGAGGCTTTGGCACCCTTGTGGTGACTGGCACTTGACTCTGCCTGTCAGGGTGTGCCTTAGGACAGAAGCAGGCAGTATCTTGCTCCTTGGGCTTGTAAGCTTAAGCAATAATGAAGGCAAAAAGGACAAATCCAAACATAAACCTGAGTGCAAGTGAAACCTTGCTTGCAGTTACCTTGAATTTGTGATCAGGTGGGATGCAGAGGTGGTACAGTCTGCACTACTGTTTTTTAATGACCTTACTTGCCCTGTATTCAAATCATGTTGGCTTCAGCTCACATACATCCCTTCCTACATCCTGTCCAACATGAACAGCTGGTGGCACTTAAAAAGCAAAGATTAAATAGGAATTATTTTTTGTGTGGTAGGAAGAAAAATTACTACACTTGTATTCCCAAATTCTTAGTTGCCTCCAGTTTCAAAGTAGCTGACTTTAAGTTTAGTCTCCAGCATGCAGCTCACAATGCACGAGCTACCCTGATAGACATCATCAGGGCTTTTTTATGGATTGCTAGTGGTAAGAGATCTTGGCAACAGCCTAAATTCACAAGTTTAGTGATAACTTTAAATGTATTTCCTATCCAGACGTTCCAATGAGGAGTTACTGAGCGAAAAATTAACCTTACTAAGTCTTATGAAAGTATGAATGTAATTGGAGACTAAATAGCTCACACTCTTATAACTGTAAAAAAAAAAAAAAAA